>NC_086447.1:409937391-410258462 GCF_028390025.1 Pseudophryne corroboree
GGCCCATTCTCAAGCTCAAGTCTTTGAACAAGTTTGTGAAGGTATCCAAGTTCCATATGGAAACTCTTCGCTCTATTGTTGTGGCCTTGGAGCCCATGGACTATATGGTATCCCTGGACATACAGGATGCTTGACTACATATACCTATTGCCATGTTGCATCAGCAATACCTGCGGTTTGCTATTGGCAACCTACATTATCAATTCTAGGCCTTGCCTTTTGGACTGACCACGGCTCTGCGGATCTTAACCAAGGTCATGGCGTTTATGACTGCTCTGCTCCGCCGTCAGGGTATCAGGATCCTGCCATATCTGGACGACTTGTTGATCCTGGCAAACTCCCCAGAGGTTCTCCGTCATCTAGAACTGAGGGTCTAATTCCTGCAAGCCCACGGGTGGCTCATCAACTGGAAGAAATTCTCCCTGGTCCCTGCTCAAAGCATGCTGCACCTGGGGACATTGTTGGACACACACAACCAACGGTTGTTCTTGTCCCAAGAGAAGTTACCTGAAGCTTCGGGACAGGATAAGATGCTTCCTTTCTCGTCCGCGAGTGTTGATACACTCGACGATGCAAGTACTAGGCCTCATGGTGTCGGCTCTTGACATGGTAGAGTACGCTCAATTTCACTCTCGTCCTCTGCAGAAGCTAATCCTTGCCAAGTGGGACGGCCTACCTCACCGGATCAGGTCTCACATGATCTCCTTGACTCCGGAACTCACTGAACTGGTGGCTACAGGACCAACAATTGAGCATGGGTCGTCCCTTCTGGATCTCCAACTGGGTCCTTCTAACAACAGATGCCAGTCTGCGGGGTTGGGGCGCAGGGTTGGAGCAACACTCTCTTCAGGGTCGGTGGACCAGGGAGGAATTTCTCCTCCCGATAAGTATTCTGGAATTGTGGGCAGTGTTCAATGCTTGGAAACTGGCCCTGCCTCTGGTACAGAACAGGCCTGTTCAAGTACAGTTGGACAACACGACAACGGTGGCGTACATAAATCATTAAGGCTGCACTCGAAACCGCATGGCTATGTTGGAAGTGTCAAACATTCTTCAGTGGGCGGAACGCCATCTGCCAGCCATATCGGCAGTGTTCATTCCGGGACACCTCAACTGGGAAGCGGACTTTCTCAGTCATCAGGACGTACACGCCGGAGAGTGGAGCCTTCATCCAAAAGTATTTCAACTCCTAGTGGACAAGTGGGGCCAACCAGATGTAGACCTGATGGCGTCTCGACACACTGACAAGGTTCCGGTCATCGGTGCAAGAACAAGGTATTCTCAAGCAGCGTTTGTGGCGCCCTGGCAATTCCATGGAACTTTCGGCTGCCGTACGTGTTCCCTCCAGTGTCACTCCTGCCCAGGGTAATAAGGAAGTTCAAGCAAGAAGGAGAAATCCTAATTCTGATCGCACCAGCGTGGTCCAGACGGCATTTGTTCTCAGACCTATAGGGTCTCTCGATAGAGCGCCCTCTTCTACTTCCTCAACGCCCAGACCTCCTCGTTCAGGGCCCCTGCGTCTACCAGGATTTGGCCCGACTGGCTTTGACGGCGTGGCTCTTGAAGCTTCAGTCTTGAGGTCCAAAGTTTTTTCAGAGGCGGTCATTCAAATGATGTTGAAAGCCCGTAAGCCGGCTTCGGCTCGGATTTATTATAGGGTCTGGAATTCTTACTTCACCTGGTATGCGTCTAAGAATTTTGATGCATACAAGTTCAGTACTGCCAACTTCTGGCATTTCTGCAACAGGGCCTGGACTCAGGCCTTCGTCTGGCCTCCCTCAAGGTTCATGTTTCAGCATTGTCTGTGTGGTTTCAGAGAAAAATTGCGACTCTGCCTGACGTTCATACCTTCACTCAGGGTGTTTTAGGGATTCAACCTCCCTATATTGCTCCGTTGGGATTTGTTGGTTGTTCTGGATGCCCTACAAGAGTCTCCGTTTTAACCTCTTGAGTCTGTGGACCTTAAATGGCTTAAGGTCTTGTTTTTGCTGGCTATTGCCTCTGCTAGATGGGTTTCAGACCTGGGTGCCTTATCCTGTAGGCCTCCCTTTCTGATTTTTCACCGTGACCGTGAGGCTCTTAGAACTCGCCGTGGTTATCTACCTAAGGTGGTGTCATCTTTCCACCTTAACCAAGAGATTCTGGTTCCAGCCATTATCTCTCCTGACTTGTCCTCCAAAGAGCGGTCTGTGGTACGGGCTCTCTGTATATATGTGAAGAGAACCGCCTCCCTTCGGAGATCTGATTCTCTCTCTTTTTGTTTTTTTTTGTTTTTCATAAACATGGCTGGCCTGCAAATAAGCAGACCTTGGCCAGATGGATTAGAATGGTGATTGCACAAGCTTATGTACAGGCTGGACTTCCAGCTCCTGTTACTATCAAGGCCCATTCTACTCTGTTTGTTGGACCTTCTTGGGCGGCCTGCCATGGCGCATCCACAGAACAATTGTGCAAGGCGGCTACATGGTTCTCTGTGAACACGTTCATTATGTTCTATGCCTTTGATACTTCCACCTCCAAGGATGCTTCCTTTGGACGCTGGGTTCTTGTGACCGCTACAATGCGTCCCCTCCCATGAGGAACTGCTTTTGGACATCCCCGATGTTATTCCCTGTGGAATATCAGTGTACCCCGCTGCAGAATAGGAGATTTATGGTAAGAACTTACCTTTGTTAAATCTCTTTCTGCGAGGTGCACTGGGTTCCACAGGGCGCCCACCCTGACTCACTTAGCTTCTTTGGGTTTGTATGGCATTAGCCGCTGGTTCCTTCTCCTGTCGTGAGAATGTGGTTCGCTGTGGCTACTAACTGTTATTGTCTCTTTTACCTGCTACTGCATTGGACCGGTTAACAAAACTTAGCTCAAGTGCCTGGAGGTGGGGATATAGAGGAGGCGGTGCAAGGCATCCCGGCAACAGTCAAAGCTTTAGCCTGTTGGTGCCTCGGATCAAGGTCCAACTCTACACCCCGATGTTATTCCCTGTGGAACCCAGTGTACCTCGCAGAAAGAGATTTAACAAAGGTAAGTTCTTACCATAAATCTCCTTTTTGTCACTTCCAGTTTTATTTATGCAAAGAAGATGCAAATGTAGACCTAGAAAAATGCTCAGCGAGGCTGAGTTGCCTGTGACCTGGCGTGCCGAGAGGGGCTGTTTGGCCTGGCTGAAGCCACAGTGTATGAGCATTCCTCCACAGGGATAATTCCTAAATGTAGTAAAAGCTGCCATTTTCATTTTGGCCAGATTTAGCAATCCTCTTTCCTTCATAAATGGACCTTATCACGTATGCTATAGTCGCATGTCTTTACAACTTTGTTATTACTATTTTTCTCTCAAATAAGTGTTTTTGGGGTACTATGTCAAATAATATCCGTTACTCCCCCCCCCCCCCCCCCCCCCCGCCACAAATAAATAAATAAAATTAAAAAAACTAGTGGCTGATAATTAAGGCAGAATACAAAGTCAGATATGTTCACTGGAACAGTCATTATATGTAAATGGCCACGCCTTCCCTATGTTGGTATACCTGGTTTCTGTAATGGGCAGAGATAAACTGTATAGGTTACTAGATTTTTTTTGGACTGATCATGGACACTTCAGGGGTAAAATGGGACATACAGTATGGTTCTTCATATTGTTGTTACAGCATATTTCAGGGAAGGAGACCTCCTACAGTGCTTTGCAGCCCTGCATGCGGGGAGTGCCTAGTGCCCACTCTGCCAGTGGTGTGGGAAGCGGGATTGCCAACGGTGTCCTGGGAGCGGCATTGCACAGGTGTCCTGCAAGAGGGGTTGCAGCGGTGTCCAGGGAACGGGTGATGCCGGCGGTGTCCTGGGAGCAGGGTTGCAGGTTCCCGGCGGTGTCCTGGGAGCGGCGATGTGCAGGGAGCGGCATTGTGGCAGTGTCCTGGGAGAAGGGGGTTACGGAGAACGCAGCTGCGGCGCCCTGAACAGTGTGGCGCTCTACGCGGCTGTGTACTTTGCGTAATGGTCAGGCCGACCCTGGCAACACTGTACTCACAAGAAGAAGCCTCAGTCACCTGGCTATCACTGGACCAGTATTCAAGCTACAGTTGGGTCCTCCGTTATCTTGACTGGCTGAGGCGTTAGTCATGATCGGGCATATGCAGCGTACCGGGGCGCAGGGAGGCGCGCCTAATCGCACGGATGCGCACAGAGTGTCTGATGTTACCTTTACATGTAATACCTGCGATCATCCACCAGATGTTGCTTTTTACAATCACCACTGCGCATGCGTGTGGTCGCCCGTAAAATACAATACTGAAATACATAGTAAGAACTACTTTACTAGTGCGTCTCATTACGCTGCATACAGTATATACAGCGTCTCATTACGCTACATTATGTCATACAGTATATACAGTACAGACGCAAATAGCACAGCATATATGGTCCATTTACAGTACTTTAGGAATATGTGAGCGTCCAAGTCCCGCAGACAAAGCAACATAAAACCCGTAGTGTACACTGACGCAAATGGACGTGTTACAAGTACATTATTGCCTATTTATGTTAGGGATATTGTATGTTAGCGTCCTAATCCCGTAGCCATTACGGCATAATCAAAACCAATGGATTTATTCATCTGTCGGCGGCGAAGTACGTATGCATGTTAGTTTCTTCCAGACACTTGATTATTATTTTTATTTTTATATCTATCTTACTGTAGTATACTTTCACATTCAATACAAGTGTATAATGTACCCTTTTTACACATTACGGCATCCAGTCCCCCTTTTTACACAGTACGGCAGCCAGTACCCCTTTTTACACATTACAGCAGACAGCGTCCCCCTTTTTACACAGTACGGCAGACAGCGTCCCCTTTTTCACACATTTGGCAGACAGCGTCCCCCTTTTTACACATTACGGCAGACAGGGTCCCCTTTTTACACATTCGGCAAACCGGGTCCCGTTTTTACACATTACGGCAGACAGCGTCCCGTTTTTACACATTACGGCAGACCGCATCCCCTTTTTACACATTACGGCAGACAGCGTCCCCTTTTTACATATTACGGCAGACAGCGTCCCATTTTTACACTGTACGGCAGATTAGATAGATAGATAGATAGATAGATAGATACTTACCATCTCTCCCCGCTGGCTCAGGCAGTCAGGATCCTCGGTGCTGGCAGATCCAGGGCAGGGGAGAAGGAGGAGGAGGGAGCCGCAGCAGCGCTATGTAATTGGTGGTGGCACCACTGCAGCTGTCCCTCTCCTTCCGCATTGGCAGACCGCCTGCCGCTGTGAATGCTGGGATAAGGGAAGCGCATCCCAGCATTCACCGCAGCACCGGCCAGCCAATGCGGAAGGAGAGGGACTGCTGCAGCAGCGGCGCAGCCACCAATTACATAGTGCTGCTGCGGCTCCAATCCCCCTCCCTCCTCCTCCTCCCCTGCTCCTCATCCTCTCCTCCAGCGCGGGGCACACATCACAGGCAGCTTGTAATGAGTCAGTTTGACTCATTACAAGCCGCTGACATAGAATGCTGGCCGTTGCGCCCTCATGGCGACTGCGCTGTGTGCCAGGCACACCTGGCACACACGTAGTTACGCCTCTGGGTCTCTGTAAGGAGAAGAGGTAATGATTATATTGTATTTATCGTTTTCCGGGAAGAAGACCATCCTAATAAGAATGGCCCTACCTAGGACATCTGGGGATAGATTTCTAGCCACACAAGTTGCTACTAAGAGTTACTGTATGGGAAACATTTAGTTGGTATATTAAGGAATGTTTTAAGGTATTTGACAAGAAGTATATTTCTTAGCACAGTCAATTGGAGTAAATTGTGCCATGGTGGGTGTGTTAGTGTCAGCTTAAAATATAATGTAATGTATTTAAAGTATCTGTATTTATAGATGGGCCTGAAATGTGAAAACCAATATTGAGAAGCCTGATTGTAATGCCAACAGCAGAGGGTCTCTTTTGTGCTTCAGTAGAAAAACAGTGTGAGCATTGTTGAAAGAGGGGCAGAAGGGGGTCTATTGTCAAGAATTGCTGGGACATTTAGTTCAGAGGATATTTTATTATTATTATTATTATTATTATTACATTTTATTTATAGGGCGCCACAAGTGTTTCGCAGCGGGGTACACTGGTATTCCACAGGGAATAACATCGGGGTGTAGAGTCGAATCTTGATCCGAGGCACCAACAGGCTAAAAACTGTGACTGTTCCCAGGATGCACCGCACCGCCGCCTCTATATAACCCCTCCTCTGTGTACAGGTGCTCAGATTTAAAGTTGGTGCCTGCAGTGCAGGTCACTAACAGGTGGGGGCTGCCTTAGGCAGCCCTGAAGACATTTGAAGAAAATGAAGAAAAGCTTTCACTATTATGCTGAGCCGCAGCACTTCTATGTCTATAGGAGACATGCCGTGCTGCGTCTCCATCACCTCCCCTTTGCGGCGCTGTATACTCCCGCGGCCTGATTCCCGGGTACTTACAGCGGAGACGCACCGATAATTTGGCACACCGCTGCTGCTCATCTGGATCGCATGGCTGCTGGACTTGGAGAGGAGGTAAGTGTGTCACCCAGGGGGAAGCGCCGGGTAAAATCGCGTTTCGTGTGCGACCCATGGGAGACGGACCGCGCAGCTGGCGTGGACACTGTTCTGCTCAGGGACTCCACTATATCCACCAAGGCAATTTGGGAGCACAGGCATTTATTTTAGGCTCCTTACAGTACCGATGGTGAAGTCCAGAATTGTGTGGATAGAACGCTGCCTGTAGCCCCTCCCCCCAGCTCCGGGCGCCATCTCTTCAGTTTGTTGGACCTTCTTGGGCAGCATGCCGTGGCGCGTCCGCAGAACAATTGTGCAAGGCGGCTACGTGGTTTTCTGTTAACATGTTCATCAGGTTCTATGCCTTTGATACATCTGCCTCCCAGGATGCCTCCTTTGGGCGCTGGGTTCTTGTGCACGCTACAGTGCTTCCCCTCCCATGAGGAACTGCTTTTGGACAACCCCGATGTTATTCCCTGTGGAACACAGTGTACCCCGCTGCAGAAAAGGTGATTTATGGTAGACTTAAATCTCTTTCTGCGAGGTACACTGGATTCCACAGGGCGCCCACCCTGACACACTTAACTTCTTTAGGTTTGTATGGCATTAGCCGCTGATCCCTTCTCCTGTCGTGAGAATGTGGTTCGCTGTGACTAACATCTAGCGTCTCTTTTACCTGCTACTGCATTGGACTGGTTAACAAATCTGAGCTCCTGTGCACGGAGGAGGGGTTATATAGAGGAGGCGGTGCATCCTTGGAACAGTCAAAGTTTTTAAACTGTTGGTGCCTCAGATCAAGATCCTACTCTACACCCCGATGTTATTCCCTGCGGAATCCAGTGTACCTCGCAGAAAGAGATTTAACAATGGTAAGTCTACCATAAAACTCCCTTTTTTTTTTTTTTAATCTCCTGCAAGCCTAAATGGTATGCAGTCAGGATCCAGACAGTCACAGTCCTGGCAGCGACATTCCAACGAGTCCTGACGGTTAGGGTTAGGCCGCGGGAAGGGTGGGCTAGGGCTAGAATAATCACTAAAATGTGTCAGGATTTTGACTGTTGGGATGCCACTGCCGCAATATCGTACCCAACCTCCCTAAAGACCTATCCAAAGCAAAAGTGAACAGCTACAATTTTACTTTATTGATTGCATCAGCAAGACAATGGTAAATCATGATGCCATCTAGTGAGGTTACACTATGTCATTGTTATTGTCATTAGCAGTGTCCGCTAGTAAAACAAAGATAAGGAAGGTGTATCACAGTTCATTTATCAAAGAAAAAACTGTATGAAGGCTTCTGGTTTAATTATGTGTAGTTGTCAGACCTCTAGTCTCTGTAGAAATGCATTTGTTTCTCTTGTGTGTAATCTGTTAATTCTCCAGAATATACTGTAGTTTCTGTTAACTAAAAGCCATCTCCAGTCGTCTTTCTGCCAGAGACCTTTAGCAGTGGGCTGTATCAGAAATAGCACAGCTGTCAGTGCATGAGATACTGTAAGGATGGTTGTACACATAGAAACCACCACCCAGACAGAAAGTAACATAAGACTGGGCCAAGTTTATTCTCTGTCTTCATCAGGCTACAATGCTTTTACATTTCAGTTGCTAGATTGTGCAGATGGGATACAGTCGTTAGGTCGACACAGCTTAGGTCGACCGCTGAAGGTCGACATGCATTAGGTCAACATGGTCAATAGGTCGACATGGTCATTAGGTCGGCAGGTCAAAAGGTCGACTTGAGTTTTTCACATTTTTTTTCATATTTTTGAGTTTTTCATACTTGATGATCCACGTGGACTACAATTGGGAACGGTAACCTGTGCCGAGCGCAGCGGTTGCGGAGCGAGGCACCTTGCCCGAAGCATGGCGAGCCATGCGAAGGGACACGGTGCACTAATTGGAGTACCCCGTCACTTTACGAAGAAAACAACACCCAAAAAAGTCCTAAAACCCATGTCGACCTTTTGACCCGTCGACCTAGTACATGTCGACACAATGACCTAAGTTGAGTCGACCAAACGACCCATACCTCTCCAGATCTAGCAGCACATAACATTGTACGTACAAAGCCTACTGTGTGTTGTAATTTAGCTACTTACAGTAGACCAGTAGATTTACCATTACATATCACAGTAAAGAAGTGTAAGCCACTCAGTGCATGCATTCATGGATATACTCATTTATAATGGAAAATGATTCTGCTAGTCCAGTACTTCTCCAGAGCTGGGGGCATAGATGTTATTTTATTTTCACTATTTTTCTTTACTTTTTTTATTTTCTTTTGTAATGCAGATAAATATATTTTACAGCTGGAGAAGCTGCTTTGGCCTACTGACTCAGTCAAGCCTGATCCTGACATTAAATGCTGCAATTGTGTTTGTGTGTGTGCGCTTTATTTTAAAAGTCTAATACAGTATATTAGATTTTTTTTATTGTGTAGAGCAGGGGTGGGGAACCTCAGGCCCGTGGGCCGTATAAGGCCCTCAAAGCCACTTGATCCGGCCCAGCCAGGCTCACCTAACCGAGGGAGATGCCGGGCGTCCGCTGAGATTTTATTACCAGCAGGCTCCCGGCTCCTTCCCCTCAGCAGCAGCTGGAGGCAGGAGCTCACTCCTGAGCTCCGGCTTCCGGCTCAGGCAGTGTACGTGTGCGGCTGTGCAGCACTATGGGAGAGACATCATGACTGCTTTCCCATAGTTCCAAGGAGCGGGCGGCCAGGCGGACGGCAGCGATCCGGAAGCAGGAGCAGGGCTGGTATTTTTTTTTCTTTTAATGTGTGTGTGTGTGTGTAAGTGGCGTTACTAGGGGGCATATCTAATGGGGCATAACAACTGACTGGGGGCATAACTACTGACTTGGGGCAGGCTAATTTTTAAGTTGATAATTTTTGTATGGCCCCCGAAGGATTTTAGAAATATCCAAATGGCCCTTGGTAGAAAAAAGGTTCTCCATCACTGGTGTAGAGTCTAATTGGATGCGTATACCGCTATTATAGTTCTTATTACAAATTCTGCACTTCCCTTATTTCTCATACTTTGGTGTTCAGGATTTTTATTTTATTTTTATAAAGGTTCACGTCTCCAAAGATTGAATCTTCATCCAGGTTGCGTGGTTGGCCCCAGCTTATGCAACACAATGATTCTAGTCATTAAGATGCTGGCTCCGGAAGAGCTCCCCAAAATTCAGAAGTTTCTAGACATTCCAGAAGAGTAGACAATTCTGATTATACCCCATCCCCAAAGCTTACTTACCCAAGCTCATGTGTTCATGAGGTTTGTTCATGCAACTAATCACTTGCATTTTGGGAACCTGCAGAGGCTTATTGTATAGAGATAGTATTATAAGCAATGTGTTAGGTAATGTCTATATTTCAATGTACAGTAACTGAATAGAATACAGATGTGTCTTCATACACCTAGCCTCTATACACCATGCGGCACAAGCAGCCAAGCCAAGAGCGTCTTTTTTTTGCCTGAATGTGTATTTTGGTCGCAATCAGATGTGACAAAACCGCTTCATGAGACTGCACTGATTTAGTTGAGAGGAAACACTTCTATATCTGTGTGTGACTGAGTGTGAATCTGTTAATTCAGTTAGATGGGTTGGGTTTGTTTTGTCGGCATTCATCACACTGATGAAATGTCAACACAGTTAGAATGTCAACAAAATTGTAGTGGGTTGGTAATGCAGCTTTCTTTTCTGGGTCTGGCAGTCAGCTGAACCAGCGGCGGTGAGTACGCTATCACTATCTGAACTCTGACTCTCGTGCTGTCTAACACTCCCCACCCGCAGCCTAACCATAACCCTCCCACGGCTTAACCCTAATGTTGGAATTCTGGAGATGTCGACAAGCTCCATGACGATATTTTAACAATGTCTGTTGACATTGCGGTATCTCCGATGCTGATTCAGAGGTATCTAGTTGGTTACAGTTATAAAGTGCAGCATAAACGCCAGTGTTCTCTTGGTGGAACCTGAATATTCAGGCACAGAGGAGCTTTAATTAGTATTCCATGCACTTTAGTCATAATTATTTATATTAATATTATATTTCTCTATCGTCCTAGTGGATGCTGGGGTTCCTGAAAGGACCATGGGGAATAGCGGCTCCGCAGGAGACAGGGCACAAAAAGTAAAGCTTTTTCCGATCAGGTGGTGTGCACTGGCTCCTCCCCCTATGACCCTCCTCCAGACTCCAGTTAGATTTTTGTGCCCGGCCGGGAAGGGTGCAATCTAGGTGGCTCTCCTAAAGAGCTGCTTAGAGAAAGTTTAGCTAGGTTTTTTATTTTACAGTGATTCCTGCTGGCAACAGGATCACTGCAGCGAGGGACTGAGGGGAGAAGGAGTCAACTCACCTGCGTGCAGGATGGATTGGTTTCTTGGCTACTGGACATCAAGCTCCAGAGGGACGATCACAGGTACAGCCTGGATGGTCACCGGAGCCACGCCGCCGGCCCCCTTGCAGATGCTGAAATCAGAAGAGGTCCAGAATCGGCGGCTGAAGACTCCTGCAGTCTTCTAAAGGTAGCGCACAGCACTGCAGCTGTGCGCCATTTTCCTCTCAGCACACTTCACACGGCAGTCACTGAGGGTGCAGGGCGCTGGGAGGGGGGCGCCCTGGGAGGCAAATGAGTACCTATAAAGGCTAAAAATACCTCACATATAGCCCTAGAGGCTATATGGAGATATTTAACCCCTGCCTAATTTTTCTAAATAGCGGGAGACGAGCCCGCCGGAAAAGGGGCGGGGCCTATCTCCTCAGCACACGGCGCCATTTCCTCTCACAGCTCCGCTGGTCAGGACGGCTCCCAAGTCTCTCCCCTGCACTGCACTACAGAAACAGGGTAAAACAGAGAGGGGGGGGCACATTTATGGCGATATTTTGATATAACAAAGCAGCTATAAGGGAGCACTTATTATAAGGCTATCCCTGATATATATATAGCACTTTTGGTGTGTGCTGGCAAACTCTCCCTCTGTCTCCCCAAAGGGCTAGTGGGTCCTGTCTTCGTTAGGAGCATTCCCTGTGTGTCTGCTGTGTGTCGGTACGTGTGTGTCGACATGTATGAGGACGATATTGGTGTGGAGGCGGAGCAATTGCCAAATATGAGGATGTCACCCCCTAGGGAGTCGACACCAGAATGGATGCCTTTATTTATGGAACTACGGGATAGTGTCAACACGCTAAAGCAGTCGTTTGACGACATGAGACGGCCGGACAATCAATTAGTGCCTGTCCAGGCGACTCAAACACCGTCAGGGGCTGTGAAACGCCCTTTGCCTCAGTCGGTCGACACAGACCCAGACACAGGCGATGACTCCAGTGGTGACGGTGACGAATCAACCGTATTTTCCAGTAGGGCCACACGTTATATGATTTTGGCAATGAAGGAGGCGTTACATTTAGCTGATACTACAGGTACCACTTAACAGGGTATTATGTGGGGTATGAAAAAACTACCTATAGTTTTTCCTGAATCAGAAGAACTAAATGACGTGTGTAATGAAGCGTGGGTTGCCCCTGATAAAAAGCTGATAATTTCAAAGAAATTATTGGCATTATACCCTTTCCCGCCAGAGGTTAGGGAGCGCTGGGAAACACCTCCTAGGGTGGACAAGGCGCTAACACGCTTATCTAAACAAGTGGCGTTACCCTCTCCTGAGACGGCCGCACTTAAAGATCCATCAGATAGGAGGATGGAAAATATCCAAAAAAGTATATACACACATGCAGGTGTTATACTACGACCAGCTGTAGCGACTGCCTGGATGGGCAGTGCGGGGGTAGTTTGGTCAGAATCCCTGATTGAAAATATTGATACCCTGGACAGGGACAATATTTTACTGTCGTTAGAACAAATAAAGGATGCATTTCTTTATATGCGTGATGCACAGAGGGATATATGCACACTGGCATCACGGGTAAGTGCTATGTCCATTTCGGCCAGAAGAGCTTTATGGACGCGACAGTGGACAGGCGATGCGGATTCAAAACGGCATATGGAAGTTTTGCCGTATAAAGGGGAGGAGTTATTTGGAGTCGGTCTATCAGATTTGGTGGCCACGGCTACAGCCGGGAAATCCACCTTTCTACCTCAAGTCACTCCCCAACAGAAAAAGGCACCGACTTTTCAACCGCAGCCCTTTCGTTCCTTTAAAAATAAGAGAGCAAAGGGCTATTCATATCTGCCACGAGGCAAAGGTCGAGGGAAGAGACAGCAACACGCAGCTCCTTCCCAGGATCAGAAGCCCTCCCCGGCTTCTACAAAAGCCTCAGCATGACGCTGGGGCTTCTCAAGCGGACTCGGGGACCATGGGGGGTCGTCTCAAAAATTACAGCGCGCAGTGGGCTCACTCGCAAGTAGATCCCTGGATCCTGCAGATAATATCTCAGGGATACAGGTTGGAATTAGAGACAGATCCACCTCGCCGTTTCCTGAAGTCTGCTTTACCAACGTCCCCCTCCGAAAGGGAGACGGTGTTGGAAGCCATTCACAAGCTGTACTCTCAGCAGGTGATAGTCAAGGTACCTCTTCTGCAACAAGGGAAGGGGTATTATTCCACTCTTTTTGTGGTACCGAAGCCGGATGGCTCGGTAAGGCCTATTCTAAATCTGAAGTCCTTGAACCTGTACATAAAGAAGTTCAAGTTCAAAATGGAGTCACTCAGAGCAGTGATAGCGAACCTGGAAGAGGGGGACTTTATGGTATCCTTGGACATCAAGGATGCGTATCTCCACGTTCCAATTTACCCCTCACACCAGGGGTACCTCAGGTTCGTTGTACAAAACTGTCACTATCAGTTTCAGACGCTGCCGTTCGGATTGTCCACGGCACCTCGGATCTTTACAAAGGTAATGGCCGAGATGATGATTCTTCTTCGAAGAAAAGGCGTATTAATTATCCCATACTTGGACGATCTCCTAATAAGGGCGAGGTCCAGAGAACAGCTAGAGATGGGATTAGCACTGTCTCAGGAAGTGCTAAAACAGCACGGGTGGATTCTGAATATTCCAAAATCCCAGTTAATGCCGACAACTCGTCTGCTGTTCCTAGGGATGATTCTGGACACGGTTCAGAAAAAGGTTTTTCTCCCGGAGGAAAAAGCCAAGGAGTTATCCGAGCTTGTCAGGAACCTCCTAAAACCAGGAAAGGTGTCTGTACATCAATGCACAAGAGTCCTGGGAAAAATGGTGGCTTCTTACGAAGCAATTCCATTCGGCAGATTCCACGCAAGAATTTTCCAAAGGGATCTGTTGAACAAATGGTCAGGGTCGCATCTTCAGATGCACCTGCGGATAACCCTGTCTCCAAGGACAAGGGTGTCTCTTCTGTGGTGGTTGCAGAGTGCTCATCTATTGGAGGGCCGCAGATTCGGCATACAGGATTGGATCCTGGTGACCACGGACGCCAGCCTGAGAGGCTGGGGAGCAGTCACACAAGGAAGAAACTTCCAGGGAGTATGGACGAGCCTGGAAACGTCTCTTCACATAAACATTCTGGAACTAAGAGCAATATACAATGCTCTAAGCCAGGCAGAACCTCTGCTTCAGGGAAAACCGGTGTTGATCCAGTCGGACAACATCACGGCAGTCGCCCATGTGAACAGACAGGGCGGCACAAGAAGCAGGAGTGCAATGGCAGAAGCTGCAAGGATTCTTCGCTGGGCAGAGAATCATGTGATAGCACTGTCAGCAGTGTTCATCCCGGGAGTGGACAACTGGGAAGCAGACTTCCTCAGCAGACACGATCTTCACCCGGGAGAGTGGGGACTTCATCCAGAAGTCTTCCACATGCTGGTAACCCGTTGGGAAAGACCAATGGTGGACATGATGGCGTCTCGCCTCAACAAAAAACTGGACAGGTATTGCGCCAGGTCAAGAGATCCCCAGGCAATAGCTGTGGACGCGCTGGTAACGCCTTGGGTGTACCAGTCGGTGTATGTGTTTCCTCCTCTGCCTCTCATACCAAAAGTATTGAGAATTATACGGCAAAGAGGCGTAAGAACGATACTAGTGGTTCCGGATTGGCCAAGAAGGACTTGGTACCCGGAACTTCAAGAGATGATCACGGAAGATCCGTGGCCTCTACCTCTAAGGAGGGACTTGCTTCAGCAGGGTCCCTGTCTGTTTCAAGACTTACCGCGGCTGCGTTTGACGGCATGGCGGTTGAACGCCGGATCCTAAAGGAAAAAGGCATGCCGGAAGAAGTCATTCCTACTTTGATTAAAGCAAGGAAGGAAGTAACCGTGCAACATTATCACCGAATTTGGCGAAAATATGTTGCGTGGTGCGAAGATCGGAGTGCTCCGACGGAGGAATTTCAACTGGGTCGATTCCTACATTTCCTGCAATCAGGATTGTCAATGGGTCTCAAATTGGGATCTATTAAGGTTCAAATTTCGGCCCTGTCGATTTTCTTTCAAAAAGAATTGGCTTCAGTCCCTGAAGTCCAGACCTTTGTTAAGGGAGTGCTGCATATACAGCCTCCTGTGGTGCCTCCAGTGGCACCGTGGGATCTCAATGTGGTTTTGGATTTCCTCAAATCTCATTGGTTTGAACCACTAAAAAAGGTGGATTTGAAATATCTCACATGGAAAGTGACCATGCTTCTAGCCCTGGCTTCTGCCAGGAGAGTGTCAGAATTGGCAGCTTTATCTTACAAAAGCCCATATCTGATTTTCCATTCGGACAGGGCAGAACTGCGGACTCGTCCGCATTTTCTCCCTAAGGTGGTGTCAGCATTTCATCTGAACCAGCCTATTGTAGTGCCTGCGGCTACAAGTGACTTGGAGGACTCCAAGTTACTGGACGTTGTCAGAGCATTAAAAATATATATTGCAAGGACAGCTGGAGTCAGAAAATCTGACTCGTTGTTTATATTGTATGCACCCAACAAGATGGGTGCTCCGGCGTCTAAGCAGACGATTGCTCGTTGGATCTGTAGCACAATCCAACTTGCACATTCTGTGGCAGGCCTGCCACAGCCTAAATCTGTAAAGGCCCACTCCACAAGGAAGGTGGGCTCATCT
Organism: Pseudophryne corroboree; assembly: GCF_028390025.1. Taxonomy (NCBI): domain Eukaryota; kingdom Metazoa; phylum Chordata; class Amphibia; order Anura; family Myobatrachidae; genus Pseudophryne; species Pseudophryne corroboree. The sequence goes on from NC_086447.1 coordinate 409,952,945, forward strand.
TGGGCGGCTGCCCGAGGGGTCTCGGCATTACAACTTTGCCGAGCAGCTACGTGGTCAGGGGAGAACACGTTTGTAAAATTTTACAAATTTGATACTCTGGCTAAGGAGGACCTGGAGTTCTCTCATTCGGTGCTGCAGAGTCATCCGCACTCTCCCGCCCGTTTGGGAGCTTTGGTATAATCCCCATGGTCCTTTCAGGAACCCCAGCATCCACTAGGACGATAGAGAAAATAAGATTTTACTTACCGATAAATCTATTTCTCGGAGTCTGTAGTGGATGCTGGGCGCCCATCCCAAGTGCGGATTATCTGCATAAATTGTACATAGTTATTGTTAACTAATTCGGGTTATTGTTGAAGGAAGCCATCTTTCAGAGGCTCCGCTGTTATCATACTGTTAACTGGGTTTAGATCACAAGTTGTACGGTGTGATTGGTGTGGCTGGTATGAGTCTTACCCGGGATTCAAAATCCTCCCTTATTGTGTACGCTCGTCCGGGCACAGTACCTAACTGGAGTCTGGAGGAGGGTCATAGGGGGAGGAGCCAGTGCACACCACCTGATCGGAAAAAGCTTTACTTTTTGTGCCCTGTCTCCTGCGGAGCCGCTATTCCCCATGGTCCTTTCAGGAACCCCAGCATCCACTACGGACTCCGAGAAATAGATTTATCGGTAAGTAAAATCTTATTTTTTTATTACTAGTGTCAACTCATTAAAATTGATGGTTTTACTATTGCCACAATCTCCTTTTTTCTCTTCGACTCGCACATCTACATAGTAAGAGCTTTATTTTGATACCTCTAGCGGTAGAACAAATGTTTACATTGCTTGCACACCCTTCTCCCATAGACTTTACGTGGAAACTTTGCCGCTCCGCAATGCCCCAACCATTGCCGCAGCCTCATTTTTCTCTTTGACTGGCACTCTACATAGTAAGACCTTTATTTTGATTCCGCAATCATATTTTTACGTTTAGCCTTTCTTTCACAATAGGTCTCACAATAAAAAATGTTATAGAATTAATACAAGTTGAGTATCCCATATCCAAATATTCCGAAATACGGAATATTCCGAAATACAGACTTTTTTGAGTGAGAGTGAGATAGTGAAACCTTTGTTTTCTGATGGCTCAATGTACACAAACTTTGTTTAATACACAAAGTTATTAAAAATATTGTATTAAATGACCTTCAGGCTGTGTGTATAAGGTGTATATGAAACATAAATGAATTGTGTGAATGTACACACACTTTGTTTAATGCACAAAGTTATAAAAAATACTGGCTAAAATTACCTTCAGGCTGTGTGTATAAGGTGCATATGTAACATAAGTACATTCTGTGCTTAGATTTAGGTCCCATCACCATGATATCTCATTATGCTATGCAATTATTCCAAAATACGGAAAAATCCAATATCCAAAATACCTCTGGTCCCAAGCATTTTGGATAAGGGAGACTCAACCTGTATATAGATTATTAACAGTTACTTATAGAGCACCAACATATTCCATTGCGCTTAGAATCTATAGTTCTTACAATCATTTGTTCTGGTGTTGGTATAATACCAAAAAAGAGAAAAATTACAATAATAGTGTACATTGGGGCAGATGTATTAACCTGGAGAAGGGCTAAAGAAGTGATAAGTGCAAGGTGATAGCGCACATTACGGATTTGAAAAAAGTTAGGAGCTGACTGGCTGGTGCGTTATCACCTTGCACTTATCACTGCCTTATCACTTCTTTATCCCTTCTCCAGGCTTAATACATCTGCCCCATTGTGTGATGTTCCTCTTTAAACTAGAGATGAGCAGTTTGGATTTACTCAGTTCTTTTTGCCAAGCTAACGCAAATTTGGATTTATCTTATTTGCTATCCAAAACGCGTGAAATCCAGATAGCCAATAATATGCTATTTTTTTAGATCTGACCATAACTATGTAAATCCGAACTGCTCATCTCTCTGATTTATGCAATCCAGTACCTGGGGGTAAATTTACTAAGATGGGAGTTCTATTTAAGATGGGATGTTGCCCATAGCAACCAATCAGATTCCAGGTACCAACTTCTAGAAGGTGCTAGATCAGGCATGTCCAAACTGTGTCCCTCCAGCTGTTGTGAAACTACATATCCCAGCATGCCCTGACACAGTTTTGCTGTCAGAGAATGCTAAAGCTGTGTCAGGGAATGCTGGGATGTGTAGTTTCTCAACAGCTGGAGGGCCGCAGTTTGGACATGCCTGTGCTTGATAAATGAGAAGTAGAAGCTGATTGATTGCTATGGGCAACATTCCATCTTAAATAGAACTCCCATCTTAGTAACTTTATCCCCAGGAGCACTCTAGCATTTATTTATTTATATTACTTGTGTGAGGCTGAACTCCTCTTGCTGTCTGACACGCTAGGGTGCTCTACACAACTAGTACTTACAAGCTCTGTCATCACACATCTTTACACTGTGTGATGGTTGAGATAAATTTGATTGCACAAAGAGCACTCAACTAATAAAAGGCTCCTCACCTCTATGAGGGGAATTAAAGTGTTTTGTGTGCCACTAGATGGAGCCTGATGGAGCAATTCAATTGTTGCTCCATTGGGGCGCTTACATTAATGACATTACTGAAATATATATATATATTTGGTAACGGGCACTGCGGCATGTTTCACTGAGGAGACGGTGCTCTCTAATCGGATTGTATATTTATATACACTGAATATATTGAATAATCTCTTCTAAATGATGTCTGGTTATCTCCAATTTCTCTGACATCCTAAGTGGATGCTGGGGACTCCGTCAGGACCATGGGGATTAGCGGCTCCGCAGGAGACAGGGCACAAAAGTAAAAGCTTTAGGACTAGGTGGTGTGCACTGGCTCCTCCCCCTATGACCCTCCTCCAAGCCTCAGTTAGGTTTTTGTGCCCGGCCGAGAAGGGTGCAATCTAGGTAGCTCTCCTGAGCTGCTTAGAATAAAAGTATAGACTTAGGTTTTTTTATTTTCAGTGAGTCCTGCTGGCAACAGGCTCACTGCATCGAGGGACTAAGGGGAGAAGAAGCGAACTCACCTGCGTGCAGAGTGGATTGGGCTTCTTGGCTACTGGACATTAGCTCCAGAGGGACGATCACAGGCCCAGCCATGGATGGGTCCCGGAGCCGCGCCGCCGGCCCCCTTACAGAGCCAGAAGAGTGAAGAGGTCCAGAAATCGGCGGCAGAAGGCATCTTGTCTTCAAGAAAGGTAGCGCACAGCACTGCAGCTGTGCGCCATTGCTCTCAGCACACTTCACACTCCGGTCACTGAGGGTGCAGGGCGCTGGGGGGGGGCGCCCTGAGACGCAATGAAAACACTATTTCTCTAACGTCCTAAGTGGATGCTGGGGACTCCGTAAGGACCATGGGGAATAGCGGCTCCGCAGGAGACTGGGCACATCTAAAGAAAGCTTTAGGACTATCTGGTGTGCACTGGCTCCTCCCCCTATGACCCTCCTCCAAGCCTCAGTTAGATCTCTGTGCCCGAACGAGAAGGGTGCACACTAGGGGCTCTCCTGAGCTTCTTAGTGAAAGTTTTAGTTTAGGTTTTTTATTTTCAGTGAGACCTGCTGGCAACAGGCTCACTGCATCGAGGGACTAAGGGGAGAAGAAGCGAACTCACCTGCGTGCAGAGTGGATTGGGCTTCTTAGGCTACTGGACATTAGCTCCAGAGGGACGATCACAGGCCCAGCCATGGATGGGTCCCAGAGCCGCGCCGCCGGCCCCCCTTACAGAGCCAGAAGACAGAAGAGGTCCGGAAAATCGGCGGCAGAAGACATCCTGTCTTCACCAAGGTAGCGCACAGCACTGCAGCTGTGCGCCATTGCTCCTCAGCACACTTCACACTTCGGTCACTGAGGGTGCAGGGCGGGGCGCCCTGAGCAGCAATAAAAACACCTTGGCTTGCGAAAATACATCACATATAGCCCCCAGGGCTATATGGATGAATTTTAACCCCTGCCAGAATCCATAAAAAAGCAGGAGAAAAGTCCGCGAAAAAGGGGCGGAGCCTATCTCCTCAGCACACTGGCGCCATTTTCCCTCACAGCTCAGTTGGAGGGAAGCTCCCCTGGCTCTCCCCTGCAGTCACTACACTACAGAAAGGGTTAAAAAAGAGAGGGGGGCACTAATTAGGCGCAGTATTAACAATACAGCAGCTATAAGGGGAAAAACACTTGTATAAGGTTATCCCTGTATATATATATAGCGCTTTGGTGTGTGCTGGCAAACTCTCCCTCTGTCTCCCCAAAGGGCTAGTGGGGTCCTGTCCTCTATCAGAGCATTCCCTGTGTGTGTGCTGTATGTCGGTACGTTTGTGTCGACATGTATGAGGAGAAAAATGATGTGGAGACGGAGCAGATTGCCTGTAATAGTGATGTCACCCCCTAGGGGGTCGACACCTGAGTGGATGAACTGTTGGAAGGAATTACGTGACAGTGTCAGCTCTGTATAAAAGACAGTGGTTGACATGAGACAGCCGGCTACTCAGCTTGTGCCTGTCCAGACGTCTCATAGGCCGACAGGGGCTCTAAAGCGCCCGTTACCTCAGATGGCAGATATAGACGCCGACACGGATACTGACTCCAGTGTCGACGGTGAAGAGACAAATGTGACTTCCAGTAGGGCCACACGTTACATGATTGAGGCAATGAAAAATGTTTTACACATTTCTGATAATACGAGTACCACCAAAAAGGGGTATTATGTTCGGTGAGGAAAAACTACCTGTAGTTTTCCTGAATCTGAGAAATTAAATGAGGTGTGTGATGATGCGTGGTTTTCCCCCGATAACAACTGATAATTTCTAAAATGTTATTGGCATTATATCCTTTCCCGCCAGAGGTTAGGGTGCGTTGGGAAACACCCCCTAGGGTGGATAAAGCGCTCACACGCTTGTAAGGGCTCTACCCTCTCCTGAGATGGCCGCCCTTAAGGATCCTGCTGATAGAAAGCAGGAGGGTATCCTAAAATGTATTTACACACATACTGGTGTTATACTGCGACCAGCAATCGCCTCAGCCTGGATGTGCAGTGCTGGGTTGGCGTGGTCGGATTCCCTGACTGAAAATATTGATACCCTAGATAGGGACAGTATATTTTTGCCTATAGAGCATTTAAAAGATGCATTTCTATATATGCGTGATGCACAGCGGAATATTTGCCGACTGGCATCAAGTCTAAGTGCGTTGTCCATTTCTACCAGTAGAGGGTTATGGACACGTCAGTGGTCAGGTGATGCGTATTCCAAACGGCATTTGGAAGTATTGCCTTAATAAGGGGAGGAGTTATTTGGGGTCGGTCTTTCAGACCTGGTGGCCACGGCAACAGCTGGGAAATCCACGTTTGTACCCCAGGTCGCCTCTCAACATGAGAAGACGCCGTATTATCAGGCGCAGTCTTTTCGTGGACAAGCGGGCAAAATGTTCCTCATTTCTGCCCCGTGACAGAGGGAGAGGAAAAAGGCTGCAGAAATCAGCCAGTTCCCAGGAACAGAAACCCTCTCCCGCCTCTGCCAAGCCCTCAGTATGACGCTGGGGCTTTACAAGCAGAATCAGGCACGGTGGGGGGCCCGTCTCAATGAATTTCAGCGCGCAGTGGGCTCACTCGCAAGTAGACCCCTGGATCCTTCAGGTGATATCTCAGGGGTACAAATTAGAATTCGAGACGTCTCCCCCTCGCCGTTTTCCTAAAGTCGGCTTTACCGATGTCTTCTTCTGACAGGGAGACAGTTTTGGAAGCCATTCACAAGCTGTATTCCCAGCAGGTGATAATCAAGGTACCCCTCCTGCAACAGGGAACGGGGTATTATTCCACACTGTTGTGGTACCGAAGCCGGACGGCTCGGTGAGACCGATTCTAAATCTAAAATCTTTGAACACTTACATACAGAGGTTCAAATTCAAGATTGAGTCACTCAGAGCAGTGATTGCGAACCTGGAAGAAGGGGACTACATGATGTCTCGGGACATCAAGGATGCTTACCTTCATGTCAAAATTTACCCTTCTCACCAAGGGTACCTCAGGTTTATGGTACAGAACTGTCACTATCAGTTCAGACGCTGCCGTATGGATGGTCCACGGCACCCCGGGTCTTTACCAAGGTAATGGCCGAAATGATGATATTCCTTCGAAGGAAGGGAATTTTAGTTATCCCTTACTTGGACGATTCCCTGATAAGGGTAAGATCCAGGGAACAGTTGGAGGTCGGTGTAGCACTATCTCAGGTAGTGTTGCGGCAGCACGATTGGATTCTCAATATTCCAAAATCGCAGCTGGTTCCGACGACTTGTCTTCGGTTCCTAGGGATGATCCTGGACACAGTCCAGAAAAAGGTGTTTCTCCCGGAGGGGAAAGACAGGGAGTTATCCGAGCTAGTCAGGAACCTCCTAAAACCGAGCCAAGTCTAAGTGCATCAATGCACAAGGGTTCTGGGTAAAATGGTGGCTTCCTACGAAGCAATCCCATTCGGCAGATTCCACGCAAGAACTTTCCATTGGGACCTGCTGGACAAATGGTCTTGGTCGCATCTTCAGATGCATCAGCGGATAACCCTGTCACCAAGGACAAGGGTGTCCCTCCTGTGGTGGTTGCAGAGTGCTCATCTTCTAGAGGGCCGCAGATTCGGCATTCAGGACTGGGTCCTGGTGACCACGGATGCCAGCCTGCGAGGCTGGGGAGCAGTCACACAGGGAAGGAATATCCAGGGCTTATGGTCAAGCCTGGAGACATCACTTCACATAAATATCCTGAAGCTAAGGGCCATTTACAATGCTCTAAGCTTAGCAAGACCTCTGCTTCAAGGTCAGCCGGTGTTGATCCAGTCGGACAACATCACGGCAGTCACCCACGTAAACAGACAGGGTGGCACAAGAAGCAGGAGGGCAATGGCAGAAGCTGCAAGGATTCTTCGCTGGGCGGAAAATCATGTGATAGCACTGTCAGCAGTATTCATTCCGGGAGTGGACAACTGGGAAGCAGACTTCCTCAGCACGACCTCCACCCGGGAGAGTGGGGACTTCACCCAGAAGTCTTCCACATGATTATAAGCCGTTGGGAAAAACTCGACAGGTATTGCGCCAGGTCAAGGGACCCTCAGGCAATAGCTGTAGACGCTCTGGTAACACCGTGGGTGTACCAGTCAGTGTATGTGTTCCCTCCTCTGCCTCTCATACCCAAGGTACTGAGATTGATAAGATGGAGAGGAGTAAGCACTATATTCGTGGCTCCGGATTGGCCAAGAAGGACTTGGTAACCGGAACTTCAAGAGATGCTCACGGAGGATCCGTGGCCTCTACCTCTAAGAAGGGACCTGCTCCAGCAAGGACCCTGTCTGTTCCAAGACTTACCGCTGCTGCGTTTGACGGCATGGCGGTTGAACGCCGGATCCTGAAGGAAAAAAGGCATTCCGGATGAAGTCATCCCTATCCTGATCAAAGCCAGGAAGGATGTAACCGCAAAACATTATCACCGCATTTGGCGAAAATATGTTGCGTGGTGCGAGGCCAGTAAGGCCCGACGGAGGAAATTCAACTGGGTCGATTCCTACATTTCCTGCAAACAGGAGTGTCTATGGGCCTGAAATTGGGGTCCATTAAGGTTCAAATTTCGGCCCTGTCAATTTTCTTCCAAAAAGAACTAGCTTCAGTCCCTGAAGTTCAGACGTTTGTAAAAGGGGTACTGCATATACAGCCTCCTTTTGTGCCTCCAGTGGCACTTTGGGATCTCAATGTAGTTTTTTGGGTTCCAAAAGTCACATTGGTTTGAACCACTTAAATCTGTGGAGTTAAAATATCTCACATGGAAAGTGGTCATGCTGTTGGCCCTGGCCTGGGCCAGGCGCGTGTCAGAATTGGCGGCTTTATCCTGTAAAAGCCCTTATCTGATTTTCCATTTGGACAGGGCGGAATTGAGGACTCGTCCTCAGTTTCTCCCTAAGGTGGTTTCAGCGTTTCACCTGAACCAACCTATTGTGGTGCCTGCGGCTACTAGGGACTTGGAGGAATCCAAGTTGCTGGATGTTGTCAGGGCCCTGAAAATATATGTTTCCAGGACGGCTGGAGTCAGAAAATCTGACTCGCTGTTTATCCTGTATGCACCCAAGAAGCTGGGTGCTCCTGCTTCTAAGCAGACTATTGCTCGTTGGATTTGTAGTACAATTCAGCTTGCACATTCTGTGGCAGGCCTGCCACAGCCAAAAATCTGTAAATGCCCACTCCACAAGGAAGGTGGGCTCATCTTGGGCGGCTGCCCGAGGGGTCTCGGCTTTACAACTTTGCCGAGCAGCTACTTGGTCAGGAGCAAATACGTTTGTAAAATTCTACAAAATTGATACCCTGGCTGAGGAGGACCTGGAGTTCTCTCAATTGGTGCTGCAGAGTCATCCGCACTCTCCCGCCCGTTTGGGAGCTTTGGTATAATCCCCATGGTCCTTACGGAGTCCCCAGCATCCACTTAGGACGTTAGAGAAAAGAAGAATTTACTTACCGATAATTCTATTTCTCGTAGTCCGTAGTGGATGCTGGGCGCCCATCCCAAGTGCGGATTGTCTGCAATACTGGTACATAGTTATTGTTACCAAAAAATCGGGTTATTGCTGTAGTGAGCCATCTTTTCTAGAGGCTCCTCTGTTATCATGCTGTTAACTGGGTTCAGATCACAAGTTGTACAGTGTGATTGGTGTGGCTGGTATTAGTCTTACCCGGGATTCAAAATCCTTCCTTATTGTGTACGCTCGTCCGGGCACAGTATCCTAACTGAGGCTTGGAGGAGGGTCATAGGGGGAGGAGCCAGTGCACACCAGATAGTCCTAAAGCTTTCTTTAGATGTGCCCAGTCTCCTGCGGAGCCGCTATTCCCCATGGTCCTTACGGAGTCCCCAGCATCCACTACGGACTACGAGAAATAGAATTATCGGTAAGTAAATTCTTCTTTTATGGTAAAAAATACATCACATATAGCTCCTGGGCTATATGGATGTATTTAACCCCTGCCATTTTACCTCCTAAAAAGCGGGAGAAAGGCCGCCGTGAAGGGGGCGGAGCCTATCTCCTCAGCACACAAGCGCCATTTTCCCTCACAGCTCCGCTGGAAGGACGTCTCCCTGACTCTCCCCTGCAGTCCTGCACTACAGAAACAGGGTAAAAAAGAGAGGGGGGGGGGGGGGGCACTAATTTGGCATATAAAAACATATATAGCAGCTATAAGGGAGAAACACTTATTTATAAGGTTGTCCCTATACATATATAGCGCTCTGGTGTGTGCTGGCAAACTCTCCCTCTGTCTCCCCAAAGGGCTAGTGGGGTCCTGTCCTCTATCAGAGCATTCCCTGTGTGTGTGCTGTGTGTCGGTACGCGTGTGTCGACATGTATGAGGAGGAAAATGGTGTGGAGGCGGAGCAATTGCCTGTATTAGTGATGTCACCCCCTAGGGAGTCGACACCTGACTGGATGGTCTTATTTAAGGAATTACGTGATAGTGTCAGCACTTTACAAAAAACTGTTGACGACATGAGACAGCCGGCAAGTCAGTTAGTGCCTGTCCAGGCGTCTCAAACACCGTCAGGGGCTCTAAAGCGCCCATTACCTCAGTCGGTCGACACAGACACGGACACTGACTCCAGTGTCGACGGTGAAGAAACAAACGTATTTTCCAGTAGGGCCACACGTTACATGATCACGGCAATGAAGGAGGCTTTGCATATTTCTGATACTACAAGTACCACAAAAAAGGGTATCATGTGGGGTGTGAAAAAACTACCAGTAGTTTTTCCTGAATCAGAAGAATTAAATGAAGTGTGTGATGATGCGTGGGTCTCCCCCGATAAAAAATTGCTGATATCTAAGAAATTATTGGCATTATACCCTTTCCCGCCAGAAGTTAGGGCGCGTTGGGAAACACCCCCTAGGGTGGATAAGGCACTTACACGCTTATCAAAACAAGTGGCGTTACCGTCTCCTGATACGGCCGCCCTCAAGGAGCCAGTTGATAGGAAGCTGGAAAATGTCCTAAAAAGTATATACACACATACTGGTGTTATACTGCGACCAGCGATTGCCTCAGCCTGGATGTGCAGCGCTGGGGTGGCGTGGTCGGAGTCCCTGACTGAAAATATTGATACCCTGGACAGGGACAGTATTTTATTGACTATAGAGCGTTTAAAAGATGCGTTTCTATATATGCGTGATGCACAGAGGGATATTTGCACCCTGGCATCAAGAGTAAGTGCGATGTCCATTTCTGCCAGAAGATGTGTATGGACACGACAGTGGTCAGGTGATGCGGATTCCAAACGGCATATGGAAGTATTGCCGTATAAAGGGGAGGAGTTATTTGGGGTAGGTCTTTCGGACCTGGTGGCCACGGCAACAGCTGGAAAATCCACCTTTTTACCCCAACTCACCTCTCAGCAGAAAAAGACACCGTCTTTTCAGCCTCAGTCCTTTCGTCCCCATAAGGGCAAGCGGGCAAAAGGCCAGTCATATCTGCCCCGGGGTAGAGGAAAGGGAAAAAGACTGCAGCAGACAGCCTCTTCCCAGGAACAGAAGCCCTCCACCGCTTCGGCCAAGTCCTCAGCATGACGCTGGGGCCTTACAAGCGGACTCAGGTGCGGTGGGGGGTCGTCTCAAGAGTTTCAGCGCGCAGTGGGCTCACTCGCAAGTGGACCCCTGGATCCTACAGGTAGTATCCCAGGGGTACAGATTGGAATTCGAGACGTCTCCCCCTCGCAGGTTCCTGAAGTCTGCTTTACCAACGTCTCCCTCCGACAGGGAGGCAGTATTGGAAGCAATTCACAAGCTGTATTCCCAGCAGGTGATAATCAAAGTACCCCTCCTACAACAGGGAAAGGGGTATTATTCCACACTATTTGTGGTACCGAAGCCAGACGGCTCGGTGAGACCTATTCTAAATCTGAAATCTTTGAACACTTACATACAAAGGTTCAAATTCAAGATGGAGTCACTCAGAGCGGTGATAGCGAACCTGGAAGAAGGGGACTATATGGTGTCCCTGGACATCAAGGATGCTTACCTTCATGTCCCAATTTGCCCTTCTCACCAAGGGTACCTCAGGTTCGTAGTACAGAACTGTCATTATCAGTTTCAGACGCTGCCGTTTGGATTGTCCACGGCACCCCGGGTCTTTACCAAGGTAATGGCTGAAATGATGATTCTTCTTCGAAGAAAAGGCGTCTTAATTATCCCTTACTTGACGATCTCCTGATAAGGTCAAAGTCCAGGGAACAGTTGGAGGTCGGAGTAGCACTATCTCGGGTACTGCTACAACAGCACGGGTGGATTCTAAATATTCCAAAATCGCAGCTGATCCCGACGACACGTCTGCTGTTCCTAGGGATGATTCTGGACACAGTCCAGAAAAAGGTGTTTCTCCCGGAGGAGAAAGCCAGGGAGTTATCCGAGCTAGTCAGGAACCTCCTAAAACCAGGAAAAGTGTCAGTGCATCATTGCACAAGGGTCCTGGGAAAAATGGTGGCTTCTTACGAAGCGATTCCATTCGGCAGATTAAACGCAAGAACTTTTCAGTGGGATCTGCTGGACAAATGGTCCGGATCGCATCTTCAGATGCATCAGCGGATAACCCTGTCTCCGAGGACAAGGGTGTCTCTTCTGTGGTGGCTGCAGAGTGCTCATCTACTAGAGGGCCGCAGATTCGGCATTCAGGATTGGATCCTGGTGACCACGGATGCCAGCCTGAGAGGCTGGGGAGCAGTCACACAGGGAAAAAATTTCCAGGGAACGTGGTCAAGTCTAGAGACTTCTCTCCACATAAATATACTGGAGCTAAGGGCAATTTACAATGCTCTATGCCTAGCAAGACCTCTGCTTCAAGGTCAGCCGGTGCTGATCCAGTCGGACAACATCACGGCAGTCGCCCACGTAAACAGACAGGGCGGCACAAGAAGCAGGAGGGCAATGGCAGAAGCTGCAAGGATTCTTTGCTGGGCGGAAAATCATGTGATAGCACTGTCAGCAGTGTTCATTCCGGGAGTGGACAACTGGGAAGCAGACTTCCTCAGCAGGCACGACCTCCACCCGGGAGAGTGGGGACTTCACACGGAAGTCTTCCACATGATTGTGAACCATTGGGAAAAACCAAAGGTGGACATGATGGCGTCCCGCCTCAACAAAAAACTGGACAGGTATTGCGCCAGGTCAAGGGACCCTCAGGCAATAGCTGTGGACGCTCTGGTAACACCGTGGGTGTACCAGTCAGTGTATGTGTTCCCTCCTCTTCCTCTCATACCCAAGGTACTGAGAATTATAAGACGGAGAGGAGTAAGAACTATACTCGTGGCTCCGGATTGGCCAAGGAGGACTTGGTACCCGGAACTTCAAGAGATGCTCACAGAGGACCCATGGCCTCTGCCGCTAAGAAGGGACTTGCTTCAGCAAGGACCCTGTCTGTTCCAAGACTTACTGCGGCTGCGTTTGACGGCATGGCGGTTGAACGCCGGATCCTAAAGGAAAAAGGCATTCCGGAAGAGGTCATACCTACCCTGGTCAAAGCCAGGAAGGAGATGACCGCACAACATTATCACCGCATTTGGCGAAAATATGTTGCGTGGTGTGAGGCCAGGTAGGCCCCCAAGGAGGAATTTCATCTCGGTCGATTCCTGCATTTCCTGCAAACAGGAGTGTCTACGGGCCTCAAATTGGGGTCCATTAAGGTTCAAATTTCGGCCCTGTCGATTTTCTTCCAGAAAGAATTGGCTTCAGTTCCTGAAGTCCAGACATTCGTCAAGGGAGTACTGCATATACAACCCCCTTTTGTGCCTCCAGTGGCACCGTGGGATCTCAACGTAGTTCTGGGATTCCTCAAATCACATTGGTTTGAACCGCTCAAATCTGTGGATTTGAAATATCTCACATGGAAAGTGACCATGCTGTTGGCCCTGGCCTCGGCCAGGCGAGTGTCAGAATTGGCGGCTTTGTCTCACAAAAGCCCATATCTGATTTTCCATTCGGACAGGGCAGAACTGCGGACTCGTCCCCAGTTTCTCCCTAAGGTGGTGTCAGCGTTTCACCTGAACCAACCTATTGTGGTGCCTGCGGCTACTAGGGACTTGGAGGACTCCAAGTTGCTAGATGTTGTCAGGGCCCTGAAAATATATATTTCCAGGACGGCTGGAGTCAGGAAAACTGACTCGCTGTTTATCCTGTATGCACCCAACAAGCTGGGTTGTTCCTGCTTCTAAGCAGACGATTGCTCGTTGGATTTGTAGTACAATTCAGCTTGCACATTCTGTGGCAGGCCTGCCACAGCCAAAATCTGTAAATGCCCTTTCCACAAGGAAGGTGGGCTCATCTTGGGCGGCTGCCCGAGGGGTCTCGGCTTTACAACTTTGCCGAGCTGCTACTTGGTCAGGGGCAAACACGTTTGCTAAATTCTACAAATTTGATACCCTGGCTGAGGAGGACCTGGAGTTCTCTCATTCGGTGCTGCAGAGTCATCCGCACTCTCCCGCCCGTTTGGGAGCTTTGGTATAATCCCCATGGTCCTGACGGAGTCCCCAGCATCCACTTAGGACGTCAGAGAAAATAAGAATTTACTTACCGATAATTCTATTTCTCATAGTCCGTAGTGGATGCTGGGCGCCCATCCCAAGTGCGGATTGTCTGCAATACTTGTACATAGTTATTGTTACAAAAATCGGGTTATTATTGTTGTGAGCCATCTTTTCAGAGGCTCCTCTGTTATCATGCTGTTAACTGGGTTCAGATCACAAGTTGTACAGTGTGATTGGTGTGGCTGGTATGAGTCTTACCCGGGATTCAAAATCTTTCCTTATTGTGTACGCTCGTCCGGGCACAGTATCCTAACTGAGGCTTGGAGGAGGGTCATAGGGGGAGGAGCCAGTGCACACCACCTAGTCCTAAAGCTTTTACTTTTGTGCCCTGTCTCCTGCGGAGCCGCTAATCCCCATGGTCCTGACGGAGTCCCCAGCATCCACTACGGACTACGAGAAATAGAATTATCGGTAAGTAAATTCTTATTTTATAAAATATGAAGTGTACTACCAGAACCAGTCCCAATCATTTATTTTTATTCAATAATCCCGATATCTTTATTCATGCCATTGTGATTATTTTTTGGGAATGTAATATAATTTAGGTATTCCCATGTCCCTGCTTATTCTGGTTTTACCCGTGGACATCAGTGTTAGATTATCCAAACTAAATTTGACACCTATTACAGGTAAATGCAATTCATGCAAACAAATTCTCCTTTCAACCATTACACAGTTTACACTACTGTTGGTGTCTTTTTTATATTTTTGGATTATACCACTATTATACCACCATGGTAAGAAATGTGACCACCATGTTTGGAATATTCCTGATATTGTAGCTCCCTTTGCCTGAATATTCAGATTCCTGCAGCGGGCTTTGGTTTTAAGATTGTACAAAACTGGTTCACAATTCCCACAGATGAGTGCATGTCAAACAATCCACTATACCAATCTACCATCACGTTGTATACACTCCTGATCTTTCTTTGGAATAAACTTGGAGATAGAAATTAAAGGGTAAAAGTATACATTTCTATTTTATTGATTCATCATAAATATATCCATAAACATTGGAACATTCTTTCTCTGAAGCAAGGTTGCATGCTGCTTTGTTTTCCTGACAGCACACAAGATCTATTGAATGAAATCACTGGGTCTGTGGCACCAGTCATTCCCAGTTTCCAAAACATAGAGAGAATCTTAAGGATGAGTCACTTATGGAAATTAGCATGGAAAGAAGTTCTCATGATCGAATATCCATATGGGAAGCAATAGCTGTAATCTAGAAGCATGGGTGGGACTTCATCAATACACCTACTTACACATCAGTTGTTTTTTTGTTTTTTTATTGCTAACCCTCATGAAAAGAAACTTGTTTTCTTGATTAATTAGCAAGTGAGCTGCTGTTTCCCATTAATACTGGCAAGAATGGTATAATACATGTTTTGGTTATCACACTCACAGTGATTATATTAATGGCAATGGAATACCTATGAACATTTGAGTCTGGCTTGACTTTATTACTTCAGCATGTATTTTCATTGTAAGCAAACTGGGTGTCTGAGTAGCAGAAGTTATTTTCCTTTTTATAATTGGATAAGGTATTTCCTGCAAGAATTTGCCAAACCAGCATTACTTCTGGAGTATTGAGAGCATCATGTTCTTGCCTTTTAATATCCCCAACACGAAACCTTGCTGTATTATTCTCGAAAAGACAACACATCGTATATATGGAGGGTTTTTTTTTGTTTTATTGTATGACCTACATTAAATCCTGGCAACAAAAACACTTCACGGCCAGAAGGCACTTGCTTGATTTTCAGGCTCATTTTTGATCATTCAGGATCATTGTATACATCTATATTCAGTTTATTGATGCTGTTCTACGTTCTAGTGGTTTATATGCTATGATAAACTGAAACTTGTACATAATTGAGAAGAAATATGTTTAGATTTGTCTGAATACAGTCTTGTAACCCTCTTTACTTTTTTTACATAAACATTATGTATTTTATTGTGAATGTACAGACTTGCTTATACACCATATAAGATGATATTGGATTTTTTATAGTAACATAGTATCTAAGGTTGAAAAAAGACAATTATCCATCGGGTTCAACCTATTTGTGGTCTCCTATGCACGATTATTTTGTGTAAAATTTTGACTGAAATTGCTGACTGCCGTTCCGATTAACCCCTCTTTCTCTGACGTCCTAGTGGATGCTGGGACTCCGTCAGGACCATGGGGAATAGCGGCTCCGCAGGAGACAGGGCACAAAAGTAAAAGCTTTAGGATCAGGTGGTGTGCACTGGCTCCTCCCCCTATGACCCTCCTCCAAGCCTTAGTTAGGTTTTTGTGCCCGGCCGAGAAGGGTGCAATCTAGGTGGCTCTCATAAAGAGCTGCTTAGAGTAAAAGTTTTGATAGTTTTCTTATTTTCAGTGAGTCCTGCTGGCAACAGGCTCACTGCAACGAGGGACTTAGGGGAGAAGAAGTGAACTCACCTGCGTGCAGGATGGATTTGCTTCTTAGGCTACTGGACACTAGCTCCAGAGGGACGATCACAGGTACAGCCTGGATGGGTCACCGGAGCCGCGCCGCCGACCCCCTTGCAGATGCCGAAGTAAGAAGAGGTCCAGAAACCGGCGGCTGAAGGCTTTTCAGTCTTCATGAGGTAGCGCACAGCACTGCAGCTGTGCGCCATTGCTCTCAGCACACTTCACACCAACGGTCACTGAGGGTGCAGGGCACTGGGGGGGGGCGCCCTGGGCAGCAATGTTAATACCTTTTCTGGCTAAAAAGAATACATCACATATAGTCCCTGAGGCTATATGGATGTATTTCACCCCTGCCAGGTCTCAGAAAAACCGGGAGAAGAGCCCGCCGGAATAGGGGGCGGGGCCTATCTCCTCAGCACACAGCGCCATTTTCCCTCACAGAACTGCTGGTGGGAAGGCTCCCAGGCTCTCCCCTGCACTGCACTACAGAAACAGGGTTAAAACAGAGAGGGGGGGCACTTATTTGGCGATATGATTATATATTAAGATGCTATAAGGGAAAACACTTATATAAAGGTTGTCCCTGTATAATTATAGCGTTTTGGTGTGTGCTGGCAAACTCTCCCTCTGTCTCCCCAAAGGGCTAGTGGGGTCCTGTCCTCTATCAGAGCATTCCCTGTGTGTGTGCTGTGTGTCGGTACGTGTGTGTCGACATGTATGAGGACGATGTTGGTGAGGAGGCGGAGCAATTGCCTGTAATGGTGATGTCACTCTCTAGGGAGTCGACACCGGAATGGATGGCTTATTTAAGGAATTACGTGATAATGTCAACACGCTTCAAGGTCGGTTGACGACATGAGACGGCCGGCAAACAAATTAGTACCTGTCCAGGCGTCTCAAACACCGTCAGGGGCTTTAAAACGCCCATTTACCTCAGTCGGTCGACATAGACACAGACACGGACACTGACTCCAGTGTCGACGGTGAAGAAACAAACGTATTTTCCTTTAGGGCCACACGTTACATGTTAAGGGCAATGAAGGAGGTGTTACATATTTCTGATACTACAAGTACCACAAAAAAGGGTATTATGTGGGTGTGAAAAAACTACATGTAGTTTTTCCTGAATCAGATAAATTAAATGAAGTGTGTGATGATGCGTGGGTTTCCCCCGATAGAAAATTATTGGCGGTATACCCTTTCCCGCCAGAAGTTAGGGCGCGTTGGGAAACACCCCTTAGGGTGGATAAGGCGCTCACACGCTTATCAAAACAAGTGGCGTTACCGTCTCCAGATACGGCCGCCCTCAAGGAGCCAGCTGATAGGAGGCTGGAAAATATCCTAAAAAGTATATACACACATACTGGTGTTATACTGCGACCAGCTATCGCCTCAGCCTGGATGTGCAGCGCTGGGGTGGCTTGGTCGGATTCCCTGACTGAAAATATTGATACCCTTGACAGGGACAGTATTTTATTGACTATAGAGCACATATTTGCACTCTGGCATCAAGAGTAAGTGCGATGTCCATATCTGCCAGAAGATGTTTATGGACACGACAGTGGTCAGGTGATGCAGATTCCAAACGGCACATGGAAGTATTGCCGTATAAAGGGGAGGAGTTATTTGGGGTCGGTCCATCGGACCTGGTGGCCACGGCAACAGCTGGAAAATCCACCTTTTTTACCCTAAGTCACATCTAAGCAGAAAAAGACACCGTCTTTTCAGCCTCAGTCCTTTCGTCCCCATAAGGGCAAGCGGGCAAAAGGCCAGTCATATCTGCCCAGGGATAGAGGAAAGGGAAGAAGACTGCAGCAGGCAGCCCATTCCCAAGAACAGAAGCCCTCCACCGCTTCTGCCAAGTCCTCAGCATGACGCTGGGGCCGTACAGGACCCCTGGATCCTACAAGTAGTATCCCAAGGGTACTGATTGGAAATTCGAGACGTCTCCCCCTCGCAGGTTCCTGAAGTCTGCTTTACCAACGTCTCCCTCCGACAGGGAGGCAGTATTGGAAACAATTCACAAGCTGTATTCCCAGCAGGTGATAATCAAAGTACTCCTCCTACAACAAGGAAAGGGGTATTATTCCACACTATCTTGTGGTACTGAAGCCAGACGGCTCGGTGAGACCTATTCTAAATCTGAAATATTTGAACACTTACATACAAAGGTTCAAATCAAGATGGAGTCACTCAGAGCAGTGATAGCGAACCAGGAAGAAGGGGACTATATGGTGTCCCGGGACATCAGGGATGCTTCCTCCATGTCCCAATTTTCCCTTCTCACCAAGGGTACCTCAGGTTCGTGGTACAGAACTGTCACTATCAGTTTCAGACGATGCCGGTTGGATTGTCCACGGCACCCCGGGTCTTTACCAAGGTAATGGCCGAAATGATGATTCTTCTTCAAAGAAAATGGACGATATCCTGATAAGGGCAAGGTCCAGAGAACAGTTGGAGGTCGGAGTAGCACTATCTCAAGTAGTTCTACGACAGCATGGGTGGATTCTAAATATTCCAAAACCGCATCTGTTTCCGACGACAATTTGCTGTTCCTAGGGATGATTCTGGACACAGTCCAAAAAAGGTGTTTCTCCCGGAGAAGAAAGCAAGGGAGTTATCCGAGCTAGTCAGGAACCTCCTAAAACCAGGAAAAGTGTCAGTGCATCATTGCACAAGGGTCCTGGGAAAAATGGTGGCTTCTTACGAAGCGATTCCATTCGGCAGATTTCACGCAAGAACTTTTCAGTGGGATCTGCTGGAAAAATGGTCCGGATCGCATCTTCAGATGCATCAGCGGATAACCCTGTCTCCAAGGACAAGGGTGTTTCTTCTGCGGTGGCTGCAGAGTGCTCATCTACTAAAGGGCCGCAGATTCGGCATTCAGGACTGGGTCCTGGTGACCACGGATGTCAGCCGGAGAGGCTGGGGAGCAGTCACACAGGAAAAAAAAAAAAATTTCCAGGGAGTGTGATCAAGTCTGGAGACTTCTCTCCACATAAAACAATGCTCTAAGCTTAGCAAGACCTCTGCTTCAAGGTCAGCCGGTATTGATCCAGTGGGACAACATCACGGCAGTCGCCCACGTAAACAGACAGGGCGGCACAAGAAGCAGGAGGGAAATGGCAGAAACTGCAAAGATTCTTCGCTGGGCGGAAAATCATGGGATAGCACTGTCAGCAGTGTTCATTCCGGGAGTGGACAACTGGGAAGCAGACTTCCTCAGCAGGCACGACCTCCACCCGGGAGAGTGGGGACTTCATCGGGAAGTCTTCCACATGATTGTGAACCGTTGGGAAAGACCAAAGGTGGACATGATGGCGTCCCGCCTGAACAAAAAACTGGACAGGTATTGCGCCAGGTCAAGAGACCCTCAGGCAATAGCTGTGGACGTTCTGGTAACACAGTGGGTGTACCAGTCGGTGTATGTGTTCCCTCCTCTGCTTCTCATACCCAAGGTACTGAGAATTATAAGACGTAGAGGAGTAAGAACTATACTCGTGGCTCCGGATTGCCCAAGAAGGACTTGGTACCCGGAACTTCAAGAAATGCTCACAGAGGACTCATGGCCTCTGCCGCTAAGAAGGGACTTGCTTCAGCAAGTACCATGTCTGTTCCAAGACTTACCGCGGCTGCGTTTGACGGCATGGCGGTGGAACGCCGGATCCTAAAGGAAAAAGGCATTCCGGAAGAGGTCATTCCTACCCTGGTCAAAGCCAGGAAGGAGGTGACCGCACAACATTATCACCACATGTGGCGAAAATATGTTGCGTGGTGTGAGGCCAGGAAGGCCCCACGAAGAAATTTCAACTCGGTCGATTCCTGCATTTCCTGCAAACAGGAGTGTCTATGGGCCTCAAATTGGGGTCCATTAAGGTTCAAATTTCGGCCCTGTCAATTTTCTTCCAGAAAGAATTGGCTTCACTTCCTGAAGTCCAGAAGTTTGTCAAGGGAGTACTGCATATACAACCCCCTTTTGTGCCTCCAGTGGCACTGTGGGATCTCGACGTAGTTCTGGGATTCCTCAAATCACATTTTAAACCGCTCAAATCTGTGGATTTGAAATATCTCACATGAAAAGTGACCATGCGGTTGGCCCTGGCCTCGGCCAGGCGAGTTCAGAATTGGTGGCTTTGTCTCACAAAAGCCCATATCTGATTGTCCATTCGGACAGGGCAGAGCTGCGGACTCGTCCCCAGTTTCTCCCTAAGGTGGTGTCAGCGTTTCACCTGAACCAGTTTATTGTGGTACCTGCGGCTATTAGGGACTTGGAGGACTTCAAGTTGCTAGATGTTGTCAGGGCCCTGAAAATATAGGTTTCCAGGACGGCTGGAGTCAGGAAAACTGACTTGCTGTTATCCTGTATGCACCCAACAAACTGGGTGCTCTTGCTTCTAAGCAGACGATTGCTAGTTGGATGTGTAGTACAATTCAGCTTGCACATTCTGTGGCAGGCCTGTCACAGCCAAAATCTGTAAATGCCCATTTCACAAGGAAGGTGGGCTCATCTTGGGCGGCTGCCCGAGGGGTCTCGGCTTTACAACTTTGCCGAGCTGCTACTTGGTCAGGAGCAAACACGTTTGCAAAATTCTACAAATTTGATACCCTGGCTGAGGAGGACCTGGAGTTCTCTCATTCGGTGCTGCAGAGTCATCCGCACTCTCCCGCCCGTTTGGGAGCTTTGGTATAATCCCCATGGTCCTGACGGAGTCCCAGCATCCACTAGGACGTCAGAGAAAATAAGAATTTACTTACCGATAATTCTATTTCTCGTAGTCCGTAGTGGATGCTGGGCGCCCATCCCAAGTGCGGATTGTCTGCAATACTTGTACATAGTTATTGTTACAAAAATCGGGTTATTATTGTTGTGAGCCATCTTTTCAGAGGCTCCGCTGTTATCATGCTGTTAACTGGGTTCAGATCACAGGTTGTACAGTGTGATTGGTGTGGCTGGTATGAGTCTTACCCGGGATTCAAAATCCTTCCTTATTGTGTACGCTCGTCCGGGCACAGTATCCTAACTGAGGCTTGGAGGAGGGTCATAGGGGGAGGAGCCAGTGCACACCACCTGATCCTAAAGCTTTTACTTTTGTGCCCTGTCTCCTGCGGAGCCGCTATTCCCCATGGTCCTGACGGAGTCCCAGCATCCACTACGGACTACGAGAAATAGAATTATCGGTAAGTAAATTCTTATTTTTTTATAATAAACATAGTGCGTGACTATGCCCCGTAACCCTGAATATCCTTATCCATTAGGAATTTATCTAACCCATTCTTAAAGGTGTTGACTGAGTTGGCCATTACAACTCCCTCAGGCAGGGAATTCCAAACCCGTATCGTCCTTACCGTAAAAAAGCCTTTACGCCGTATTGTGTGGGATCTCCTCTCCTCTAACCTGAGCGAGTGTCCACGAGTTCTCTGTGTTGATCTAACCAAAAACAGGTCCTGCGCAAGATCTGTATATTGTCCCCTTATATATTTGTAAATGTTGATCATGTCCCCTCTTAATCTCCTCTTTTCCAGTGTAAACATGCCTAGTCTTGCAAGCCTTTCCTCGTATTCCAGCGTCTCCATACCCTTAATTAGTTTGGTCGCCCGCCTTTGAACCTTTTCTAGCTCCAGGATATCCTTTTGTAGTAAGGTGCCCAGAATTGTACACAGTATTCAAGGTGTGGCCTCACAAGTGATTTATATAACGGGAGTATTATACTCTCGTCCCTAGCATCAATTCCCCGTTTTATGCATGCTAATATCTTATTAGCCTTCTTTGCTGCAGTCCTACTTTGGGTACTGCTGCTTAGTTTGCTAGTAGATGTTCCTTAGTGACTTCCGGGTAATACCCTTTTCAGACTGCCACCAATATCCCAGGTTTTTGTGCAGTCTGAAAGGTGCCAATTAAAAGAACTTGTCCAGCGACCCGGCATTTCAACTTGGGTATCATCTCTGGTCAGGGACCTCCTGAAGCCAAAACAGGAGTCGGTGCATCACTGCACGCGAGTCCTGGGAAAGATGGTAGCTTATTACGAAGCAATTCCATTCGGCAGGTTCCATGCAAGGATCTTTCAGTGGGATCTGTTAGACAAGTGGTCCGGATCGCATCTTCAGATGCATCGGCTGATCACCGTGTCCCCGAGGGCCAGGGTGTCTCTGCTGTGGTGGCTGCAGAGTGCTCATCTTCTAGAGGGCCGCAGATTCGGCATACAGGACTGGGTCCTGGTGACCACGGATGCAAGCCTCCGAGGTTGGGGGCAGTCACGCAGGGAAGAAACTTCCAAGGACAATGGTCGAGTCAGGAGGCTTCCCTACACATAAATAATCTGGAACTAAGGGCCATTTACAATGCCCTAAGTCAGGCAAGACACCTGCTTCAAAACCAGCCGGTGCTGATGCAGTCAGACAACATCACGGCGGTCGCCCATGTAAACCGACAGGGCGGCACAAGAAGCAGGATGGCGATGGCAGAAGCCACAAGGATTCTCCGATGGGCGGAAAATCACGTGATAGCACTGTCAGCAGTGTTCATTCCGGGAGTGGACAACTGGGAAGTAGACTTCCTCAGCAGGCACGACCTCCACCCGGGAGAGTGGGGACTTCATCCAGAAGTCTTCCAACTGATTGTAAACCGTTGGGAAAGGCCACAGGTGGACATGATGGCGTCCCGCCTAAACAAAAAGCTAAAAAGATATTGCGCCAGGTCAAGGGACCCTCAGGCGATAGCTGTGGACGCTCTAGTGACACCGTGGGTGTACCAGTCGGTTTATGTGTTCCCTCCTCTTCCTCTCATACCAAAGGTGCTGAGGATAATAAGAAAGAGAGGAGTAAGAACTATACTCATCGTTCCGGATTGGCCAAGAAGGACTTGGTACCCGGAACTACAAGAAATGATCTCAGAGGACCCTTGGCCTCTGCCTCTCAGACTGGACCTGCTACAGCAGGGGCCCTGTCTGATCCAAGACTTACCGCGACTGCGTTTGACGGCATGGCGGTTGAACGCCGGATCCTGATGGAAAAGGGCATTCCGGTTGAAGTCATTCCTACGCTGATAAAAGCTAGGAAAGATGTGACAACAAAGCATTATCACCGCATATGGCGAAAATATGTTGCTTGGTGTGAGGCTATGAAGGCCCCCACAGAAAAATTTCAGCTGGGTCGATTTCTGCACTTCCTACAGTCAGGAGTGACAATGGGCCTAAAATTGGGATCCATTAAAGTCCAGATTTCAGCCCTGTCTATTTTCTTTCAAAAAGAACTGGCTTCACTGCCTGAAGTTCAGACGTTTGTTAAGGGAGTGCTGCATATTCAGCCCCCTTTTTTGCCCCCAGTGGCACCATGGGATCTCAACGTTGTGTTGGATTTCCTAAAATCACATTGGTTTGAGCCACTTCAGACCGTGGAATTAAAATATCTCACGTGAAAAGTGGTCATGCTTTTGGCCTTGGCTTCGGCTAGGCGGGTGTCAGAATTGGCGGCTTTGTCCTGTAAAAGCCCCTATCTGATCTTCCATATGGACAGAGCAGAATTGAGGACGCGTCCCCAATTCCTCCCTAAGGTGGTATCAGCGTTTCATTTGAACCAACCTATTGTGGTGCCTGCGGCTACTCGGGACTTGGAGGCTTCCAAGTTGCTGGACGTAGTCCGGGCCCTGAAAATCTATGTTTCCAGGACGGCTAGAGTCAGAAAGACTGACTCGCTGTTTATCCTGCATGCACCCAACAAGTTGGGTGCTCCTGCTTCTAAGCAGACTATTGCTCGCTGGATCTGCTCCACGATTCAACTTGCACATTCTGCGGCTGGACTGCCGCATCCTAAATCAGTCAAAGCCCATTCCACAAGGAAGGTGGGCTCTTCTTGGGCGGCTGCCCGAGGGGTCTCGGCTTTACAACTTTGCCGAGCTGCTACCTGGTCGGGATCAAACACGTTTGCAAAATTCTACAAGTTTGATACCCTGGCTGAGGAGGACCTTGAGTTTGCTCATTCGGTGCTGCAGAGTCATCCGCACTCTCCCGCCCGTTTGGGAGCTTTGGTATAATCCCCATGGTCCTTACGGAGTTCCCAGCATCCACTAGGATGTCAGAGAAAATAAGAATTTACTCACCGGTAATTCTTTTTCTCGTAGTCCGTAGTGGATGCTGGGCGCCCATCCCAAGTGCAGATTGTCTGCAATACTTGTATATAGTTATTGCCTAACTAAAGGGTTATTGTTATGATCCATCTGTTCGTGAGGCTCAGTTGTTATTCATACTGTTAACTGGGTATAGTATCACGAGTTGTACGGTGTGATTGGTGTGGCTGGTATGAGTCTTACCCGGGATTCCAAATCCTTTCCTTATTGTGTCAGCTCTTCCGGGCACAGTTTCACTAACTGAGGTCTGGAGGAGGGGCATAGAGGGAGGAGCCAGTGCACACCAGTAGTCCTAATTCTTTCTTAGAGTGCCCAGTCTCCTGCGGAGCCCGTCTATTCCCCATGGTCCTTACGGAGTTCCCAGCATCCACTACGGACTACGAGAAATAGAATTACCGGTGAGTAAATTCTTATTTTTACACTGCAATTTAGATTACAGATTGAACACACCCCACCCAAATCTATCTCTCTCTGCACATGTTATATCTGCCTCCCCTGCAGTGCACATGGTTTTGCCCAATTGCTAACAAACTTGAAGCTGCGATCAACTCAGATTTACCCCCCAGAGGCCACTGTGTTCCTGTCCCCACTAAGGTACATGCCTCCTGTTCTCCACACCACACAGAACATTGGGGCAGATGTATTAACCTGGAGAAGGCATAAGGAAGTGATAAACCAGTGATAAATGCAAGGTGATTCACGCACCAGCCAATCAGCTCCTAACTGTTAATTTACATATTGGAGCTGATTGGCTGGTGCGTGTATCACCTTGCATTTATCACTGGTTTATCACTTTCTTTTGCCTTATCCAGGTTAATACATCTGCCCCATTGTACTTGAATCCCTGTCACCCACTGCCTCCCCATGTCACCCTTCCCTTGCCTTACTTTGTCACCCTCTGCCTCTACCTGTCACCCACTTTGGTGTGGCATATTGTGAACTTGGGTTTGGATGGAGGAGGGGGGCCCAAGTTCTGCCACTGTTTGTACATGAAGATGGTTAGATATGTTTTCCGTTTACCCCCTTGTACATGAGAGATTATTGTATATAGTAATTTAAAAATCCAGCGTTATTGGTATGTTGCACTGCAGTTTGGATTGTGTACAACAACGATCCTGTAGAGAGGTGGCATAATGACTTAATGTGCTTAAATACATAACTCCTAATTGTATTAGTTGATTGTTGAGGGTCGGGTATGGTATGCCAACGGCCGGAATCCCAGAATGCCGGTGGGGGCGGGGAGGGGGTATGTGAGGGCAACGAAGCCGCTTGCGGGCTTGGTGGCTTGCTGCGCTACCACAGTTTCTATTCCCACTTTATGGGTGTCGAGGACACTTGCAAATGGGAATAACCCCTGTAAGTCAGCATTTCTAGCGGTCGAGTTTCCGGCGTGGCTATCCTGACCACCGGGATCCCAACCGCCGGCAACATGACTACATCCTGTTTCTTGACCGTAATTAAAAGGCTCATGTTTGCATCTTTTTGTAGCCAAAATGTGTATGCTTTTGGAAATTGCTGAAGGGGCTTGTCTTGGCCCCCAGATTTTTATATTATTTGTGTTGGAACTACAGGTGTGCTTTATTATCCACCCATTTTATTAATACAGGTTGAGTATGCTTGGGACCAGAGGTATTTTGGATATCTGATTTTTCCGTATTTTGGAATAATTGCATACCATAATGAGATATCATGGTGATGGGACCTAAATCTAAGCACAGAATTCATTTATGTTACATATACACCTTATACACTCAGCCTGAAGGTAATTTTAGCCAATATTTTTTTATAACTTTGTGCATTAAACAAAGTGTGTCTACATTCACACAATTCATTTATGTTTCATATACACCTTATACACACAGCCTTTAGGTCATTTAATACAATATTTTTAATAACTTTGTGTATTAAACAAAGTTTCTCTGACGTCCTAGTGGATGCTGGGGACTCCGAAAGGACCATGGGAATAGCGGCTCCGCAGGAGACTGGGCACAAAAGTAAAAGCTTTAGGACTAGCTGGTGTGCACTGGCTCCTCCCCCTATGACCCTCCTCCAAGCCTCAGTTAGATTTTTGTGCCCGAACGAGAAGGGTGCAATCTAGGTGGCTCTCCTGAGCTGCTTAGAGTAAAAGTTTAAATTAGGTTTTTTATTTTCAGTGAGTCCTGCTGGCAACAGGCTCACTGCATCGAGGGACTAAGGGGAGAAGAAGCGAACTCACCAGCGTGCAGAGTAGATTGGGCTTCTTAGGCTACTGGACATTAGCTCCAGAGGGACGATCACAGGCCCAGCCATGGATGGGTCCCAGAGCCGCGCCGCCGTCCCCCTTACAGAGCCAGAAGAGCAGAAGAGGTCCGGAAAATCGGCGGCAGAAGACGTCCTGTCTTCAATAAGGTAGCGCACAGCACCGCAGCTGTGCGCCATTGCTCTCAGCACACTTCACACTCCGGTCACTGAGGGTGCAGGGCGCTGGGGGGAGCGCCCTGAGACGCAATAAAAATACCTTAGATGGCAAAAAATACATCACATATAGCTCCTGGGCTATATGGATGCATTTAACCCCTGCCAGAATACATAGAAAAACGGGAGATAAGGCCGCCGATAAGGGGGCGGAGCCTATCTCCTCAGCACACTGGCCATTTTCCCTCACAGCTCCGTTGGAGGGATGCTCCCTCGCTCTCCCCTGCAGTCACTACACTACAGAAAGGGTTAAAAAAAGAGAAGGGGGGCACTGATTACGCGCAGTATTAAAGATACAACAGCTATAAGGGGAAAAACACTTATATAAGGTTATCCCTGTATATATATATATATATATATATATATATAGCGCTCTGGTGTGTGCTGGCAAACTCTCCCTCTGTCTCCCCAAAGGGCTAGTGGGGTCCTGTCCTCTATCAGAGCATTCCCTGTGTGTGTGCTGTATGTCGGTACGTTGGTGTCGACATGTATGAGGAGAAAAATGATGTGGAGACGGAGCAGATTGCCTGTAATAGTGATGTCACCCCCTAGGGGGTCGACACCTGAGTGGATGAACTGTTGGAAGGAATTACGTGACAGTGTCAGCTCTGTATAAAAGACAGTGGTTGACATGAGACAGCCGGCTACTCAGCTTGTGCCTGTCCAGACGTCTCATAGGCCGTCAGGGGCTCTAAAGCGCCCGTTACCTCAGATGGCAGATATAGACGCCGACACGGATACTGACTCCAGTGTCGACGGTGAAGAGACAAATGTGACTTCCAGTAGGGCCACACGTTACATGATTGAGGCAATGAAAAATGTTTTACACATTTCTGATAAACGAGTACCACCAAAAAGGGGTATTATGTTCGGTGAGGAAAAACTACCTGTAGTTTTCCTGAATCTGAGAAATTAAATGAGGTGTGTGATGATGCGTGGGTTTCCCCGATAACAACTGATAATTTCTAAAATGTTATTGGCATTATATCCTTTCCCGCCAGAGGTTAGGGTGCGTTGGGAAACACCCCCTAGGGTGGATAAAGCGCTCACACGCTTGTAAGGGCTCTACCCTCTCCTGAGATGGCCGCCCTTAAGGATCCTGCTGATAGAAAGCAGGAGGGTATCCTAAAATGTATTTACACACATACTGGTGTTATACTGCGACCAGCAATCGCCTCAGCCTGGATGTGCAGTGCTGGGTTGGCGTGGTCGGATTCCCTGACTGAAAATACTGATACCCTAGATAGGGACAGTATATTTTTGCCTATAGAGCATTGAAAAGATGCATTTCTATATATGCGTGATGCACAGCGGAATATTTGCCGACTGGCATCAAGTCTAAGTGCGTTGTCCATTTCTACCAGTAGAGGGTTATGGACACGACAGTGGTCAGGTGATGTGTATTTCAAACGGCATTTGGAAGTATTGCCTTATTAAGGGGAGGAGTTATTTGGGGTCGGTCTTTCAGACCTGGTGGCCACGGCAACAGCTGGGAAATCCACGTTTGTACCCCAGGTCGCCTCTCAACATGAGAAGACGCCGTATTATCAGGTGCAGTCTTTTCGTGGACAAGCGGGCAAAAGGTTCCTCATTTCTGCCCGTGACAGAGGCAGAGGAAAAAGGCTGCAGAAATCAGCCAGTTCCCAGGAACAGAAACCCTCTCCCGCCTCTGCCAAGCCCTCAGTATGACGCTGGGGCTTTACAAGCAGAATCAGGCACGGTGGGGGCCCGTCTCAATGAATTTCAGCGCGCAGTGGGCTCACTCGCAAGTAGACCCCTGGATCCTTCAGGTGATATCTCAGGGGTACAAATTGGAATTCGAGACGTCTCCCCCTCGCCGTTTCCTAAAGTCGGCTTTACCGAGGTCTCCTTCTGACAGGGAGACAGTTTTGGAAGCCATTCACAAGCTGTATTCCCAGCAGGTGATAATCAAGGTACCCCTCCTGCAACAGGGAACGGGGTATTAATCCACACTGTTGTGGTACCGAAGCCGGACGGCTCGGTGAGTCCGATTCTAAATCTAAAATCTTTGAACACTTACATACAGAGGTTCAAATTCAAGATTGAGTCACTCAGAGCAGTGATTGCGAACCTGGAAGAAGGGGACTACATGATGTCTCGGGACATCAAGGATGCTTACCTTCATGTCCAAATTTACCCTTCTCACCAAGGGTACTTCAGGTTTATGGTACAGAACTGTCACTATCCGTTCAGACGCTGCCGTATGGATGGTCCACGGCACCCCGGGTCTTTACCAAGGTAATGTCCGAAATGATGATATTCCTTCGAAGGAAGGGAATTTTAGTTATCCCTTACTTGGACGATTCCCTGATAAGGGTAAGATCCAGGGAACAGTTGGAGGTCGGTGTAGCACTATCTCAGGTAGTGTTGCGGCAGCACGATTGGATTCTCAATATTCCAAAATCGCAGCTGGTTCCGACGACTCGTCTTCTGTTCCTAGGGATGATCCTGGACACAGTCCAGAAAAAGGTGTTTCTCCCGGAGGAGAAAGCCAGGGAGTGATCCGAGCTAGTCAGGAACCTCCTAAAACCGAGCCAAGTCTCAGTGCATCAATGCACAAGGGTTCTGGAAAAAATGGTGGCTTCCTACGAAGCAATCCCATTCGGCAGATTTCACGCAAGAACTTTCCAGTGGGACCTGCTGGACAAATGGTCCGGGTCGCATCTTCAGATGCATCAGCGGATAACCCTGTCACCAAGAACAAGGGTGTCCCTCCTGTGGTGGTTGCAGAGTGCTCATCTTCTAGAGGGCCGCAGATTCGGCATTCAGGACTGGGTCCTGGTGACCACGGATGCCAGCCTGCGAGGCTGGGGAGCAGTCACACAGGGAAGGATTTTCCAGGGCTTATGGTCAAGCCTGGAGACATCACTTCACATAAATATCCTGAAGCTAAGGGCCATTTACAATGCTCTAAGCTTAGCAAGACCTCTGCTTCAAGGTCAGCCGGTGTTGATCCAGTCGGACAACATCACGGCTGTCACCCACGTAAACAGACAGGGTGGCACAAAAAGCAGGAGGGTAATGGCAGAAGCTGCAAGGATTCTTCGCTGGGCGGAAAATCATGTGATAGCACTGTTAGCAATTCCGGGAGTGGACAACTGGGAAGCAGACTTCCTC
Source organism: Pseudophryne corroboree (assembly GCF_028390025.1). Classification (NCBI taxonomy): domain Eukaryota; kingdom Metazoa; phylum Chordata; class Amphibia; order Anura; family Myobatrachidae; genus Pseudophryne; species Pseudophryne corroboree. The sequence goes on from NC_086447.1 coordinate 409,982,704, forward strand.
AGCAGACACGACCTCCACCCGGGAGAGTGGGGACTTCACCCAGAAGTCTTCCACATGATTATAAACCGTTGGGAAAAACCAAAGGTGGACATGATGGCGTCCCGCCTCAACAAAAAAAAAAACTCGACAGGTATTGCGCCAGGTCAAGGGACCCTCAGGCAATAGCTGTAGACGCTCTGGTAACACCGTGGGTGTACCAGTCAGTGTATGTGTTCCCTCATCTGCCTCTCATACCCAAGGTACTGAAATTGATAAGATGGAGAGGAGTAAGCACTATATTCGTGGCTCCGGATTGGCCAAGAAGGACTTGGTAACCGGAACTTCAAAAGATGCTCACGGAGGATCCGTGGCCTCTACCTCTAAGAAGGGACCTGCTTCAGCAAGGACCCTGTCTGTTCCAAGACTTACCGCGACTGCGTTTGACGGCATGGCGGTTGAACGCCGGATCCTGAAGGAAAAAAGGCATTCCGGATGAAGTCATCCCTATCCTGATCAAAGCCAGGAAGGATGTAACCGCAAAACATTATCACCGCATTTGGCGAAAATATGTTGCGTGGTGCGAGGCCAGTAAGGCCCGACGGAGGAAATTCAACTGGGTCGATTCCTACATTTCCTGCAAACAGGAGTGTCTATGGGCCTAAAATTGGGGTCCATTAAGGTTCAAATTTCGGCCCTGTCAATTTTCTTCCAAAAAGAACTAGCTTCAGTCCCTGAAGTTCTGACGTTGTAAAAGGGGTACTGCATATACAGCCTCCTTTTGTGCCTCCAGTGGCACCTTGGGATCTCAATGTAGTTTTTGGGTTCCAAAAAGTCACATTGGTTTGAACCACTTAAATCTGTGGAGTTAAAATATCTCACATGGAAGGTGGTCATGCTGTTGGCCCTGGCCTGGGCCAGGCGCGTGTCAGAATTGGCGGCTTTATCCTGTAAAAGCCCTTATCTGATTTTCCATTTGGACAGGGCGGAATTGAGGACTCGTCCTCAGTTTCTCCCTGAGGTGGTTTCAGCGTTTCACCTGAACCAACCTATTGTGGTGCCTGCGGCTACTAGGGACTTGGAGGACTCCAAGTTGCTAGACGTTGTCAGGGCCCTGAAAATATATGTTTCCAGGACGGCTGGAGTCAGAAAATCTGACTCGCTGTTTATCCTGTATGCACCCAACAAGCTGGGTGCTCCTGCTTCTAAGCAGACTATTGCTCGTTGGATTTGTAGTACAATTCAGCTTGCACATTCTGTGGCAGGCCTGCCACAGCCAAAAATCTGTAAATGCCCACTCCACAAGGAAGATGGGCTCATCTTGGGCGGCTGCCCGAGGGGTCTCGGCTTTACAACTTTGCCGAGCAGCTACTTGGTCAGGAGCAAATACGTTTGTAAAATTCTACAAAATTGATACCCTGGCTGAGGAGGACCTGGAGTTCTCTCAATTGGTGCTGCAGAGTCATCCGCACTCTCCCGCCCGTTTGGGAGCTTTGGTATAATCCCCATGGTCCTTTCGGAGTCCCCAGCATCCACTAGGACGTCAGAGAAAATAAGAATTTACTTACCGATAATTCTATTTCTCATAGTCCGTAGTGGATGCTGGGCGCCCATCCCAAGTGCGGATTGTCTGCAATACTTGTACATAGTTACAAAAATCGGGTTATTATTGTTGTGAGCCATCTTTTCAGAGGCTCCTCTGTTATCATGCTGTTAACTGGGTTCAGATCACAGGTTGTACGGTGTGATTGGTGTGGCTGGTATGAGTCTTACCCGGGATTCAAAATCCTTCCTTATTGTGTACGCTCGTCCGGGCACAGTATCCTAACTGAGGCTTGGAGGAGGATCATAGGGGGAGGAGCCAGTGCACACCAGCTAGTCCTAAAGCTTTTACTTTTGTGCCCAGTCTCCTGCGGAGCCGCTATTCCCATGGTCCTTTCGGAGTCCCCAGCATCCACTACGGACTATGAGAAATAGAATTATCGGTAAGTAAATTATTATTTTGTGTACATTGAGCCATCAAAAAACAAAGGTTTCACTATCTCACTCAAAAAAGTCAGTATTTCGGAATATTCCGTATTTCGGAATATTTGGATATGGGATACTCAACCTGTAGTATTATTGAGTCTGCTGTAACAAGGGCATCCACAATGACGTCTTTTATCAGACGAAAGTCTTTATGCTGGGGGTAGTCCACATTGATGCGATATATCATGTGTACTAGAGGTGGTACCCCGTGATGTTACCTATTATCAGAGTAGTATCTGTACTAGTGGTAGTCCTCAGTGATGAGATCTATTATTAGAAGAGCCTGTGTACTAGAGGAGGTCTCATGTGAGGAGATCTTTTATCACAGGAAGATGTGTGTCAGTGGTTGTACCCAGTGATGGCCCAGCTTGCCTCTTTGGATAGACAGTGCTGCACACTAATACTAGAGAGCAACACTTTGTGCCACAAACCTGTGAGCAAAGTACAATCATTGTGTAACCTACAGCCATGATTATGAATTTACTTCTCATGAAGTTTTTAGTGGTTTAACATGTAATATTTTTTGCAATAACCTTTATTTACAGTATAAAAGTGGATGAATAACTCTGGTAAATAAGGTTAAAAAAGTGAATACAAAATAGAGCGTAATAGTGTAGAATATTTTTAAAAACTGAATAGTGCAAGGTTATGTAAATTGTACTGTACATATAACAAAGTAATACATTTTTTGTGGACTGCTTCAATGGGGTGTGGTATTGAAGGTCAACAGTGTCTAGGTCGACCGGTATTGGTTGACAGTAACTAGGTCGACAGGGTTTCTAGGTCGGCATGTTCTAGATCGACAGGTCAATAGTGGTGGACCTAAGTGTGGTCGACCTGGAGACCGGATACCGATTTAATGCTTTCCTTAGAAGTGATCCAATTATATAAACACTCGATTTATAAATGTAGGAGTTCTGGAATGTACAGAAGCTGACATGTGGCTGATATAAGTATTACTAATTAAAATGTGAAGTAGGAAACCATAGAAAATAATGTAGCCTAACAGTCACTGCAGTGCTGAGAGTGTGGGAAGGAGAAGTACAGTATGCATAGACTCCTTTTCTTCATCTCATTCAGGTAGTGAGAATGTATTTTGTATGTTGTGCTCCCTACCATATGAGCCTGATTCAGATGTGGTTAGAGTTGCTGTTACTGCTGCTTCCTTGTGAACAGCAGTGAGATGGCTGTATGATAATGAGGCAGGAGGCGTCTGTTACAAAGAGACGCCTCCTGCTGCAGTAGTAATCCAAGCTGCATCTTAGGACGCAGCATCGGATCACTCACTTACTAGTGTGCAGCTTACGGCAAAGCCCAACGTTGAGGCCAGGAAATCTCCGTTCTATGATGGAGATTCCTGACCTAGTCCCACCCCCTGAACCTAATCAACATGCCTCCATTTTCACAAAATGCTGACAGTCTGCAGCTGCTCTGCGTCCTATGCTACAGGACCCATTCGTGAATGTGCAGAATGGGTCCTGCACATGCGCAAGTACCAAAAATCAGTACTCGATTAGCAACGATGGGCACGTGACTGACTGAATCAGGCCCTATGTGCCTAAAATTACTAGCAGGCCTTTGCAGTGTTCCATGAAGTGCTCCTTTACAGCTTGTCCGACTATTGTTATTAATGGGATTCATATGATTATACAGTACTGCGTGGAAAGTGTGATGAGAGAGAGTGTTTGCATAAATGTACACATTTCTCAGGTAAGATATTAGTTCTACAACTACAACAAAATGTCCTTACCACCAGCAAATTCCCTTTGCATACAGATATTCCTCTTAATAAAAAAAAAAAAAAAAAAAGTCTACTTTATGAGGCCTCTTTTCCTTATAGCAGAGGTTCTCAAACGCGGTCCTCAAGGCACCCCAACGGTCCAGGTTTTAAGTATATCCATGCTTTGCCACAGGTGACTTAATAGTATCTCAGGCAGTTTGATTAAACCATCTGTGCTGAGCCATGGATATACTTAAAACCTAGACCGTTAGGGTGCTTTGAGGACCGTGGGGCAGATGTATTAACCTGGAGAAGGCATAAGGAAGTGATAAACCAGTGATATGTGCAAGGTGATAAAGGCACCAGCCAATTAGATCCTAAATGTTAATTTACATATTGGAGCTGATTGGCTGGTGCCTTTATCACCTTGCACTTATCACCTTGCACTTATCACTGGTTTATCACTTCCTTATGCCGTCTCCAAGTTAATACATCTGCCCCCGTGTTTGAGAACCTCTGCCTTATAGTTTGTGTTAATGTTAACAATTGCTTATTTATGTATATTAGCGTAGTATAACTGCCCATGGCATTTCAAATTCTGAAAAACAGCATTTAATCCTAGAGCTACGTACGATTTTTTTCACCTTTTTCAAAAACGGATTTTGTGGACTGTTTTCACCACTATCATACTTTCTAATGGTCACATTGTCCATGTGGTAGCATATCCAGATACTGTGACTATACTATAGACTCATTTCAGTACTTAGCGCACCAAACTACAGTTGTAGCACCTGGTCTCCGAACCCACTTTGGAAATAGCCTACAGTACTACTCCAGCGAAGCCCCTTTGCACACATTAATACTAGACAATGTCTTATATTTGCAGTCTATTGCATAGTTGAATAGAGTTAACAATATTGTTTAGTTACCAGGGGAGTGATCACTGCTATAACCAAGCATAATATTGCATTTTAAAAACAATACCTTAGTGTTTTTAAATATAATTCCATTATTAACAACATATCTTACTTGCATATGAATTAGTTCAGTATTATGTTTTTTGTTTGTTTTTTTCTTTTACTTTAGGTGATGACTTGGCCTTTCCAGCATTAGTGCAAGATACTGTTATCTGCAGTAAAATTTTTCAAATATTATACAAGAATGAGGAGGTTGCAGTCAACGATGTAATGAACTTCAAAATTAAGATGCTCCTAGATGAAAGAAAGGTAGCAATCATATTTTATTTAAGTTATATATTTGTGGAAAGAACTGCCCATAGACTTATTATAATTTGTTGTATTTACAGATTGAAGAGACTTTGAATGAACTGGTGTTTCAGCTTTCCCTTGACCTCTATTTTACAGACACAGACTATTCGTAAGTGCAGAATGTTATTGTAAGGCTTGATGGCATACAGATGTGTCCTCATACACCTAGCTTCAAGCTTTGAGTGATCCTAGCATCTTTTGCTTGAATGCCTTTCTCCCAATGTGATGCAACAAAACAGTTATCCTTACCTTTTTACCCCTGAACCCAGTAAGTTCTCTACTTTTTACTTGGCCACAGGGGCGTAGAGAGCCACGCCGGACTCCAGTAAGGAATGTGGGTGTGTGGCCTAACAGGTGCATTTCCATGCCCCTAAAAATAATAGCATTTTAAAAATGAATAATTGCGCACTACGCAGGGGGCACCATAAAAATAAATAATTGCGCACTACGCAGGGGGCACCATGCGTGGGGTGAGGAGGGGTTGCGGGGGTGGGTACCCAATTCCTACCTTGCTTGCAGGAAGTGAACCCTTCCCCAGCTGGTGCCATCTTTCCACTGATATTTGGGAAGATGGTGTATTTCCACTAGAGAGCAAAGACTCTGGCACAGCAGAGTCACACGTGCATATGTCATCTTCCCGAAGATATCACTAGGAAGATGGCGCTAGCCTTTATAGGTATACACTGGTGGGAGGCAGGTAGTGGGGGGGGGGGGATAGTTGGGGCAGTGGTCCTGGATCCCCTCAGCAGCCTGGGCCCGGGTAATTAGCACCCTCCCCCTCTCAGCACCACTGCACGGCTAGGCCGCTCCCCTGCACTCACTTGCTTCAGTACCCAACAATCACACTGGCAGAGTAACCCCCCTGGAGGGCTGTAGCAGATTACCTGCATCAATGACCACGTGCCAGTGATAGGAAAACAGGTAAGCTCCAGGGGAGACCCAGCAAACTGAGACAGCACATGACTACAGCCAGTACATAGTGTCACCGTAACCTGTACTGTACGGTGTTGTATAGAGCAGATTGGGGCGGATAGGGTGTCCACCAACTTTTGTTAAAATCATTCAGTTTGGTGGAAGTCCCCCACTTTCTCTAACGTCCTAGTGGATGCTGGGGACTCCGTCAGGACCATGGGGAATAGCGGCTCCGCAGGAGACAGGGCACAAAAGCAAGCTTTTAGGATCACATGGTGTGTACTGGCTCCTCCCCCTATGACCCTCCTCCAAGCCTCAGTTAGGTTTTTGTGCCCGGCCGAGAAGGGTGCAATCTAGGTGGCTCTCTTAAAGAGTTACTTAGAAAAAGTTTTTAGGTTCTTTATTTTCAGTGAGTCCTGCTGGCAACAGGCTCACTGCATCGAGGGACTTAGGGGAGAGATTTTCAACTCACCTGCGTGCAGGATGGATTGGATTCTTAGGCTACTGGACATAGCTCCAGAGGGAGTCGGAACACAGGGCTCGCCCTGGGGTTCGTCCCGGAGCCGCGCCGCCGACCCCCCTTGCAGACGCTGAAGATGAAGAGGTCCGGAACCAGGCGGCAGAAGACTCTCAGTCTTCATCAGGTAGCGCACAGCACTGCAGCTGTGCGCCATTGTTGTCAGCACACTTCACACAGCGGTCACGGAGGGTGCAGGGCGCTGGGGGGGGGCGCCCTGGGCAGCAATGTATAATACCTGTATGGCGAAAAATACATCACATATAGCCCTTGAGGCTATATGGATGTATTTAACCCCTGCCAGATATCTAAAACTCCGGAGAAGAAGCCCGCCGAAAAGGGGGCGGGGCCTATTCTCCTCAGCACACAGCGCCATTTTCCCTCACAGAAAGGCTGGTGGGAAGGCTCCCATGCTCTCCCCTGCACTGCACTACAGAAACAGGGTTAAAACAGAGGGGGGGGGCACTGATTTGGCGATATGTATATATATTAAAATGCTATAAGGGAGGAACACTTATATAAAGGTTGTCTCTGGATAATTATAGCGTTTTGGTGTGTGCTGGCAAACTCTCCCTCTGTCTCCCCAAAGGGCTAGTGGGTCCTGTCCTCTATCAGAGCATTCCCTATGTGTGTGCTGTATGTCGGTACGTGTGTGTCGACATGTATGAGGAAAATATTGGTGAGGAGGCGGAGCAAATTGCCTGTAATGGTGATGTCACTCTCTAGGGAGTCGACACCGGAATGGATGGCTTATTTATGGAAATTACGTGACAATGTCAACACGCTGCAAGCCGGTTGACGACATGAGAGGGCCGGCGAACAAATTAGTATCTGTCCAGGCGTCTCAAACACCGTCAGGGGCTGTAAAATGCCCATTTACCTCAGTCGGTCGACACAGACCCAGACACGGACACTGATTTCAGTGTCGACGGTGAAGAAACAAACGTATTTTCTTTTAGGGCCACACGTTAAGGGCAATGAAGGAGATGTTACATATTTCTGATACTCCAAGTACCACAAAAAAGGGTATTATGTGTGAGGTGAAAAAACTACCTGTAGTTTTTCCTGAATCAGATAAATTAAATGAAGTGTGTGATGATGCGTGGGTTTCCCCCGATAGAAAATTATTGGCGGTATACCCTTTCCCGCCAGAAGTTAAGGCGCGGTGGGAAACACCCCTCAGGGTGGATAAGGCGCTCACACGCTTATCAGAACAAGTGGCGGTACCATCTACGGATAGGGCCGTACTTAAGGAGCCAGCTGATAGGAGGCTGAAAAATATCCTAAAAAGTATACACACACATGCTGGTGTTATACTGCGACCAGCGATCGCCTCAGCCTGGATGTGCAGAGCTGAGGTGGCTTGGTCGGATTCCCTGACTAAAAATATTGATACCTTTGACAGGGACAGTATTTTATTGACTATAGAGCATTTAAAGGATGCATTTCTATATATGCGAGATGCGCAGAGGGATATTTGCACTCTGGCATCAAGAGTAAATGCGATGTCCATATCTGCAAGAAGATGTTTATGGACACGACAGTGGTCAGGTGATGCAGATTCCAAACGGCACAAAGATGTATTGCCGTATAAAGGGGAGGAGTTATTTGGGGTCGGTCCATGGGACCTGGTGGCCAGGGCAACTGCTGGAAAATCCACCGTTTTTTACCCTAAGTCACATCTCTGCAGAAAAAGACACCGTCTTTTCAGCCTCAGTCCTTTCGTCCCTATAAGAGTCATATCTGCCCAGGGATAGAGGAAAGGGAAGAAGACTGCAGCAGGCAGCCCATTCCCAGGAACAGAAGCCCTCCACCGCTTCTACCAAGTTCTCAGCATGACGCTGGGACCGTACAGGACCCCTGGATCCTACAAGTAGTATCCAAGGGGTACAGATTGGAATGTCGAGAGGTTTCCCCCCTCGCAGGTTCCTGTAGTCTGCTGTACCAATGTCTCCCTCCGACAGGGAGGCAGTATTGAAAACAATTCACAAGCTGTATTCCCAGCAGGTGATAATAAAATTACCCCTCCGACAACAAGGAAAGGGGTATTACTCCACACTATATGGTGGTACTGAAGGCTAGGTGAGACCTATTCTAAATCTGAAAAATTTGAACACTTACAAGGGTTCAAATCCAGATGGAGTCACTCAGAGCAGTGATAGCAAAGAACAAGGGGACTATATGGTGTCCCGGGACATCAGGGATGCTTACCTCCATGTCCCAAAATGTGCCTTTTCTCACCAAGGGTACCTCAGGTTCGTGGTACAGAACTGTCACTATCAGTTTCAAGACGATGCCGTTGGATTGTCCAAGGCACCCCGGGTCCTTACCAAGGTAATGACCGAAAGGAGGATTCGTCTTCAAAGAAAATGGACGACCTCCTGATAAGAACAAGGTCCAGAGAACAGTTGGAGGTCGGAGTAGCACTATCTCAAGTAGTTCTACGACAGCACGGGTGGATTCTAAATATTCCAAAACCGCAGTTGTTCCGACGACACGTCTGCTGGTCCTAGGGATGATTCTGGACACAGTCCAGGAAAAGGTATTTCTCCCAGAGGAGAAAGCCAGGGAGTTATCCGAGCTAATCGGGATCCTCCTAAAACCAGGAAAAGTGTCAGTGCATCATTGCACAAGAGTCCTGGTAAAAATGGTGGCTTATTACGAAGCGCTTCCATTCGGCAGATTTCACGCAAGAACTCTTCAGTGGGATCTGCTGGACAAATGGTCCGGATCGCATCTTCAGATGCATCAGCGGATAACCCTATATCCAAGGACAAGGGTGTCTCTCCTGTGGTGATTACAGAGTGCTCATCTTCTAGAGGGCCGCAGATTCGGCATTCAGGATTGGATGCTCGTGACCACGGAGGCCAGCCTGAGAGGCTGGGGAGCAGTCACACAAGGAGTGTGATCAAGTCTGGAGAATTCTCTCCACATAAATATACTGGAGCTAAGAGCAAATTTATAATGCTCTAAGCTTAGCAAGACCTCTGCTTCAAGGTCAGCCGGTATTGACCCAGTGGGATAACATCACGGCAGTCGCCCACGTAAACAGAAAGGGCGGCACAAGAAGCAGGAGGGCAGTGGCAAAACTGCAGGGATTTTTCGCTAGGCGGAAAATCATGTGATAGCACTGTCAGCAGTGTTCATTCCGGGAGTGGACGACTGGGAAGCAGACTTCCTCAGCAGGCACGACCTCCACCCGGGAGAGTGGGAACTTCATCGGGAAGTTTTCCGCATGATTGTGAACCGTTGGGAAAGACCAAAGGTGGACATGATGGCGTCCCGCCCGAACAAAAAATGGGACAGGTATTGCGCCAGGTCACGAGACCTTCAGGCGATAGCTGTGGACGTCCTGGTAACACCGTGGGTGTAACAGTCGGTGTATGTGTTCCCTCCTCTGCTTCTCATAACCAAGGTATTGAGAATTATAAGACATAGAGGAGTAAGAACTATACTCGTGGCTCCGGATTGGCCAAGAGGGACTTGGTAACCGGAACTTCAAGAAATGCTCACAGAGGACTAATGGCCTCGGGAACTAAGAAGGGATTTGCTTTCAGCAAGTACCATGTCTGTTCCAAGAGGAACCGTGGCATCGGCCTTTAAGAAAGGACCTGCTCCAGCAGGGACCTTGTCTGTTCCAAGACTTACCGCGACTGCGTTTGACGGCATGGCGGTTTGAACGCCGGATCCTAAGGGAAAAGGCATTCCGGAAGAGGTCATACCTACCCTGGTCAAAGACAGGAAGGAGGTGACCGCACAACGTTATCACCACATGTGGTAAAAATATGTTGCGTGGGTGAGGCCAGGAAGGCCCCACGAAAAAATTTCAACTAGGTCGATTTCTGCACTTCCTGCAAACAGGAGTGTCTATGAGCCTCAAATTGGGGTCCATTAAGGTTCAAGTTTCGGCCCTATAGATTTTCTTCCAGAAAGAATTGGCTTCAGTTCCTGAAGTCCAGACGTTTGTCAAGGGAGTATTGCATATACAGCCCTTGTGTGCCTCCAGTGGCACCGTGGGATCTCAACGTAGTGTTGGGATTCCTCAAATCATATTGGTTTGAACCACTCAAATATGTGGATTTGAAATATCTCACATGGAAAGTGACCATGCTGTTGGCCCTGGCCTCGGCCTGGCGATTGTCAAAATTGGCGGCTTTGTCTTACAAAAGCCCATATTTGATTTTCCATTCGGACAGGGCAGAACTGCGGACTCGTCCCCAGTTTCTTCCTAAGGTGGTGTTAGCGTTTCACCTGAAACAACCTATTGTGGTGCCTGCGGCTACTAGGGACTTGGAGGACTCCAAGTTGCTAGACGTTGTCAGGGCCCTGAAAATATATATATATATAATTCCAGGACGGCTGGAGTCAGAAAGTCTGACTTGCTGTTTATATTGTAGGCACCCAAAAAGCTGGGTGCTCCTGCTTCTAAGCAGACTATTGCTCGTTGGATTTGTAGTACAATTCAGCTTGCACATTCTGTGGCAGGCCTGCCACAGCCAAAATCTGTAAATGCCCATTCCACAAGGAAGGTGGGCTCATCTTGGGCGGCTGCCCGAGGGGTCTCGGCTTTACAACTTTGCCGAGCAGCTACTTGGTCAGGGGCAAACACGTTTGCTAAATTCTACAAATTTGATACCCTGGCTGAGGAGGACCTGGAGTTCTCTCATTCGGTGCTGCAGAGTCATCCGCACTCTCCCGCCCGTTTGGGAGCTTTGGTATAATCCCCATGGTCCTGACGGAGTCCCCAGCATCCACTAGGACGTTAGAGAAAATAAGATTTTACTTACCGATAAATCTATTTCTCATAGTCCGTAGTGGATGCTGGGCGCCCATCCCAAGTGCGGATTGTCTGCATTACTTGTACATAGTTATTGTTACAAAAAAAAATCGGGTTATTATTGTTGTGAGCCATCTTTTTTAGAGGCTACTTCATTGTTATCATACTGTTAACTGGGTTCAAATCACAAGTTGTACGGTGTGATTGGTGTGGCTGGTATGAGTCTTACCCGGGATTCAAGATCCTTCCTTATTGTGTACGCTCGTCCGGGCACATTACCTAACTGAGGCTTGGAGGAGGGTCATAGGGGGAGGAGCCAGTACACACCATGTGATCCTAAAAGCTTGCTTTTGTGCCCTGTCTCCTGCGGAGCCGCTATTCCCCATGGTCCTGACGGAGTCCCCAGCATCCACTACGGACTATGAGAAATAGATTTATCGGTAAGTAAAATCTTATTTTTTTCCCTACACTGAAACAATAGTTGTTCAACTAGTTGGGAAAAATCAAACTGCTTTCCAGTGTGTGGAAGCAAATAAACGATTATCACGGCCAGCTTAAGTGACTTCTCAGGTTGACTGCGATCTATTTGGGACCTGGTAAATTCCCTACATGACCACCCATGGCGGGATACATATGATATCCCGGCAGAAGGAATGGTGACTGCAACTATACCGTCATCGGCATCCCGTCTGCTGGAATCCTGGCAGCGAATACACTTGCTGCACTCGCCACAGGTTCTATTCCCGCTCGGTTGGTGGCATGACCCACCAACCAAGTGGGAATACCGAGCATTTATCAGGATTCTGGGCGTCTGTATCTCATCGGCTGTCAGGATTCCGACGTCTGTCTCCTGAACGTCGGGATCCTGACAGCCAGTATATTGACTGTATCCACCCTTGGCACCTCTCCTAAGGGGGACACGTTAGTAATGTGAATACATCAAAACATTTCCTTTTCCCCCTATAATTCTTGAAGAGTTATCTAGTAAAGGTGTCATTTTACTAGCGTCTTCACGTTTGTTCCCATCTTGTCCACAAATTAATACCCAGGCTAGAGTCAGACTCTGATCTAAGCTTACCTAAATCCACCTCCCCTCCCACTCTCCAGATTCAAGTTAACAAAAAAAAAAAAAAAGTGCCGCACATGAATGGTTTCAAACCAGAAAACTGCATAAATGAAGGTATTTATTTGTGCAGAAAATTATACAAAGATTATTTCTGCATATTACATCCCAAAAAATGTAATGAAGAGCGTATATCTCACATAACCTTCTTTCATTTCCACCTCAAGGGATCAGAACATTTCTTCTTGTTTGTCTGCCAAGCTTTGCACTCTCAGCGCCTTGCAGGAAAGCCATATAAATCTCTGCTGTAATTAGTACAGACTGTTTTAATGTTTCCTGCTTACTTGGCACCAGAAACCTTCTAAAAAGGCATGTGCTGGCTCCTTTTCTGTAAACTTAAATATTGTGTGTGTCTTTTGTCACCGTGGAAGGTTAAATTACCCATTAGCCTGGGAAACACTGCTCTGGTGGATCAAAAGTGTGATAGATGACATATTATATTTGCATATTTTATGGCTAAAATTCCTAAAGGACCATTTCAGCTTGTGTTACTAAGTACATCTTTTTTTTTTTTCTAAAATTAATTTTGTTACACATTACAAAATTGCTCACAGAATATTTAGTGTACATTTCCTATGAAAAGTCAATATGTACAGATGAGTTCACATACACCTAGCCTGAATATTTCATGCCTCGCAAGATGCCAGGCTAGACTGAGCAGCCAGGTCCCTCCCATCTCTGCTTGCGCCGAGCATCTTTTTGCATCTCTTTCAGCCGCAAATGCATCATAGTTGCAGCGCAATGTGACTAGGACGCACTGATCAATTTGATGTGAGACTTTTATATGTCTGTGTGCGATTGTTTGTCTTATTTGGTATCAAATAATTAAAGTGGCTTTTTAAAGCTGCCCTGCCACCTTCTGTAGATAAAAGAGTCTACTGTGGCGCTTCTTCACCTTTGTGGGTCTGGGGACTGCTAAAGCTCTAACTGTTCTGTGTTAGAGAATTTAGCAAAACCAGCTTTGATTTCAGTACAGATTGTTTGTGAGTGGGAGGGCCAATTACAAGCCTCATCCCTTAATTACAGTATGTGGCTGATCCTCCTGACATCCCCCCATCTGTACTCTTGGCTTGTAAAAGAATTAGGAAAATCATCTGTACAGAGAACGCTGAGGGGGCACTTTAGTAAAAATGTTTTACACAAGTTGTGGCGCAGTTTTAATGTGTCTGAACATACAGTTGAAGAGTTAAAACACTTGTGACCCTTGTATAAATCTCATTGGCAGATAATTATCTCCTTGGACAATTCAGTTTTGTCCATAATTCCAGGAGCAGGAATTTAGTCTCTGCTTATTGTACTGTGACCTGCCAATGATGTGTGGCCTTAAACTGCTCTGATAAAGAATGTTCTCCTTCCCTTACTGTATTTGTACGTACATTTTCTTTTTAGTAGGTTTGTGCCTCAGTGGTAAAAACATTGAATTGTTTAAAGTTGTATTATTTAAGTTGCTATAAAAAAGTATTTTTTCTTTTTGCTTTTCAGACCAAATGACCCAAACGCCTTGCAACTAATTAGTAATCGAACTTTAAAGTTGCACTTTAACATGCATAGAGGCCTTCATCACCATATCAATTTAATGTTTGATTACTTTCACCTCTCAGTCATATCTGTTGTAGTTCACGGCTCTCTGGTTGCTTTGCATCAACCACTCATCAGGTAAATATGTGGGTCCCTTTTAAGTGTTAAAGAACATGTAGGTAGTTAGCCAAGTGATTGAACAAAACGAAGAAAAAGACCAGCCCAAAGCATGCCTATGTTACTCCGCTGCTAGTGTGAGGGTGGGCAGCTGTCATGTGCTCTAGCAGGTGATGGAAAGGAAGAGGATAGTATCATGTGCAGAGGAAACTGGAGCTGTAACTGTATCTGCTTTGGACATACAAATAACACCATTATATCCCTCTCCACTCCCCAATACATCCATGTCTATCTATAATAGCACAGTCCTTCTATTCCACGTAAGTAAAAATAGCAAGTGGATAGGTCTTTATCCATTGGATGGTGACTTCCAATTTAATACATTACAATATAGTTATTGTTTATATGGCAGATTTCACTTAGTTGAAAAATAAACTCTGCTTTTTTTGCTTTTTCTTAAAGTGGCTTTTATATCTTATGCAGATAGCACCAAATTGCTGTGATTCTATAGAATTCTGAACCATTGTGCAAACTACGTGGCCAGAAAAAAAAAACTATTTTACATTAAGCAGGGGAAGCCAATATTAAAATGATATTGATTAGTTCCTGACTGCAATCAAATCACTGGGATAACGGGGTCTGCACTTGCTGGCTGGGCCTTTCAGTAAGTTAATAGAATCTGACAGAATTTTAATAATTTTCTGTAAGGCTCAACCAAGGAAGGGCTTGATACAGAGGGTCTGTGCGGGAATATGCAGATATCGCACCCACCAGGATTTGTATTGAGATGTAAATCTGTGTAAAGATTGAGATAATACAACCATTAATTTGTCATCTTGTTTCGACTAGACAAATGTAACTCTCTGCAAATGTAATATCTGCCACACCTGCAGTGCACATGGTTTTGCCCAACTGCTAACAAATTTGCTGATGTGATCAACTCTGAATTACCCCCTTCACCTGAGAAGGGTGCAAGCAGAAATAGGCGCTTGCGGAACGTGCGTCGATTGGCACAAACATATCTCATGTCACTTTAGACTAAAACTGCAGGGCGCCCAAAATCAACTGAATTCTCCCCAAGTGGTCTGAAAATAATAGATTATAATAATGATATGTGGGCCCTTTTTCTTAACTATTTTTAAGATTTTTTTAATTTATTTTTTACTTATGCAGTGTTAAGTCCCAGAGTTTGATGCTTCCAGATATATCTCTTCTTTCCTTCAGAATATTGTTAGTATGGTTTCTTACTCTCTTGTATTCCCCATCCTTGTCCTTCAGCTTTCACCGTGCAATGAAAAACACCTGGTTGAACAGAAATGCTCCAGCCCAGAACAAGGAGTCTTCAATCCCGACACTGGAAAGTGTAGTGTTTGGCAGTAACTACACAAAGCAGCTATCTGCAGATGTAAGAAAACCTATTCATATTCCATATTCTGCTAAAAATGCCACTAACAAATAATCTACATCAATGCTATACACATTCATCATTTATATCTGGATAAAAGCAGGGTTTGGTCTTGGAGAAACTTGTGAATATCTTCACAGGTTGTTGTCTGTATTGATCTACTTTTTATAAAATACTATATAAAAGAGCTATGATATAAGCACCATTACCTTTGCATTGTTGCAATGGTTATGTTGGGAACAAAAAAAAAAAGATTGTTTTAGTGCTGCTGTCACTCAGCATGAAAGCTGACATGAGCCCTCCATCTATTTAGACAATTATGTAGTTCAGGAGTGACCCAGTGACGCTGAATTATGTAGTATGCATTTACTATGTGTAAGAGTTCCAGCATAAAGTGAGATTTTCTCTTTCCAGGGTAACAGCTTTGTGGTTCAAGAATGTTTCCTACAACATGCCTACAACTTTCATTATACCCTCTGTGCCTGCTTGCTGTTATCATTTAAGGGATTATACAGCTATTTCATGACTGTAACAAAGGGCCTACCCTCTTCCCTGAAGCTGGAGTTGGGTAAGTATGACCATACTGAATGCTCTGCCTATATGATCTCTGCCTCCCCCTTGTGGCCACCTTGTTTATTTCTCTGCTTTGCTTCTGGTTTCTGGGGCCAATCAGCATCTTTCAACATCTTACAATAAGCAAACTTTTTTTAATTCTCACTTTCATTTTGTTATATGATCTTGTTAATAATTATGGCCTACTTAGCTAGACCTAAATATTTAATCCATGGCCCATTTGCAGCTATAATGCTTGCATTCCAGTGAATTTGTTTTAACTAGTTTTATTTTCAAGTTCTGTATATTAATGATCTACATTCCTAGTTTTGTGTTTCTTTTGGCTTGTGTATGTGTAATATTCATAATTTCATATTTTATACATATTTGTTCATTTGCTTCTACGTAGAGACGTTTGCCTTTCTCATAATGTTGCTTGGATATTTTTTAGGTTAGAACTAAGAATAACCCCTGGTTCGGGAACATTGGTGCCGGCCATTTATACTAATCTCTAATATTGCACTGCATCCACTAAGCAATTTCACAAGTTGCGTTTTATACAATGGTGGCTGGCCATCCAGCTGTCACTACCCATAGGGAAATCGCTAATAGGTACTTTTTACTCCTCAGGAAAGATGCATGTTTGCAGATTGATTAGTGGAGGGTGCACAAAATTTCCAGTTTAGTCTTCTTTTTTTCTTTAATGATTGTTATCAGTATCTTTCTTTTTCTTCTTTTTCTTCTTGATTTTCGCCTTGCTTTATTATATGATGTACATTTGTCTTTCCATGTCATATAGCCATCTAACAATACAACATAAAAAGATATGAGTAAAATAAATAGAGAGATTTAGATGTTTTCTACATGCGTATGCATTAACCTTCTAAAATGTGCTTATTGACAATATAATAAGCTGTCTGGTCTGATTGGTATGTACTAAATACAGCAACCCTTCAATGTACATCATAGAAAAACCTTCATAATCTACTAGTGCTCTGTGCTTTTCTTGGCAATCTCCTCTCACTCACTGTCCGACTTCTAACTAACACAAAGTTAAGTCATAAAGCACAGATATGAAAGGAATGTAATTAGTACATATGTGTGCCATCCTTACAATCAGCCAAGCCCCGCATGCAGGTCCTATATGAACGTCTTCTCAGAAGAAAATCTCCGTGGTCGGCAAGAGACACCCCTCAGGGTATGTTGTTCCTCCTGACAGTGATGTATAATAGATTAGAATGTTTGTTAATATTTATCTCTCTCTTTATGATCTTACAAGTTTTTATTCATTATGTTTACTGTGAGATTTATTGGCCATCTAATCTTAGAAACCAAACTGTACGTATTTACCTATAGTGCTGAAGAAAAGAGAGGATGCGTTATTTGTAGTAGAATCATTTAATTGAGATTGCAATGTTTCAAATATTTTAGGTTTGTTATCCTGTACCTTGAGTGTGTAAAATGCAGAAGTGGGTACCAGCTTAATTCCTTAAAGTTGCAGTTAACAAAGCAGTTTATATTATTGATCAGAATTAGGCACATTACAATGACTTGCAGCAGTTACCATGTACATATGTAAAGTACAGTATACAGGTGTCTCTGAAATAGAATGTACCGTACAGTACTTTGTTTCCATCATGTATCACTTCACATTTGTATCTGTACACTACTTTCCAAACAGGTATGTGTATTCAAAGTAGTTTCATAGTGAACAGAGATGCAGTAGGAGTGCATACTGTAAGTGGTTGTGGGTACAGAGATTGCGGTTCCTGTGACAGTAGGGCACATTTGGTATGCCAGGAAATAACCTTGGACATTTGATTTTAGTTCTGCTTTCCAGTGTTACAGAGCTTGGTGATAGTGACTGGTTTCTGCCAATACCTACAGTAGCACTACAAGTGATGGGTAGTGTTGAATGATTTTGTTCCATCATTCAGCTGAACTTCATATTTCATTCCATTGTAGGGTACGTGTAGCCAGACAGCCTCAGACTTTGGTGAACCTGGATTTTGCAGACAATACAGCAGGGCTTAATGTACAGAATAGTGCTACATCTGGTTTAGTAACCAATCAAATACTGTATTTGTATTCAATTAGCTATACGCACATAATTGCCCTTAATACTGTTATTAAATTAACACTATTAGAGTTGCTTTGAACAATAATAATCAAAAAGCTTATATTTTGGAACCATAAGTCAATGTGTGTGAGTGTGTTTTTTTTTATTATTAATACTTGACCTTGTGCACTAAACACAATACAGCACCAAACATCAGTCAGACAGTCTGACTATATAATTATGATGCAGGCATTGAAAGTAAAATATATGATTCCCACATAGACAAATTTGTAGTATTTAATTAAAAAAATATGGAAGTATGAGACCAGAGTAATACGGATGTGCTGCTGAACTGGGCTGGTATGAATCTCTGGTGGTGCTCCTCGTGGGTCAAATCACATATGTAACTACAGAGAGAACCAGAGTGTTGGGGGGCGTACCTATAGCAAAAACTATAATGTAAAAAGAACCGTTCCCAACAAAAGAAAAACAGCATATCAAGTTGTATAAAACAATATGAAGTATTCCAGTATGAAATATGGAATGAAATATGTCCAAATAGGTAGGTTCAGGGGAAATTTAAGGAAAAACTACTTCACAGAAAGGGCAGTAGAAGAGTGGAATAACCTCCCGCTAGAGGTGTTTGAGGCTAAGTCAGTAGAGCAATTTAATCATGCTTGGGATAGGCATATGAATATCCTTAAAAATAACTAAGGGATATTGGGCGCCCGCCTCTGTACAGTGACTTTCTGCAGGTTCTCTGTTACGTGTTCCTGTTAAGCTATTGCTGTTAATGTTGCCAGACTTTGCTGGCTAAGTTATGTATTGGTGTGCTGGTGTTCAAATCTCACCACACCTGTTGTTGTTATGTTCCTTCTCTCAAGTATGTAATTCTCCTTCGGGCACTGTTTTACCTATAACTGAGCTGTAGGAGGAGGCATAGAGGGGAGGAGCCAGCACAACCAGTGGAAGAAATCTAAAGTGCACTGGCTCCTTTGGACCCATCTATACCCCCACCGTACTATTTCTGTCCCCAATATCCCTTATGGACTACGAGAAAAGGATTTACCGGTAGGTATTCAAAATCCTATTATACACACAGTCCAGTGCAAAAGTTTTAGGCAGGTGTGGAAAAATGCTGCAAAGTAAGAATGCTTTCAAACATAGAAGTGTTAATAGTTTATTTTTATCAATGAATAAAATGCAAAGTTCAGAAGAACAGATGAGAAATCTAAATCAAATCAATATTTGGTGGTGGTGACCACCCTTTGCCTTCAAAACAGCATCAATTCTTCTAGGTACACTTGCACTCAGTTTTTGAAGGAACTCTGCATTGAGAATTAAACATCTTGGAGATGTAGGCTTGCGCTAATTCTTCTGTCTCTTCATATAATAATCAGACAGACTTGATGATGTTGAGATCAAGGCTCTGTGTGGGCCATATCATCACGTCCAGAACTCCTTGTGGTTCTTTATGCTGAAGATGGTTAATGACATTGGCTGTATGTTTGTTGGTCATTGTCCTTCTGCAGAGAAAATTTGGAGCCAACCAGATGCATCCCACATGGTATTTCATGATGGATAATTACCTGCCTGTATTTCTCAGCATTGAAGCACAAAGAAACGGGCAACGTAGATGCAGTGGTCGGCTAAGGAAACTTAGTGCATCAGATGTGCATCAGATGAAAGACACATCATGCTTACTTCCCTTCAAAATTTGAAGATGTCCAGTAGTGCCATCAGCTCAGAACTGGCAGAAACCAGTGGGACCCAGGTATACCCATCTGGTGAAAGTGGTCATAGAAAGTCATAGCTGAACAGGCCAGGTGGATGATACTGGTAGATCCCTAATTCTCTGACACAGTCCTTATGGGAGAAAAACCATGCCGAAGCCTGGGTTGCCCTGCAGGAAACAGGATTGAGACTGTGCATGTGAGAAGCCAGGCAAGGCTGACTATATCCTGTGAGAGACAGGACAGACTTTTCATTTAAGAGACTTTGTTTGCAGATTAGCTGCCCATGGTTAGTCAGGGGCGAAGCGAGTCAGTGCCCTGAATGGGTGTTAGGCATTTGTTATTTTCTTTTCATTTGTGTTTTTCCTTTTATATAGCATAAATATATATAAAATTTAATTACAGCTACCATGTTTTCCTCAGCATGATCCATTGTGTGCAAATCTGTGAAATTATTGTGGTCCTTGATTCTTTGCATCTTTTTTTTAGTTTTTTTGCTTCCACTGTCTTAGCCCACCCAAAGCGTGGCGAGCACAACGAGCTTGCAAAGGGATAAGCTGCGTTCGCCGCCGGTCTCCCGGCGTCGGTCTCCTGACCGCCGGGATATCATACTGATCCCCTTGCTTGGATGGTTTGAAACAAGAAGAGCAAGTTTCAATGTCCATTCAGAATCCTCCTCGGCTTGTTTCTATACAAATCTGCTATGAAGAGGCGTGGTGGGTGCAGTAAATAGAACATGAAATTAATGTTTTATGTTATCAAAATATTCTTTTTCTATCTTGAGATTGAGTTATCTAAAGGACACACCCACCTTTATTAAATGTTTGACACTCTTTGACAGAACTTGTCACTTCAATAAACCAATATCAAAGATTGCAGTGACGCTTTGATATTTCACTAAAATATTATTGATCTTTATATGCAATATGCTGTAAGTTACTTGATCTCCAATCAAATATTTGCTCTATTTGTTTTGCTGTAATGTGAGATGTTGAAGAAATGTTAACAAAGCTTTGCATATATTACACACTGCAGTATCATGATAAACTTACACACCCCGTTTTGTTTCTTCAGAAAAAATTGATGTGGATGCGCGTCTCTCAGAACTGTGTGAAGATGTTAAGGTATGTGAGACCACATATATATAGACCTCACTCCAATGATCATTTTTGTATCTTTTTTTGGCAAGTACCTATGCTTGATACTTTGACCATTTCCTTAGTGCTGCATATATTATGGTTAATAGAATATCTGGCTGAGACCTGTATTTACTCTGCCGGGATGAAATCCCGGCAGCTGGGATCCCGGAGGTCAGTTTACCGACATCAGAATGCCGGCAGCGGGCGCTGCGCTCGCCACATGTTCTATTCCTACTCTATGGGTGTGGTAGACACCCACAAGTGGGAATAGCCCTGGCACAGCTGTCAGCCTTCTCGGTGGTCGGGATCCCGGCGTCTGTATTCTGACTGCAGGGATCTCTATTGCCGGGATATTAACTACATCCCGACTATATATTGTATCTTGTCCCACTTGTTTCACTGTGAGGGGTAAATTTCTCTTAGCACATGTTTGAAGGTCCTCGCGCTTTCGGCTTGATGTCGGCTCTTTGACGTACCATGGTTCCAAAGAGCCCAAAAATCTTGTTAGGTACGTCAAAGAGCCGACATCAAGCCGAAAGCGCGTGTGCAAAAATGGGGTGTGACCTTGTGCCTGCTAGGCCACACTCCTGGTATAAAATACAATGAAAATGCCAGATCCAGATAAAATACATTTTAAAGCCAGAATCAACATAAAATACACTGAAAAAGACACTTCCACATAAAATAATGTAAAAATGCAGATCCACATAAAACATATTGAAAAAGCCATATTCACATTATACACTTCAGCTCCTTCATGTGTCACTCCAGCCAGCACTATCCTGTGTCACTCCAGCCAGCACTATCCTGTGTCACTCCAGCCAGCACCCTCCTGTGTCACTCCAGTCAGCTCCCCCATGTGTCACTCCAGCCAGCACCCTCCTGTGTCACTCCAGTCAGCTCCCCATTGTGTCTCTCCTGCCAGCACCCTCCTGTATCACTCCAGTCATCTCCCCCATTATGTCTCTCCTGCCAGCACCCTCCTGTGTCACTCCAGCCAGCACCCTCCGGTGTCACTCCAGGCACTCCCCATTGTGTGTCTCCTGCCAGGATTCTCCTTTGTCACTCCAGACAGCTCCCCATTGTGTCACTCCTGCAAGCACCCTCCTATGTCACTCCTGCCAGCACCCTCCTGTATCACTCCAGTCAGCTCCCCCATTATGTCTCTCCTGCCAGCACCCTCCTGTGTCATTCCAGCAAGCACCCTCCGGTGTCACTCCAGGCACTCCCCCATTATTTCTCTCCTGCCAGCACCCTCCTGTGTCACTCCAGTCAGCTCCCCCATTATGTCTCGCCTGCCAGCACCCTCCTGTGTCACTCTAGCCAGCACCCTCCTGTATCACTCCAGTCAGCTCCCCCATTATGTCTCGCCTGCCAGCACCCTCCTGTGTCACTCCAGCCAGCACCCTCCTGTATCACTCCAGGCAGCTCCCCCATTATGTCTCTCCTGCCAGCACCCTCCTGTGTCACTCCAGCCAGCACCCTCCTGTATCACTCCAGTCAGCACCCCCATTATGTCTCTCCTGCCAGCACTCTCCTGTGTTAATCCAGCCAGCACCCTCCTGTATCACTCCAGGCAGCTCCCCCATTATGTCTCTCCTGGCAGCACCCTCCTGTCACTCCATCCAGCTCCCCCTCATATGTCACTACAGCCCAGTATCTGGCTCCCTCAGTTTACAGTCGCTGTAGTGCTGCTGTGTGTCTGGTTGGAGTGCACCGGTTTCCAGGATTTGTTGTGGTCAGGTGACTGAGTGTCGGGAGCCGCATTTGAATAAAGAAAGTTCCGCATGCGGCTCAAGAGCCACAGGTTGACCACGGCTGGTCTAAGTTATGAAAATACTACTGTCCTTTATCTCTGTGAATGTATTCTACAATATTTGTTTTTTTAAAATATATTTAGGAAGGTGTTATTCTTAGTTATAATAATATATCATGGTTTATTTGTTTCACCAGAAAATTGACAATCCAGATGAATTGGCGGAACTAATTAACATGAACCTGGCACAGCTTTGCTCACTTCTGATGGCTCTTTGGGGACAGTTTATTGAAGTTATTGTCTTGCAAGATGAAGTTACAGCTATTGTTGCACAAGAACATCATACATTAAGAGTGAGCATACAGTGTGCTAACAATATCATGTTGCTATAGGCTCCCTTTTGCCCCAGGCAAAAAATATTGTTTGTAAGCTTGATGGTATGAAACATTTTGACTGTAAAATGATGTACACTGTAATGTAAGTTTTCACTGTGACGTTAGAAGGATATCAATCTTGGAAAAATATGTGTAGATTATTTAATTTTTTTGTAAACGTGTGATTTCATAGGGAAGTATGTATTATGAATAACAATAAGACTGTGTTCAATTACGTTTATCATTCCGCTTCCTGATAATGCTAGCATTGGCTAGGTTTTTTTTTTGTGTGTTTTTTTTCAAAAACCACACCCTTGTGTCCAGTATTATGAGTGTTGTCCTTTCCTTGTGCAAGGAGTCTTTAAGGTTACTTGAGAGGGTTACTTTTTTTTCTTTTCTTTTTTATAAACCCTTTTACAAGCCTTCACCAAGGCTGACCAAGTATAGCTGTAACAGATAACTTTACTTTATACAGTGATGAAATTTAGTTGATCAGAATGTGAAGGTAGTATGAACATAAAACATTACATGATTGACACAGGCTGGTCTATCTAACATACCACACCCATGAAAAAGATATTGGCACTTTTGTTCCAGACAGGAGAAGATGGTGTTCAGAAACTTTGTGGTGGCCTGTTACATTCAGTGCATGTAGCACATTGACCACTGGAGCTCTGTTTTGTCATACCTGTTGAATGCTGTGTACCACTAAAGCAGGGGTGGGGAACCTCAGGCCCGCGGGCCGTATAAGGCCCTCAAAGCCACTTGATCAGGCCCTCCCAGGCTCACCTAACCAAGGGAGATGCCGGGCACCCACTGAGATTTTGTTACTAGCGGGCGCCCGGCTTCTTCCCCTCAGCAGCAGCCGGAGGCAGGAGCTCACTCCTGAGCTCCGGCATCCGGCTCTGGCAGTGTGCGTGTGTTCCTGTGCGGTGTTATGGGAGAGATGTCATGACGTCTCTCCCATAGTTCTGAGGAGCAGGCAGCTAGGCAGAGGACAAGGGTCTGGAAGCAGGAGCGGGGCTGGTGAGTATTGTGTCTTTTCTTTCTTTTAATGTGTGTGTGTGTGTGTAAGCGGCGCTACTAGGGGTCATATCTAATGGGGCATATCTACTGGGGGCAGGCTAGTTTTTAAGTTGATAATTTTTGTATGGCCCCCGAAGGATTTTATAAATATCCAAATGGCCCTTGGTAGAAAAAAGGTTCCCCACCCCTGCACTAAAGCATCTGCCAAGTTCATAACACAGTGCAAGTAATCTAGTACTACAAACAAACTGCAGTAGTAAAGATTTATTTATTTATTTTAAAGTACAGAGGAGATGGAACAAGGCTGTAACAATAAAACCAATCCAAATGTGGTGGTGAAACCACAAAATTAGGTTTATCATAAACTTAATAAAAAATTGTAATGGAGGGAAGGGGGAATGATATTTGTAACCTACTTATCGTAAACATTTCAGAGCCCTACCTGGAAACCCATAGGTTCATCCAATGACCTGGGCAATCTGTTGCAACATGCAATGTTTAAAAAAAAAAAAAAAGATTTATCTAGATTTGTTGTTGCAGGATATCATTCAGTGAATTTAGGACAAACTGTTAATACCATTAGTAGATGGTACCAGTGGTAGATTGTCGCTGCTGATTTGCTGATACTGGGCAACCTTGCAAATTACATTTTTGTATCTAGTATATTGTGTTTTCTCTATAGATCTTCTTTGTACCCCTTGTGTTTTTTTAGGCTATAATTAGTTGTGCTCCAAAACACTATAATGATGAGACCACATCTATGTCGACCCTGCCTGTTTGTCCCTCTTCTTTAGAATGTATTCTTTCACGAGCATGGCCCTCTCTCCTCATGTGCTTTTCATTCTCTTACATAAACTATCTACTTTTCAATACTTTCTTTGACTGCACCAAATCCCTCAGTTTTCTGCCGCCTGAGACTTGTTTCAGTGTATTCTGCTGACTCAGCTCTGTTTATATACCCTGTATGTGTCCTATATTATCTTGAATTGTGAGTCACTGTTTTCTTGTTTTGCTTATTTATGTACTATGTAATTGGATGCTGCGGATCACTTGTGGCGCCATATAAATTAAGGATGATAATAATAATACATGTTATAATTTAGCATACTAAAATCATTAGGATTTCGTTTCAGTTGAACAAATTCCAAGGTACAGGTTGAGTATCCCTTATCCAAAATTCTTGGGACCAGAGGTATTTTGGATATCGGATTTTTCCGTATTTTGGAATAATTAGATACCATAATGAGATCTTATGATGATGGGACCTAAATCTAAGCACAGAATGCATTTATGTTATATATACACCCTAAACACACAGCCTGAAGGTAATTTTAGCCAATATTTTTTATAACTTTGTGCATTAAACAAAGTGTGTGTACATTCACACATTTCATTTATGTTTCATATACACTTTATATACACAGCCTGAAGGTCATTTAATACAATATTATTAATAACTTTGTGTATTAAACAAAGTTTGTGTACATTGAGCCATCAAAAAACAAAGGTTTCACTATCTCACTCAAAAAAGTCCGTATTTCGGAATATTCCGTATTTCGGAATATTTGGATATGGGATACTCAACCTGTATCATAATATCCTGAGCTTTACATAAACACACAAAAAAATTACGAATTTAGACCAGCTCTACACCTGGATTTGTTTTATTTGTTTATACTTTATGGAAGGAAGGCCCAGATTTACCTGCAGAATAGATATTGCTGTTAGAATTTAAGTGTATGCTGAGCTTTAATTAGTTGTGTTTTCTATAGGTTCGCAGATTTGCAGAAGCTTTCTTTTGCCTCGAGCATCCCAGAGAGGCAGCCCTGGCATACCAAGAATTACAGTGAGTATTTGAATTTTACATGTAATAACTTGTAGCACTTTCTTGTTTATCATACTGTAAATTGTACATTTATGAGTAAGCATGAGGTTTTTGAAAAGAAAATAATTATCAGAGATTGAGTTTACTTTACTGTTACTGATACAATTCTACTTTTGTATAAGTTTACAATCAATGCTTTAATACTTTTCTTCTGTGAACACATAGTAAATTACAAAAGCTGAAAACTTGCAGGAATAAAATGAAAGTGAGATATTGTATTTTTACATTATGCACAGTTTTTTGGTGCGTTAACATTGTAATTTATCTCTGCTACAGCAGCTTTTTTACCTTTCTTGTTTTATTCAGTTTCCGTTTCTCTCAATAATAATAATAAGCTGATTTCCAAAGGCCATTTTTAATTCATAAAATTTTAAAGATGTTTAATGTCAAAGTTTTTGGTTTGATCTGTATCTACAGTGCCCAGAGCCATCTTCAGATGTCAACAGCTATAAAGAACTCCACCTACTTCAGTTCGCTTCCTCCTCTTCCTATAGAATGCAGTGAATTGGATGGAGATTTTAACTCACTTCCTATTATATTTGAAGATCGTTATTTAGATTACATTACAGAAGGTATGTATAGCTCTGCACTTTTCTTGTACTTTTTATACAGTGCATCCGGAAAGTATTCACAGCGCTTCACTTTTTCCACATTTTGTTATGTTACAGCTTTTTTCCAAAATTTAATAAATTAATTTTTTCCCTCAGAATTCTACACACAATACCCCATAATGACAAAGTGAAAAAAGTTTTTTTGAGATTTTTGCTAATTTATAAAAAATAAAAAGCTAAGAAATCACATGTACATAAAAAGTGAAGCGCTTTGAATACTTTCCGCGTGCAGTGTGTATGTATCTATTATGTATGTATATATATATGTGTGTGTGTGTGTATAATATATATATATATATATATATATATGTGTGTGTGTGTGTATAATATATATTTCTCTGACGTCCTAGTGGATGCTGGGAACTCCGTAAGGACCATGGGGAATAGCGGCTCCGCAGGAGACTGGGCACAACTAAAAGAAAGCTTTTAGACTACCTGGTGTGCACTGGCTCCTCCCACCATGACCCCCCTCCAAGCCTCAGTTAGATTTCTGTGCCCGGCCGAGCTGGATGCACACTAAGGGCTCTCCTGAGCTCCTAGAAAGAAAGTTTATTTTAGGTTTTTTATTTTACAGTGAGACCTGCTGGCAACAGGCTCACTGCATCGAGGGACTAAGGGGAGAAGAAGCGAACCTACCTGCTTGCAGCTAGCTTGGGCTTCTTAGGCTACTGGACACCATTAGCTCCAGAGGGATCGACCGCATGGAACTGGCCTTGGTGTTCGTTCCCGGAGCCGCGCCGCCGTCCCCCTTACAGAGCCAGAAGCAAGAAGAGGTCCGGAAAATCGGCGGCAGAAGACATCAGTCTTCACCAAGGTAGCGCACAGCACTGCAGCTGTGCGCCATTGCTCCTCATGCACACTTCACACTCCGGTCACTGAGGGTGCAGGGCGCTGGGGGGGGGGGCGCCCTGAGCAGCAATAAAAACAATTTGGCTGGCAAATATATCACAATATATAGCCCCAGAGGCTATATATGTGATAAATACCCCTGCCAGAATCCATAAAAAAGCGGGAGAAAAGTCTGCGAAAAAGGGGCGGAGCTATCTCTCTCAGCACACTGGCGCCATTTTCTCTTCACAGTATAGCTGGAAGACAGCTCCCCAGGCTCTCCCCTGTAGTTTGCAGGCTCAAAGGGTTAAAAAGAGAGGGGGGGGGGCCACTAAATTTAGGCGCAATATTGTATATACAAGCAGCTATTGGGAAAAATTCACTTAATATAGTGTTAATCCCTAAATTATATAGCGCTCTGGTGTGTGCTGGCATACTCTCTCTCTGTCTCCCCAAAGGGCTGTGTGGGGTCCTGTCCTCAGTCAGAGCATTCCCTGTGTGTGTGCGGTGTGTCGGTACGGCTGTGTCGACACGTTTGATGAGGAGGCTTATGTGATGGCAGAGCAGATGCCGATAAATGTGATGTCGCCCCCTGTGTGGCCGACACCAGAGTGGATGGATAGGTGGAAGGTATAAACCGACAGTGTCAACTCCTTACATAAAAGGCTGGATGACGTAACAGCTATGGGACAGCCGGCTTCTCAGCCCGCGCCTGCCCAGGCGTCTCAAAGGCCATCAGGGGCTCAAAAACGCCCGCTCCCTCAGATGGCAGACACAGATGTCGACACGGAGTCTGACTCCAGTGTCGACGAGGTTGAGACATATACACAATCCACTAGGAACATCCGTTACATGATCCCGGCAATAAAAAATGTGTTACACATTTCTGACATTAACCCAAGTACCACTAAAAAAGGGTTTTATGTTTGGGGAGAAAAAGAAGGCAGTGTTTTGTTCCCCCATCAAATGAGTGAATGAAGTGTGAAAAAGCGTGGGTTCCCCCGATAAGAAACTGGTAATTTCTAAAAAGTTACTGATGGCGTACCCTTTCCCGTCAGAGGATAAGTTACGCTGGGAGATATCCCCTAGGGTGGATAAGGCGCTCACACGTTTGTCAAAAAAGGTGGCACTGCCGTCTTAGGATACGGCCACTTTGAAGGTACCTGCTGATAAAAAGCAGGAGGCTATCCTGAAGTCTGTATTTACACACGCAGGTACTAGACTGAGACCTGCAGATAGTGCTGCTGCAGCGTGGTCTGTAACCCTGTCAAACAGGGATACTATTTTGCGAACATAAGACGTCGTCTTATATATGAGGGATGCACAGAGGGATATTTTGCCGGCTGGCATCCAGAATTAATGCAATGTCCATTCTGTCAGGAGGGTATTAGAGACCCGACACTGGACAGGTGATGCTGACTTTAAAAGGCACATAGAGCCTTATAAGGGTGAGGAATTGTTTGGGGATGGTCTCTGGGACCTCGTATCCACAGCAACAGCTGGGAAGAAATTTTTTTACCTCAGGTTTCCTCACAGCCTAAGAAAGCACTGTATTATCAGGTACAGTCCTTTCGGCTTCAGAAAAGCAAGCGGGTCAAAGGCGCTTCCTTTCTGCACAGAGACGAGGGAAGAGGGAAAAAGCTGCACCAGTCAGCCAGTTCCCAGAATCAAAATTCTTCCCCCGCTTCCTCTGAGTCCACCGCATGACGCGGGGGCTCCACAGGCGTAGCCAGGTACGGTGGGGGACCGCCTCAAAAATTTCAGCGATCAGTGGGATCGCTCACAGGTGGATCCCTGGATCCTTCAAGTAATATCTCAGGGGTACAAGCTGGAATTCGAGGCGTCTCCCCCCCGCCGTTTCCTCAAATCTGCCTTGCCGACAACTCCCTCAGGCAGGGAGGCTGTGCTAGAGGCAATTCACAAGCTGTATTCCCAGCAGGTGATAGTCAAGGTGCCCCTACTTCAACAAGGACGGGGTTACTATTCCACACTGTTTGTGGTACCGAAACCGGACGGTTCGGTGAGACCCATTTTAAATTTGAAATCCTTGAACACATACATAAAAAAATTCAAGTTCAAGATGGAATCGCTCAGGGCGGTTATTGCAAGCCTGGAGGAGGGGGATTACATGGTATCCCTAGACATCAAGGATGCTTACCTACATGTCCCCATTTACCATCCTCACCAGGAGTACCTCAGATTTGGGGTACAGGATTGCCATTACCAATTCCAAACACTGCCGTTTGGACTGTCCACGGCACCGAGGGTCTTTACCAAGGTAATGGCAGAAATGATGATACTCCTTCGAAAAAAAGGGAGTTTTAATTATCCCGTACTTGGACGATCTCCTTATAAAGGCAAGGTCCAAGGAGCAGTTGTTGGTCGGAGTAGCACTATCTCGGGAAGTGCTACAACAGCACGGATGGATTCTATACATTCCAAAGTCACAGCTGGTTCCTACCACACGCCTACTGTTCCTGGGGATGGTTCTGGACACAGAACAGAAAAAAGTGTTTCTCCCGCAGGAGAAAGCCAAGGAGCTGTCATCTCTAGTCAGAGACCTCCTGAAACCAAAACAGGTATCGGTGCATCACTGCACACGAGTCCTGGGAAAAATGGTAGCTTCTTACGAAGCAAAATTCCATTCGGCAGGTTCCATGCAAGAACCTTTCAGTGGGACCTCTTGGACAAGTGGTCGGGATCGCATCTTCAGATGCATCGGCTGATAACCCTGTCTCCAAGGACCAGGGTATCTCTACTGTGGTGGCTGCAGAGTGCTCATCTTCAAGAGGGCCGCAGATTTGGCATACAGGACTGGGTCCTGGTAACCACGGATGCCAGCCTTCGAGGCTGGGGGGCAGTCACACAGGGAAGAAATTTCCAAGGACTTTGGTCAAGTCAGGAGTCGTCCCTACACATAAATATTCTGGAACTGAGGGCCATTTACAATGCCCTAAGTCTGGCAAGGCCTCTGCTTCATAACCAGCCGGTACTGATCCAATCAGACAACATCACGGCAGTCGCCCTTGTAAACCGACAGGGCGGCACAAGAAGCAGGATGGCGATGGCAGAAGCCACAAGGATTCTCCGATGGGCGGAGAATCACGTCTTAGCACTGTCAGCAGTGTTCATTTCGGGAGTGGACAACTGGGAAGCAGATGGCCTCTACCGCTCAGACAGGATCTGCTACAGCAGGGGCCCTGTCTGTTCCAAGACTTACCGCGGCTGCGTTTGACGGCATGGCGGTTGAATTCCGGATCCTAAAGGAAAAAGGCATTCCGGAGGAAGTCATTCCTACGCTGATAAAAGCCAGGAAAGAAGTAACCGCAAACCATTATCACCGTATTTGGCGAAAATATGTTGCGTGGTGTGAGGCCAGGAAGGCCCCAACAGAGGAATTTCAGCTGGGTCGTTTTCTGCACTTCCTACAGTCAGGAGTGACTATGGGCCTAAACTTGGGTTCCATTAAGGTCCAGATTTCGGCTCTGTCGATTTTCTTCCAGAAAGAACTGGCTTCACTGCCTGGAGTTCAGACATTTGTAAAGGGAGTGCTACATATTCAGCCCCCTTTTGTGTCTCCTGTGGCACCTTGGGATCTCAACGTGGTGTTGAGTTTCCTAAAATCATATTGGTTTGAGCCACTTAAAACTGTGGATTTGAAATATCTCACGTGGAAAGTGGTCATGTTATTGGCCTTGGCTTCGGCCAGGCGTGTGTCAGAATTGGCGGCTTTGTCATGTAAAAGCCCTTATCTGATTTTCCATATGGATAGGGCAGAATTGAGGACTCGTCCCCAGTTTCTCCCTAAGGTGGTATCAGCTTTTCACTTAAACCAACCTATTGTAGTGCCTGCGGCTACTAGGGACTTGGAAGATTCCACGTTACTGGACGTAGTCAGGGCCTTAAAAATTAATATTTCCAGGACGGCTGGAGTCAGGAAAACTGACTCGCTTTTTATCCTGTAGGCACCCAACAAAATAGGTGCTCCTGCTTCTAAGCAGACTATTGCTCGTTGAATTTGTAGCACAATTCAGCTGGAGCATTCTGCGGCAGGATTGCCGCATCCTAAATCAGTAAAAGCCCATTCCACGGAGGCGTGGCCACGGCAGCACAGAAGTAGGAAGCAGATCCCGGGAGCTCCCTGGATTAAACATCCTCCTGTAATATCCTGGCCCCTTTGGTGTGCCTGAATACCCTGCTTTTCTTCCCTACGCTGCAGGGCACCGGCAGGCGATTTCCCCGCTCTCCCCGGGGTCTGTACGGCCGAGGAGACATACTTCCGGATTTGCGGCCTATACCTCCTCCGGATCCCCGGCCTCAATTTTGGAGATTCCCGGCCCCACTACTCTGGACTGCTGCTTCCAGTCATAGAGGGAACACTCTCACTTAAAGGCTGACTGATATGTAACTGGTGAGTGACTTCTACCTCCTTGGATCAAATTACACTTTGACTTCAGTTGCTGTCTTATTTTACATACTAAATAACTGCATCGCTCCTGCTCTCACCTATATTCTGGGACGCTGCCAGTACTTTCTTTTACATTTGCCTACTACTTTGGAGACCAGCTGCGGATGTGTTTCTGCTTATTACAACCCTAAAATTCACTCATTGCTGAAGTCTCCTTCTACGCTTTTGACCTGAGATTATACCGGAGTGTCTGTTACTACCTATTGTCCGTCATGGTTCGGGACGGCCAGCGCACGGCTGCGGCGAAGCTGGAGAAATTTGCCAGACAACCTAACCCACTAAACCAACGGGCCTCGCAGGCCGCTTCGCAGGGGGCCTCTCCGTCCCACTCCTACTCCCCATCTGCAACAGCTGCTGAATCCCCTAACACACCCGCAGCTCCATCTCTTCAACAAGTGCTGGAGGCAATAGCTGGATCGGAACAGCGTCTTTCAGATAAGATGGAGAAAGTGCAATGTGA
The DNA here is from genome assembly GCF_028390025.1 of Pseudophryne corroboree. Taxonomy (NCBI): domain Eukaryota; kingdom Metazoa; phylum Chordata; class Amphibia; order Anura; family Myobatrachidae; genus Pseudophryne; species Pseudophryne corroboree. The sequence goes on from NC_086447.1 coordinate 410,014,956, forward strand.
TCTCTCACTGCTTCGGCCGGATGTCCAGCGCATACGAGAGATAGTGGGAGAGGCAGAAACCCGTGTCTCGAATCTGGAGGATATGTGCCGTCCTATGAAACAATCTATTTCCACGGTAACCCAGCAAGTAACATCCCTTCAATCCAAATTACTAGACATGGAGGGTCGGCTGCGTAGAAATAATGTGCGATTTGTGGGCCTGCCGGAGAAGGAGGAGGGCTCCCAGCCTGAGGTCTTCCTGGAGTCATGGCTTAAGGAACTGTACGGCGCTGAATCCTTCACGGCACAGTTTACGGTGGAGCATGCACACCGGATACCATCTCGTCCTCTACCTCCTGGCGCCCCTCCGCGCACCTTCATCGCCAAATTTCTGCATTATAAGGACCGTGACTCGGTCCTCCGGTTGGGACGCACAAAAGGCCCCCTTACCAGAAACGGGGTTACCGTGTCTGCTTTTCCTGATTTTGCCGCGGAAGTCCAGAAGGATCGAGCCCAGTTTATGCCTATCAAGAGGCGCCTCAGAGACCTGAACGTCTCCTACTCTATGCTATTCCCCTCCCGACTCCGGGTGGTAGCGGACGGGGAAACCAAATTCTTCAATTCCCCTAGAGAGGCGGCCCAATGGCTGGACAGATATGCTCCGGGAGCGCACCAGATGGCCCCGGATTGAGGCCCTGCACTGTCTAATGATCGGTTGGGACCACCAGAGGCATCTACCCATTGTCCAGGGAGCCCCCCCTTGGCGGCTCAGGACTTTTCTTTTCTTTCTCTTGATCGCTTGACTTTGGTTAAGGGTTTTGTTTAGTATTTAGCCCTTGAGAGATAGAAACGATAGTTTGGGATTTAAGTATGCCGAAGTTAGGGGTGGTATACGGGGAGGGGGGGAGAGTTCAGCGAACAGCTTGTTGCTGTGCCTTACACAAGTTTTTTTCTTTCTATAGTTTGTTATTTTTCTCATGCTTAAATTTGTTTTGGAGTACATTCATTTTGATGTGGGAAGTATGTCTGATGCATTGGATACTGTCGATTAAGAATCAGGGATTGAGTAGTATAGCACTGTTATTACCCTCACTAACAATTTCCAGGAATATTCGCTGGACTGTATCTTTAGGTTACTACATAGAATATTACCAGATCTATGGCTAATTTGAAATTTCTGACATGGAATGTTCGAGGTTTAAATAATAAGATAAAGCGTTCCTTAGTATTAACTACACTTCGGAAATATGGCCCGGATGTTGCATGTCTCTGCGAGACTCACTTGGAGGGGAATAGGTTACTGTCACTTAGAAGACCCTGGGTGGGCTGGGCCTATCACGCTTCTCACTCCTCTTCCTCCAGGGGTGTGTCAATCCTGATAAAGAAATCGGTCCAATTTGAGCTGGTATCGGTCAAGACTGACAAATACGGTCGATTTGTGTTCCTTGAATGTAGACTTAGTTCCCAACCCTACTACATACTGGCGGTTTATATCCCCCCCCCCCATTCTCGTACGATGTACTACAGCAAGCCGCTTCATTCATAGCCTCCTCTCCGGACACCCCGGTAATCTGCTTGGGTGACTTTAACAATGTCATGAATTTAGCTTTAGACAGATGGCGCTCTCCGCAGGCTGCTGGGGTCCGCTCTAGTCCTACTAAATTTGCTGATTTTCTGAATAATTTGCAGTGGGTGGATGTGTGGAGAGCTCGGCACCCTACGACTAGACAGTTTTCATGCTTCTCTGGCACGCATGGTTCGTTCTCCAGGATCGATCTGACCCTACTCTCCCCCGTTCTTCTCCCTAGGGTGGTTGACGTCCAATACGAGGCCCGGGGTATATCTGATCACTCCCCTATGGTGTTGACTCTCGCTATGGTGAGCCAGAGGGGTCAATCTTATTGGAAACTGCATCCTTCCTGGCTGCTGCAAATAGGTGACTGCTCTGACCAGGTGACTCAGTGGGAGGGATACTTTACTGACAATGTAGGCTCGGCCCCCGGAACAGTGGTTTGGGATTCATTTAAGGCATTCCTAAGGGGAACGTATATTAGACGTATTTCTGCCCTCAAAATGTCCTGCAGGGAGAGAGAGCGAGCCCTTGAGAGTGACGCCAGGGATTTGGAATCTAGATACTTGGTGGATGGCACCCCTGCGCTGAAGGTACGCTGGCTGGCGGCCCAGTCGGCATGGGTGGCTCATCTGTCTGATAAAAACTCGCGCTCGCTTCTATTTCAGGCTACTAATATTTACATGCAGGGCGATAGGCCAGGTGGCCTGTTGGCTCGATTGGTGCACAGTGACCGCCCAGGTTCTACAATTGCTCAGATGACCGGTAGCGATGGCGCCCTTGTGAACACCACGCCGGAAATTGCGCAGCTATTCCGCTCCTACTATGCTGAGGTCTACAGTTCACAACTGGTAGACTCGACATCAGACCTCTCCGCTTATTTAAGTAATATTCCCCTACCCACACTCCCCCCGGAGGCCTCTGAGATGCTGGAGGCACCCTTAACTCTGGAAGAGGTAACGGCGGCTATTGGCTTGTCTCCCAGCGGCAAGGCACCGGGCTATGACGGCATCCCCTCAGAGGTATACAAGACCCACATTGATTTCTTCGGTCCTAGGCTTCACGCCCTGTATTCTGATATTTTTGTTAATGATCAACTTCCCCCCTCTATGGCGGAGGCGATTATTATAGTGATCCCGAAGCCCGGAAAAGACCCTAGATCCCCAGAATCCTATAGACCGATATCATTGATTCCCACTGACGCTAAGATCCTGGCAAAGATTTTAGCAGTTCGACTCAACACCATAATTACTTCCATTATCCACTCCGACCAGACCGGCTTTATGCCAGGGATGTCCACTTCTATTAACCTACGTAGATTATATACCATTTTACAAATCCCATATGACTTCCCCTCTGACTCGGTAGTGGTCTCACTGGATGCCGCCAAGGCATTTGACAGTATCGAGTGGTCCTATCTATGGGAGGTCATGACAGCTATGGGTTTCGGGCCTAATTTTATAAAATGGATTAAATTGCTTTATCAGCACCCGACTGCCAGGATCTCAGTGAATGGCTATATCTCTCCCTCGTTCCGCCTGTTTCGCGGGGCCAGGCAGGGATGTCCTCTGTCCCCAACCTTGTTTGCCCTGGCCATCGAACCCTTGGCCTGTCTAATAAGGTCCCACCCAGGCGTGGTGGGCATTCATACCGGCCCTCGTGAGGATAGGATTGCCCTTTACGCTGACGACATGCTGTTGTTTCTGCAGGATTACACCAGGTCTATGCCTACAGTTTTGCAATTGATTGAGGAGTTCGGTGTATATTCAGGCCTTCATATTAACTGGTCTAAGTCCTCTATTATGCCTGTGATTGCCCCCCCCCCCCCCCCATGCTGCTCCTAAAATCTCCCTACCGCTATGTTGGACGGCGAAATTTAAATATCTTGGGATTCAGGTAACCAATGACCCCTCTGACTTTACACCTTTGAACCTTGATCCGATCATGCAACAAATTACTCGTAAATCCAAGACTTGGTGTAAGCTTCCATTGACTGTATCTGGCAGGGTCAGCCTCGTAAAAATGATAATACTACCTAAGATTCTATATGTGGTTCTGCAATCCCCTGTATATATTCATCCATCCTTCTTTAGAAAATTGAATAGTGTCCTGTCTTCTTTAATATGGGCTAGCAAACGTCCTAGAATACAACTGAACACTCTCACCAGGCTGCGCAGCGACGGAGGTCTGGCCTTGCCAAACTTTCAGATGTACTACTATGCCGCTCAGCTGTCTCATATTAGTGCATGGGTACAGGATACTGGCGTCACTTCTCTACACTGGGTATTTGTCCAATTCTACTTCCCCGACTTATCCCCCCTGCAGGTGTTGCTGAGTGGGAGCTTGGCCCGGTTCCTCCCTCCTCTTATATACCAAGCCATGAAGGTGTGGCAGGCACTAAAAATTCTTTTGAAATTTGATGGATTGGACCCGGACACCCCCCTCTGGTATTCTAAATGGCTCCCTGAACTGTATGCGCTCGAGGGGAGGGAAGTTTGGGCCTCTAAATCAGTGATTTCCATAAATCACCTTTATACGGATAATACGCTCAAATCCTTCCAACAACTAAAAGATGAGTTTAATTTGCCTAACTCCTATTTTTTTAGATACCTCCAGCTCAGACATGCCTTGCAGTCCCAATTCGCCAATTCCCCCCCTAAAATTATACCATTTCCCATTAAGACCTTTGTAAGTATGCTGGGTCGAGTTAAGATGATTTCCCATGCTTATGGTTATCTACTCGCCAAACTCCATATAGATCCTTTGACACGTCTCCGTGTCAAATGGGAGCAGGATCTGGGCCCCATAGATGAAGAGAACTGGGCCCTTGCTTTGGAAACTCCGTGCACGGTTACCAAATCCATCAGGTATCAACAGATACAATACTTCCTTTTGCATAGAATATATATGACCCCGGCCAGACTGGCCAAATTCGGGACGGGTCGTGTGGGTGACTGCCCTAAGTGTGGGATGACTGCAGGTACTTTTTGGCACCTCATTTGGGATTGTCCGGTGCTGCGGGCTTTCTGGGCGGGGGTCGGATCGATTCTGGGGAACACAGGGGTGGACGAGGCCATGCTTACTCCGCAATTTTGCATCCTGGGAATGGGTAGCTCTGACTTTGTGTCTGGTCCAGAGGGCCTATATGCTCGCAACATATGTGCAATGGCGAAGGTGAGCATTGCGAGGCTATGGATGGCCCCTAAGGGCCCTACACTCCCTGCTCTTAAGGCACTAATAAACGACACTGTTTTTAAGGAACGATACATTTATATGAAACACAATGCCTCCGCTAAATTTGAAAGAATTTGGTCTCCATGGCTGGAATCCATATACTCCGTCCCAGACCCTACAACTTAATGGTGATAGGGTTACTAACAGGTCCTGGATTTGCCAAGTTATGATCTTCTAGGGCCATAGGCTTCCCTCTCACCCAATGGGTTGTGAATGAGAGAGTGGCTCTGTGCCCATCTGGACAGGGTAGGATTTAGAGGGCTAGTATCCCCCAATGCGTCCTCTTCCCCATAATGTTTTTTGTCTCTTTGTTTTTTTAATTTTTTTATTTCTGGGGCTCTCTGTGTTTGGTTTCTGATTGTTTTCTTCTATTTTAAAGGGTTTTACTCGGACGGATTGTCCGTAAGAGTTATATTTGAGGGGGGGGGGGGGAAACAAAACAAAGTATAATGTGATTTCATGAATACTAGAGTGTACGGATAATGCAAAATAATGATATATATAACTGTACATTCCTATGCGCCTATGAGCAAATGACATAGTTTGAAAATAAGTCGAAAGTGAATGCTGTTCCCCGATGAGGACATGTCATTACGTGTTTAATGTGTTCCTGTTATGCAATGTCTGTATGCAAACTACTCTCCTTCGAAATAAAAATACTTTATTTAAAAAAAAAAAAAAAAAAGCCCATTCCACGAGGAAAGTGGGCTCATCTTGGGCGGCTGCCCGAGGGGTCTCGGCTTTATAACTTTGCCGAGCTGCAACTTGGTCAGGGGCAAACACGTTTGCAAACTTCTACAAATTTGATACCCTGGCTGAGGAGGACCTTGAGTTCTCTCATTCGGTGCTGCAGAGTCATCCGCACTCTCCCGCCCGTTTGGTAGCTTTGGTATAATCCCCATGGTCCTTACGGAGTTCCCAGCATCCACTAGGACGTCAGAGAAAATAAGATTTTACTCACCGGTAAATCTATTTCTCGTAGTCCGTAGTGGATGCTGGGCGCCCATCCCAAGTGCGGATTGTCTGCAATACTTGTATGTAGTTATTGCCTAACTAAGGGTTATTGTTGAGCCATCTGTTGAGAGGCTCAGTTATATTTCATACTGTTAACTGGGTATAGTATCACAAGTTATACGGTGTGATTGGTGTGGCTGGTATGAGTCTTACCCGGGATTCAAAATCCTTTCTTATTGTGTCAGCTCTTCCGGGCACAGTATCCTAACTGAGGCTTGGTGGGGGGTCATGGTGGGAGGAGCCAGTGCACACCAGGTAGTCTAAAAGCTTTCTTTTAGTTGTGCCCAGTCTCCTGCGGAGCCGCTATTCCCCATGGTCCTTACGGAGTTCCCAGCATCCACTACGGACTACGAGAAATAGATTTACCGGTGAGTAAAATCTTATTTTATATATATATATATATATATATATATATATATATATATATATATATATATATAAATGTGTGTATAATATGTGTGTATATATATATATATATATATATATACACACACACACACACACACACACACACACACACACACACACACACGTATATAGTGAGAATGGCGCCCTCCACTGATTCTCGCCTGACACCAAGGGAGATGATATTTCAGTGTGCAGTATAGGAAGTGACACATTTTGCATAGCGGTTTGCGTGGTAAACACCCCCTCAATCAGCCATGGTTAGACACATTACCTAGGGTATAAAAAAGGGAGCCAGGCTCACATTACTTACAATTCTGAGGAAATCCAGCTACACTGCACAAGGGCGAAATGCGTTTAGGGAGGCACATTGACCACATTGATCTACCTACCTGATGATTCCAAAAACTCTCCAGATTTACTGTTTGTTTCAAATAAATATTGTACGTTTTTACGGTAAAACACTATTGTAGTATTATCTTTTCCGGTGTATTTGGATATCGGTTTGGGGATTCAGTGACATTGACAGTCCTGATTGGATGCACCTAAGGGTTGGTTCCACCCAATAATTAAGAACACAGGCGTTTAAAACATTGGCATGGTCCACCAGAAATGGTACTTTTGCATTTTAATGGTGTTATATATTTATGGTGAAGGCATCCAAAAGAACCAGTAACACTGCACTAGAGGGCGCCATTCTCACCCCGTTTCTGTATTTCTGTAGATAGATAGATAGATAGATATATATATATATATATATATATATATATATATATATATATATATCCAGCAGGTAGTCGGCGGCACTCACAGTCAATAAACCAGCCAGGAATCCGATTAGAATTTCAACGTTTCGATTTTAGTGTAAAATCGTCATCAGGAGTTTCTGATGACGATTTTACACTAAAATCGAAACGTTGAAATTCTAATCAGATTCCGGGTCGGTTTATTGACTGTGAGTGCTGCCGCTACCTATTGCATATACTAAAACACAATGGAGGGCACCCGGCAGGTTGAAACCTTTGCACAATATTCTAATTTTCTGAGTTTCACCGGTATACCTCACAGACAAAGATAGACAAACTGGAAATTGCGTAATCAATTTATAAGTATTGCTAAGCCACCAAATGATTGATCTTGTGCAATGTTTCTTAGTATGGTTATTTTACACAGACATGTTAAGTAAGTTAAACGTGGGTTCTGTATTCTAAACAAGCATACATTTCATTGATGTAGCTTTGGTTCACATTGCAGATTTGGATGGCCCTTGGCTTGGAGTTCAGAACTTGCAAAGATCAGATTCTAATAAATTGGAGAAACCTGATAATGAAGAAGGATCTGTTTATGGGCCTTCCAGCCCAGAACTAAAAGTTGGAGCTGAAGGTGTCTCCAGTCCTGCTCTGTGTCTTGAAGGTGAAAAGCAGCTAATAAAAACACAAAAGTCTAAATATGAAGATGACAATAAATCAAAAACTAAAGTAAATAAACTTATGAGAACAATGAAACCTGATAATCCAAAAAAGATAGTGAAGCAAAATTCTAAGGACTCTGTAGTTTTAGTGAGCTACAAATGTTTGAAAGCAGCTACAGCAGAAGCTATGTCTAAACCATTTGAAGGCAGGCCTTCACATTGCCATAAGGATGGACATAACCCTAGTCAAGGGTTTCTAGCAAGTGACACTAAGTCATGTGGGTTGCATACATGGCAAAAGGGGCATAACCCTCTGCCATCTAACATAGTCACAAACAAACCACTTTCTGTAAGTGGTGACAATTCTGAGATAAACCAGAGCAGTTCTTGGGATTACAGTAATCTAACGCCTTTCTCCACTTCCACCATTTTAGGTACACTCAGCACGCAACAGGCAGGTACTGGGGTTACACAAGCGGATAGTGCACCACAGCAAGAAGAAAGGTGCCGTGGTGTTCAAACCACAGTACCTTCTGGAGTGAGGACAATAGAGGTTAAGCCAAGTAGCAGGAACGCATACGAGGGTGAAAAAGTAACTGTTATTTTTGGCTCCAAACCAGAGGTTTGTAAAGACATTACTATTAACAGTGACATGCAGGGACAATGCTTATCTGCTTTGCCTAGTGGAGTAACCCAATTACTGGAACCAGATTCAGTGTTTGAAAAAGATGTTGCTCTGGCAGCTAATATGAAATTATCTGAGAACGGAGATGCTCTCTCCAAGCTGAAACACAACCAGCCACAACTTACCTCAAAGGAGGTCCACATTGTAGTCAGTGGGGATACAATAAAGTTGCCAGATTTCAGCATAACTTGTGCATCGTCAAGATTTTCTGACTCAGGTGTAGAAAGTGAACCAAGCTCTTTTGCAACTCATCCAAATCCAGAATCATCTTTAGAAAATGTAGCCGAGCGTGACCCTGTTTCAACTGATAAAGTTTTGTCACAGATGTTGCTCAAACCAGAATCTAACCTTAAAACTACTGTAGAAAGCCACTGTACGGAAAGCACTAGTGCCCTCAGTGAAATCCAGTCGTCTTTGACGTCTATAAACTCCTTGCCTTCTGATGACGATGAGCTTTCTCCAGATGAAAGTTCAAATATTTCAATTGTGCCTGAGAGCCAGTTGAGAGATAGTAAAACTGTCCTAGATTTGGGTGCAGTTGAAATGCCAAAATTTGATCCCAAGCAATCTAACATACTCTTACAGCCTCAGTGTGTTGTATTTTCTGACAATGAAAATATGTCTGTGCATTCCTCCCTCTCAAGCATCCGAGACCTTTTCCAGTTTGCTATTTCTGATGAGGAAACTCCAAATGAGTTCAAAAGTATTCCTGTTCCCCTTACTGGCTCTATAACCACTTTCAGAGAACCTAAAATTCCAGAAACACTTCATCAGAGCTCTCATGTTGCACTTGATCCAGAAGTTATCGTTGTGGGAGAACCATCTGTGATTTCTGGTTCAGTTGTTGTTGATGAAGAGAAATATACTGGTGTTGAACCTAAACAGACTAACCAAGATATGACTGAAGCTGTGAGTAGAAGTCCTTCTGCTGTTATACTTTGCTCTGCTAACAGCACCGACCTTGTCAGACAAGGTTTTGTAGAAAATTATTTTGGTTCTCAAAGCAGCACTGATATTTCTGACATCAGCCCTGCAAATGATTTAACATATGCTAGTCATGCAAAAGATGATACAAAGCTGCAGTTAACTGGTCAACCATTGCAAGAAGATGATGATGATGACGATGAACAAGATGAAGAAATGATTGAGAATGGCTACTATGAGGAAACAGATGGCCCATTATATAAGTCCGAAGATCCTGAATGTGAAGTTATCCATGATAAGAGTTTGAGATCTGACCATATTAGTTCGGAATATTTCAAAGATGCCATGACCATGCCTGGAGTTTGTACAACCAGCTGTTTAGCGTTTTCTTATACATTGAGAGACTCTCCTTGTGGCATCGCATTTACTCCAAGGAACACACTTGACACTATTACAAGGCAACCGGGTGGTGCAATAGTTGGATCTTCATCCTCTCTCGCTTGGTATGAAAGCTCTCCAAAGCCTTTAATGCTAGCGTGAGTAGATTTTTATTTTTTTTATTTAACCTCCATATTTTCATATGTTTTGTTAATGTGTTTCCTATTGAATTATGTTTCTGCATCAGTAAAATATAGGACACAGTTACAATAACAATGATACATTCTTCTCGCATACAGAATAAAAACATACCTGGGAGTGCTCAGAGGTAAAACATAATCCTTTTATAATAAGACTCAGTAGCTAATAAAATAATAATGAAGTGAAGGCTGTTTAAATCCAAACAATTTAAAGTAAACCATAATGCTTAGTGACTATTCCCACCTTTCTCATCTTTTTGTATTTCATAAAAAGAAGTTTACACTAGCCACTGATCTACTGGGCATCTTCTATTGTAATATACCTGGAAGGTAGCAAGTAATAAAGTACTGAATACAAGCAACTGGGAGCTAGAAATAGGAATTGTTTAACATTTGCACAAGGGGTTTAATTGCCTGATATTGTATCATGATATATAGCTCCTGCTCTCTAAATGTATTCATATAGAGCTCTTTCAAGTTACCGTAACCTTTTCAAGTTTGCGATTTCCATTGAGCTAATTCCAAATTAAGTCAGGAGTATTCCTTTTCCCCTTACTGGTTCCATAACCACCTGCAGTGAACCTAATATTCCAGCATCACTTCATCATAGTTTATATGCTGCATGTGATCCAGATGTTATTTTTTAGGGTTAAGCCACTTATAGTTTGTTGTTCAGTTGTTATTGTCGAAGAGCTAATTTTACAAAAAGACAAAGAAAAATAATATTGATGACTGATTTGTGCATAAGAAGAGCAACAGAGTAACTGTAATTCACATATAACACTAGACCAGGGGTGGCCAAGCAGTCAGAGGCAAAGAGCCAGAAAAGATCCATAGGCAAGGGCAGGAGCCACTACCATGCGCGTGCGCAAAAATGGGGGGGGGGGGGGGGGCTAGTTGTCACAAAGCCACGCCCCATTTCTGTGCACACACCTTTCGGTATGACGTTTGTAGGAGTGTGACCTTGTGTCATAACCCTGTGCAGTCATGTTGTACAGTGCCACATACATATAAAAATGCCAAAAAATGGGTGCCACCACTGTGCCAGATAAATATATGCCCCCAGTGCCAGATACACATGCCCCCACAGTGCCAGATACACATGCCCCCACAGTGCCAGATACATATATGCCCCCAGTGCCAGATACATATATGCCCCCAGTGCCAGATACATATATGCCCCCAGTGCCAGATACATATATGCCCGCAGTGCCAGATACACATGCCCCACAGTGCCAGATACATATATGCCCCCAGTACCAGATACACATGTCCCCACAATGCCAAATACATGTATGCTCCCACAGTGCCAAATACATGTATGCTCCCACAGTGCCAAATACATGTATGCCCCCATAGTGCCAAATACACGTATGCCCCCACAGTGCCAAATACACGTATGCCCCCACAGTGCCAGATACATATATGCCCCACAGTGCCAGATACATATATGCCCCACAGTGCCAGATACATATGTCCCCACAGTGCCAGATATGCCCCAGTGCAGATACACATACCCCCACAGTGTCAGATATGCCCCCAGTGCAGATACACACGCCCCCACAGTGCCTCCCACAGTGCCAGATATGCCCCCAGTGCAGATACACATGCCCCCACAGTGCCAGATATGCCCACACAGTGCCAGATATGCCCCAGTGCAGATACACATGCCCCCAAAGTGCCCCCAGTGCAGATACACATGCCCCCACAGTGCCTCCCACAGTGCCAGATATGCCCCAGTGCTGATACACATGCCCCCACAGTGCCTCACTCCCCAGCGTGCACCTCTGCTACCCCTCAGTCTCCGGCGGCAGTGTCTATCTTCAATACGGCGCCAGCCCGTGAGCCAATCAGAGCTCGCGGTCCGGCAACCAATCAGGAGCCTTAGCTGCCGGTCCGCGAGCTCTGATTGGCTCGCGGGCCGGCGCCGAATTTTAGATAGACACCGCCACTGGAGACCTGCTGTGAGTGCGTTGTGTCGGGCAGCGGTGGCCGGGAGCGGATCGAGCCGCATGCGGAGGATGAAAGAGCCGCATGCGACTCGAGAGCCGCAGGTTGGCCACCGCTGCACTAGACTGTAAGAAGGGCCATAAAGCTAACACTCTAACCCTGGTGCAGTGTGTTTCTAAAAATATAAAGTGTGATTTAGAAAAATTAAGGACAAATCTAACAGCAGAGCTATAGGAAAAAGGGGATATTTTTCTAATTGGCTGATAAAAACCGCACTGTAGTCCTGCTGTCAATATTAAACCCACTCGGAAGTGGCCAATTAGAATATAAAAAAGTGCAATTGTTAATTTAAATAAATAAATATATATATATAGATATAGATAGATAGATATATTAAACATCTCTAGATAGATGTATTTCTGAACCTGGTTAACAGAGGATCTAACACAAAACAGAATATGAGGGCACTAAATAAGATTAAATATTCATGTACTGGAATTAGCGATAAAGTCCAATGTTTTTTGCTGTGTAGAAGACTCCTTTTCTCTAGCATCCATAAGGGATATTGGGGACAGATTAGTACGATGGGTATACACTGGTCCAAAGGAGCCAGTGCACTTTAAATTTCTTCAACTGGGTGTGCTGGCTCCTCACCTCTATGCCCCCTCCCACAGGCAGTTTAGAAAAAAGAGGATGCACACTCTGCAAGCTCCAGAGTTTTTCTTCAATTTCATTTAAACTTTTGCTTATTTCAGTATGCTGTTTGGGCAACAGCATACCTGCGCCGTGGGAGTTAGGGGGGCGGGGAGATGGTCACTGGCCTCATGAGATGCAGAGCCACTTCTCTGCTGCAGGACCACCGTCCTGAGGGTCTGTTTGCTCAGCGGGGCACTGCGCCTTAGCTGTCCTTGCCGCACATAGTAACAGAGCCTGAAGGTGATCGTCAAGGTGAGTGCAAACCGAGGGGCCCCCCGGTTCATTGTGCGGCAGTAGCGTGAGTGAGGCATATGGGTCCTTCCTGGTGGGGACCCGCGGGTGCCCCTGCGTGAGACTGGCTGGAGGTGTGTTTATACCAAGCATTTATGTGAGGCTACAAAGCCTGTTGGAGACATAGCCAGTATAAAACGTATTAGTAGCTCCGGCGCCATGGCGGGGGGTGGAGCTACATCAGAGCGGTCTCAGCTGCATTTTGGCGCCTTCCTCTGCATAAGCAGCAGCAGCCTCATACAGCTCCTCCAAACGTCCACAGGATCACTGGTACCGGGTGTAGAGGGAGAGAGCCCGCTATTAGTGCACAATTTACATTCCTCTAGGGAATTCTCTGTACAGCAGTATCACTGTTGTATATTACTACATTAAACGCTGACAGTCTCACTGGGGCTGTACAGTGTTGGGTGCGCTGGTGTCCTCTTTTCTGTGTCTCCTCTCACATGCAATAGGGCAGACTTGTATTGTATTCAGTCTGTGCTGTATGTGTATTGTTTCTGTATTTCATTATGGTAAAACAGAAGTTATGCAATGTTTGTAATGCCAGATTCTCCCCTATTTCGTCCGGCTCCATATCCTGTGACCAGTGTTGTCAGTCATCACAAAATGCTGATAACAACATGGGGGAGAATCCAGAGCCTTCCTGGCTGGGGGCTATTAAAACTATAATGTCGGCTATGTCATCTCAGCTCACTGCCAATGCCAATAAAACACAAGAACTGCAACAAGCAGTGGCTAGCCTAACTGCCAAGGCTGATGCTTCCCATCCCCCGCTCTCTACTACAGGTAGCCAATCCTATCAGATTCTGATGATGATGTACTGGTGGATGGGGATGATGGGGATCCCATTAGTGGGGATTCCACCCCTACACAGGGTATCGAACCCCTCATATTGACTATACGGGAGGTGTTAAAGCTCCCCCTGGAAGACGCTACTAATCAGCAGTAATTTTTCCTCCCACAAGACAAATGCCAGTCACTTTTCCTGATTGGATGATTTATTTAAATTAGCCTGTAAAAATCCAGATAATAAATATCAGGTGTCCAAAAGGTTTTTAAATACTTTCACATTTTCCCCTGAAGCCAGGAAATTCTGAGAAGCAGTAGACGTCTCAGTCTCTCGCCTTTCTAAAAAGGCGGTGCTCCCTGCTCAGGGCTCTTTTACGGTAAATGACCCGGGGGATAGGAAAATTGAGACCACTCTGAAATCTATCTACACTGCTGCAGGTGTAGCTCAAAGACCGGTCATTGCTGGTTGCTGGATGACACATGCGATTCATACGTGGGCTACTCAGATTCAGGAGGGTCTTTCGGGTGACATGACCTTGGTTACTACTGTAACTTTCCTAAAACACATTCAGGACACGGCAAGAGTCCTCTGTGACTTCCTTAAAGAGATTGCCAATATTAATGCTAGAACCACTGCTATGGCTGTGTCTGCACGCAGAGCCATATGGTTGCATCAGTGTATTGCAGACGCTGACTCCAGACGCAATATGGAATCTCACAGGTGAATGGCTCTTCGGAGGTGAATTGGACGCATGGATCTCCAAAGCTACTGCTGGGAAATCTACGTTTCTCCCTTCAGGGGCTCCGCCCGCTAGGCGTACCTACCCGGGACCGTCTACTCAGTCCTTTTCGGTCCTCCATATTTCATTCTAGGGCCCGGGGTGCCTCCAGTGCAGCTAGAGGCTCCAGAGGTAAGCCTAAGAAACCAGCCGTTGCTGGCTCTCAGGAACAGAGCACCAGTTCAGCTTCCACAAAGACTTCGGTATGACGGTGCCCACCCACCCCGAGGGGATCTCGTGGTGGGAGCTCGGTAACGTCACTACAGCCACATCTGGGACGGTTCCTGCCACGATGCCTGGGTAAGGGATCTTATCTCTCAGGGTTACAAGCTGGAGTTCGACGGTGCTCCTCCCCAACGATTTTTCAAATCAGGCTTACCAGTTTTGGAACATATGCGTGTTACGCTACTACTGGCCATTGACAAGTTGGTCCAGTTCATTGTTCCAGTACCCCTGGTACAGCAAGGACAAGGTTACTACTCCAGTCTGTTCGTAGTGCCAAAGCCAGATGGGTTTGTGAGACCCATTTTGAATCTGAAGTCCTTGAATCCTTACCTGAAGGTTTTCAAATTCAAGATGGAATCGTTGAGAGCGGTGATCGCAGGCCTGGAACAACAGAAATTCCTTGTGTCCCTGGATATCAAGGACGCCTACCTCCATATCCCTATTTGGCTTCCTCATCAGGCCTATCTGCGGTTCGTCCTACTGAATGATCACTACCAGTTTCAGGCGTTGCCCTTCGGCCTGTCTACAGCTCCGAGGGTGTTCAGGAAGGTGATGGCAGAAATTATGTTCCAGCTCGGAGTCCAGGGGGTCAACATTGTCCCTTACCTGAACGATCTCCTGATAAAAGCAAGTTCCAGGGAGCTTCTACTACTCCATATAGATCGCACTATCCAACTTCTGTCTCACCAAGAGTGGATCCTCAATCTACAGAAGTCTCAACTGGAACCGTCTCAAAGGCTCCTATTTCTGGGTATGATACTGGATACTGTAGCTCAGAGAGTGTTCCTCCCAGAGGACGAGAAGAGAACACTTCAAGAGATGATTCGCATGGTTCTCCGACCTGCTTGGGTTTCCATTCATCTTTGCATAAAATTGTTGGGAAAAATGGTGGCCTCGTACGAGGCGATACAGTTCCAAAGGTTCCATGCCAGACCCTTCCATTTGGACATCCTGAACAAGTGGTCTGGTTCTCATCTTCAGATCACCGGATGATTCAGCTGTCACCCCAGGCCAGGATTTCACTCCTGTGATGGTTACAGTCTTCCAACCTGCTGGAAGGTCGACGTTTCGGGATTCAGCATTGGATCCTCCTCACGACGGATGCGAGCCTGAGAGGATGGGGAGCTGTTACCCAGGGGGCGCAGTTCCAGGGAGGGTGGTCTGCCCAAGAGGCCCTACTTCCAATCAACATTCTGGAACTTCGGACTATCTACAATGCTCTGATTCAGGCCTCCCCTCTACTCAGTTATCAGGCGATCCAGGTTCATTCGGACAACGCCACGGCAGTAGCATACATCAATCGACAGGTAGGGACAAAAAGCAAGGCCTGCATGCGAGAAGTGTCAAAAATACTTCTCTTGGCGGAAAGAAATGCAGGGGCTCTGTCCGCAATTTTCATTCCAGGAGTGGACAACTGGGAAGCGGACTTCCTGAGTCACCACGACCTCCACCCGGCGGAGTGGGGATTACACCCTCAGGTGTTTCAACAGATTGTCGACAGGTGGGGATGCTCGCCGATCGACATGATGGCGTCTCTCCTCAACAAGAAGCTTCGCTGCTACTGTTCACGTACCAGAGACCCCCAGGCGAGTGCAGTGGATGCGCTGACGTCGCCTTGGCCTTACCGGCTGGTCTACCTATTTCCTCCGATGCCGTTGATCCCAAGGGTGCTCAAGCGGATCAGACATCACAGAGTACAAGCAATCCTGATTGCTCCGGATTGGCCCCGAAGGGCGTGGTATGCAGCTCTTCTGGACATGTCCATTTAAGACCCTTGGCCTTTGCCGCTAAGAAAGGATCTTCTTCAGCAAGGACCGTTCGTTTGACGGCATGGAAGTCAAGCGGAACATCCTAGCAGATATGTCTCTTGGTGCGAGGAACGTACGTATCCGCCTGCAGAGTTTCACTTGGGACGTTTCCTACATTTCCTGCAGGCTGGTGTGGATAAGGGCTTACGTCTGGGTTCCATTAAGGTCCAGATTTCAGCTCTATCAATTTTCTTTCAGAAGAAATTGGCTGTGTTGCCTGAACGACCTTCTTGCTAGCGGTACTCCACATACAACCTTCCTTTGTGCCGCCTACGGCACCCTGGGCTTTGGATGTAGTGTTGAAATTTGTACAGTCCTCCTGGTTTGAACCTCTGATGACAGTAGAAGACAAGTACTTTACATGGAAGACAGTGATGTTGTTGGCCCTGGCTTCTGCTAGATGCGTCTCAGAATTGGGGGCCTTATCGTGTGAAAGTCCGTACTTGGTCTTTTACGAGGACAGAGGTGAGCTCCGGAATAGACAGCAGTTCCTGACGAAGGTTGTCTCCACGTTTCTTCTGAATCAACCTATTGTGGGTCCGTCCTGTTCTGACGGTTCGGCTCCTCCGGAGTCTTTGGATGTTGTACGTGCTTTGAAGATCTATGTCAGGCGCACAGCTCGGGTCAGGAAGACGGATTCCTTGTTCGTGCTCTTTGATGCGCAGAAAAAGGGTTGTCCTGCTTCAAAGCAGTCCATTGCTCGTTGGATTAGGCTTACTATCCAACAGGCCTATGTGTCGGCAGCCTTACCTGTTCTCAGTCTCTGAAGGCCCACTCTACAAGGTCAGTGGGCTCTTCCTGGGCGGCTGCCCGTGGAGTCTCGGCCTTGCAACTATGCTGAGCGGCTACCTGGTCAGGGAAGAACACTTTTGTGAAATTCTACAAATTTGATACCCTGCCCAAAGAGGATACATAGTTTGGGCAGGCAGTGCTGCAGCAGTCTCCACACGTTCCCGCCCGTTCTGGAAGCTTTGGGACATCCCCATTTTACTAATCTGTCCCCAATATCCCTTATGGATGCTAGAGAAAATAGGATTTCTGCTGCGGGTTACACTGGGCTCCACAAGTTTGGACAATGGGGTGTAGAGTAGGATCTTGATCCGAGGCACCAACAGACTCAAAGCTTTGACTGTTCCCAGAATGCACAGCGCCGCCTCCTATATCACCCCGCCTCCCAGCACAGGAGCTCAGTTTGTCAGTTGGTGCTGCAGTAAGCAGGCACTTAACAGAGGGGCTGCTCCAAGCAGCCCTGAGAAAAGCTTTTTATGAGGTAAAAAGTGAAGACTTCAAGGGCAGCAGCGGTGGTAAATGTTTTGTGACATTCACTGCTCCAGCTCTCCCCAGCGGCGCTGTACACTCCCGAGCCCTGGTTGCCGGGTATCTACAGCGGAGGCTCCGGTTTTCTTCATGTTAGACACACACGGCTGGGGCACTCCAGGATCGCGTGGCCGCGCTTCGGGAGGTGTTAAGTGGGTCCCGCTCGCGGGACCCGGTCTTTATCGCGATCCGCTGCGGTCAGTGGGAGGCGGGCCGTGCGCGCTGGCGGTGGACACTGTGGCAGTACAGGCGATCCCACCAGATCACCAGGGCATGGGCGCAGGTCGGGTTTTCTCTCTAAACCACTTCTTATATCGCCCACAGTACCCGGTGGTTTTGCCAGCAAGGGGGATAAGGCTTAGACCTGAAGCCCCAGGGCGCCATTTCCCGCAAATGTTCCCGCCCTGGAGCTGCATATCTGTCTTTTCCTCACTCCCAGTCAGTGTCTGCGGCGCATTTATCCCTCAGCTCACTGTTCCTGGGACTGCTTGGGCAAATCCTCCTATGTATAGCCGCCTGGCTGTCAGCGCTGTGCCTTCACATGACACTTAAGTATTCTACCTGCCTTTTTAGACAGTGATAGTTAAGAAAGAGTGCATTTAGTCAGGGTTTTATAGTAGAATTACCCTGTGATATACATCCAGTTCTTACTGTGTACTGTTATATCTACTGTTATATAGCTGTGTAAGCTAGTCCAGTGCAGTATTATTGTCTGTAATAACCTCTGCATTGTACAAACTGTGACCTTCTGTGTGTGCATCTGATAGCTCAGTGTTGTCCATCTCGTGTCTTTCACTCAACTTGCTATCCCTATATTCTATAACCTGAGGGGGCTTGGTGCGTCAGGTGTTATCTAATATAGGATTTTCACAAAGATATACTGTATTACGTATTTTTCTCTGTGATTTGGTCACCATATCTCTCCTTTATCTCTGCCAGTGCTGACTACACTGCGCAGGGGTTTGGGTTTGGGATATTGTGCTGCTGATAATTGTACTGTGTTACCTCATACTGCAAGTTATATCATGTCTGCTTCTGAGGGTAACGGTTCTGGGGCGGAACACACTGCTGGTGTTGCTGAAGCCACAGGCACATATGAGGAGAATATAGCAGCTGTGGGCTCTGGTTCTGGGGGCTCCTTGCCCCCCAGTGGGACTGTGGCAACGGAGGCACATACTGACCCACCGTGGACCGCTTTTTCCACACTTCTGCATACACTAGTTCATAAACTAACACCCCCTATGGGACCCCCAATGCCGGTACAACCGTATGTGGGCCCTGCAGCTAACCCGCCGTGGGTGGGCGATTTATCTGCTCAATTAAAGAAGTTGAACCAGTCCTTGACTACTAAAAAGTCTGACCAACACTCGCCTAAGTCCAAGATGTCCTCTAAGCGAGCGCTCGTCTCCTCACAATCCACTGCTGTCACTGACACCTCGTCTGATGAGGACGGCACTTACACTGACCCCACAGGTTCTGACTCAGATACGGCTGATTGGGAGGGTAGTTTACATGTGGATGTTCCTGACCTATTGGAGGCTATTAAGTTAATTCTGCAGATTACGGATGATCCCGAGCCATCCGTGCTTCCTAAGAAACCAGATAGGTTCAAGCGTCAGAAGGTGGTTAAACAGGTTTTACCTCACTCTGATCACCTAGTGGGTATACGTCAGGAACCCTAGGAAAACCCGGGTACGAAGTTTGTGCCTCAAAAGAGGATGCTGGCTCGCTATCCCCTCGCGCCAGAGCTGTCTAAGAATTGGGAAACACCTCCTCCAGTGGACTCACATGTGGCTAGGATGGTGGTTTCCTCAGCTCTACCTGTCACTACCGTCACGTCTCTGAAAGAGCCTACGGATAAACGTGTGGAGGTTTGTCTAAAAGCGATTTACACCCTCACGGGTGCTGCACAAAGGCCTACTATTGCAGCTTCATGGGCTGCTGAGGCTATT
Organism: Pseudophryne corroboree; assembly: GCF_028390025.1. Taxonomy (NCBI): domain Eukaryota; kingdom Metazoa; phylum Chordata; class Amphibia; order Anura; family Myobatrachidae; genus Pseudophryne; species Pseudophryne corroboree. The sequence continues at coordinate 410,034,563 of NC_086447.1, forward strand.
GAAGCATGGGCCTTGGAGTTAGAATCTGAAATCCTCCTCTGACCATGCTAGACAATGCTTGTCATATATTGTCACAGCTTCTCGATATATTAAAGAGGCGGCTTCTGATGCCGGTATCCTGGCAGCCAAGGCCTCTACTACGTCAGTCCTGGCTCGCCGGATATTGTGGCTGAGATCCTGGTCTGTGGATCTGGACTCTAGAAAAACCCTGGAGGTACTCCCTTTCAAGGGAGATATTCTGTTTGGGGAGGACTTAAATAAGATAGTGGCTGACTTGGCTACTGCCAAAACTGCCTGTCTGCCTAATACCGCACCTTCTGTGTCGAAGGCAAAAGGTACATCCTTTCGTCCTTCAGGTAAAGCAAAAGGTCAGGCGTACCATAAGCAGGCCCGCACTTCCAAACCTGGTAAGCCGAAGCCCAAAAGAGCCTGGGCTGCCCGTCAGCCAGCTTCCAAGACGATAACCCTGCCGCATGACGGGGCGGGCCTCCCCCTGGGGGATCCCAGGGTGGGAGGCCGGCTTCTAGGGTATACCCAGGAATGGTTGAAGACCACTTCAGATGCCTGGGTACGGGAAGTTGTCACTCGAGGTTACGCCATTGCCTTCAAAAACCGACTCCCTCATCGATTTTGCCAGACAGACGTCCCTTTGGACCGGACAAAGGCAAAAACTCTACACTCTGTGTCTTCGTTCCACCTTAATCAGGAGATTGTGGTTCCAGCCTTTGTCTCTCCTGATTTGTCTCCCAAAGAGCGGTGTTTGGATGTTGTACGGGCTCTCTGTATCTATGTGAAGAGAACTGCTTCTATTCGAAAACCTGATTCTCTCTTTGTTTTGTTTGGATTTCACAAACGTGGCTGGCCTGCTCACAAGCAGACCCTGGCCAGATGGATTAGAATGGTGATTGGACATGCTTATGTGAAGGCTGGTCTGTCAGCTCCTGCTCACATTACGGCCCATTCTACTCGGTCTGTTGGACCTTCTTGGGCGGCCCACCGTGGTGCGACCCTTGATCAATTGTGCAAGGCGGCTACGTGGTCCTCCGGGAACACGTTCATAAGGTTCTATGCCTTCGATACTGCCGCTTCCCAGGATGCTTCCTTTGGATGCCGGGTTCTTGTGCCCGCTACAGTGCGTCCCCTCCCATAAGGAACTGCTTTAGGACATCCCCATTGTCCAGACTTGTGGAGCCCAGTGTACCCCGCAGCAGAAAACGAGTTTTATGGTAAGAACTTACCTTTGTTAAAACTCCTTCTGCGAGGTACACTGGGCTCCACAAGGCGCCCACCCTGACGCACTTAGCTTCTTTGGGTTGATATGGCATTAGCCGCTGACACTTCTCTTGTCATGAGAGTGTGGTATATGTGGCTACTAACCGTTGTCGTCTCTTTTCCTGCTACTGCATTGGGCTGGTTAACTAAAACTGAGCTCCTGTACTGGGAGGCGGGGTGATATAGGAGGCGGCGCTGTGCATTCTGGGAACAGTCAAAGCTTTGAGTCTGTTGGTGCCTCGGATCAAGATCCTACTCTACACCCCATTGTCCAGACTTGTGGAGCCCAGTGTACCTCGCAGAAAGAGTTTTAACAAAGGTAAGTTCTTACCATAAAACTCATTTTTAAATACCTACCAGTAAATCCTTTTCTCGTAGTCCATAAGGGATATTGGGCGCCCGCCTCTGTGCGGTGACTTTCTGCAGGTTCTCTGTTACGTGTTACCTGTTCAGCTGTTGCTGTTTATGTTGCCAGCTGTATCTGGCCCGGTTATGTTATGGTGCGCTGGTGTGTAAATCTCACCACACTTGTTGTTGTTATGTTCCTTCTCTCAACTATGTCCTTTCTCCTTCGGGCACTGTTTTATCTATAACTGCCTGTGGGAGGGGGCATAGAGGGGAGGAGCCAGCACACCCAGTTGAAGAAATCTAAAGTGCACTGGCTCCTTTGAACCCGTCTATACCCATCGTACTAATTTGTCCCCAATATCCCTTATGGACTACGAGAAAAGGATTTACCGGTAGGTATTTAAAATCCTATTTTTCCTCACGGATCCCCACGATAATAGAAGGAATAGGTGTTCCAAATGGTGTTCCTAAAGGATATAACTCCTCACAAAAAATTTCACCGAACACAAAAGGCCAAACGGCCTAATTAATAAAGAGAAACAATATTTTCTTTATAAATCAATACATACTATTAAAAAATGTTTCTTACAATATGAATAGGCAACAGATTGTTCCACAACTGACAAAGAAGCAGATGTTAAATCCCACCTATACCTTCACGGGTATGTGCTCAGATGGGTGTCTTTCCACTGGCTGTGTGGGCACTGCACCAGTGACCCCACCTGTTTTGTCCAGAGGACTTCTTCAGGGGTAAAAAAAATTATGGCAATAGATAAATATGTATTCACAATAGAGATGGATATTACAGGCTTGGGCAAATCCATACATAAGATTATTTGGTAATGCATAACAAGGTCAATCAAGAAAAAATATTCTAGATGAATATTTTATAAAACTAGTTTCCAAACAGTCTGCACAGCCTGCTAATACTCTCCTCCAACCATGTTCTGTATTACCAAATAATCTTATGTATAGATTTGTCCAGTTCTGTAATATCCATTATCCATCTCATTTGTGAATATACATTTCACTCTTGCCATAAATTGAACTCAATAACAATACCCTACCATCACAATGAACCCTTTTGTTAATAGTTAAAAATTGATTAAAAAAAAAAAATGTGTGGGGTCCCCACTTAAAGCATAACCTGCTCTGGGCTGTTTGAGCTGGCATTGGTCCAAAAAATGTGGACAACAAAATGTGTAGAGGTCCCCCGTATGTAATGAACCAGTATCGAGGACTTGGAGCCAGCCCTGGTTGGTGGGGTGGGGGTGGAATAAGTAAGGGTTCCCCGTAGAACCAGCACTGGGCTCCAATAGCAGGTGGAGGTATTGCCACAGCCAGGGGACACACTAGACGGAGTTCCTAGCCAAAGCATTACCACCCTAATTAGACAGGCCAGGTATTACTGGGGAAGTGGGGACCCCCCCCCCCCCCCCCCCCCCCCCCCCAATAAAGGGCTCCCCCCTTTCCAGTGCACCCTAGGTCTGGGCTGAAGCCCAGGCTTTACTCTGCACCCCTGGGCAGTGGGTGCGAGGTTGATAGCAGTCAAAATAATACTGTCCATTACAGTGGAACTACAGGTCCCAGAAAGCATACCCAAATATGCCGGCACATAAAGAACCACAAGTGCCAGCATTCCCAGACATTAAGGGCCTGCTGGCACCTGTAAAGGAAATATTAAAATAAAGACAAATATACAAAAAAATGTAAAAAATGTTTAAAACAGCATTCTTCACCTAGGGGATGAGCTCTTTTACAATGGCCGCCACCTGCCAAGTATTCCAGCATCATCTTTTCTTCTGGAGCTCTTCTCAGCTCCTCCTCTGCCTGCCACCCCCCTTTCTATATATAATTAATTAATTGGGCACTCCTGAGTGGTTTTAAGATTGACAGCTGGATTACAGTATTTGTTTGTATCAATCTTGTAGGAATAGCCGGCTACTTAAATAGTTGTCAGTGGTGGTGCTACTTCACCCTACAGAAAGGGGTATCGTGAGGGTGGACCAGCATCACTGGGCCCTCCCACAAATTTAGCATTAGGGCCTGGTATTCTCTTTCCTGATTGTTGTGCTAACTGCTACCTCAATTTTAATTTGCAAGTTTTATATTCCTCAACTAGTATTCCTTAATGTAAAAGATGTACTTGTCTGTGTAAAAACAGTTTTAAACTCCTGTTTCACTTTATCCTTTGCCAATGTATTATTACACAATATTATCCATGCACTTTTATTCTGGTACTTCAGTCTTTGTCCCAGGGGAATTTCTAATCTAATTTCTCTAGGAAAGTTAGGTATATAAAATAGACACATGTTAGAATACACTGCTCCCAAGAAGAACCACACAGCAGAACATGCACATTTTATACAGATGGCTGCCTGGGTTTGAAGTAAACCGAAGCACAGTAATGCTAACCAATGTACCAATGTATAATAAGTCTTAGGGATACTAGCAGATGCAAATGCTCTTTTAACTTATAACTGACAGCAGGCGGTAGAAAGGAAGAGATTATATAGAAAAGAAACACAGAAAATTCCCCTGCAACCAGCAGTGAAAAAAGCTGCCATTCTATTTGTACATAAGATGCAGACATCTTTGTGTATATAAAGATATGCACTCACAGGTCTTCAGTGAGAAGTAGAGTTTGATGTATAGTGTGTGTTTTGTAGATTCCTTCAGGCCAAAGAAGAATTGAAGCAACTGAGGCTCCCTGGGTTTTTGTACAGCAATGTGCCTCAGTTATCTTCCACACTTCCATACTTCAGCATGGAAGAAGATGACAGCTGTGATGAGGGAATCCATTTAATTGTTTGTGTACACGGGCTTGACGGTAAATACTATATATTACTACACAGTGTTCATTTTGTATTGGATATTGTTGGTTAGCAGTGGATGTTGATACATTGCCAGATTAGTCTGCACTCAACACTGTATTTTAGACCATTTTATTGTGGTGCCTTGTGCAATAAACATATGTAGAAACGGGATCCGGTCTGAAGATCGACAGTGTCTAGGTCGACAATGTTTAGGTCGACAGTCACTAGGTCGACAGTCACTAGGTCGACATGGATGGAAGGTCGACAGGGTTTCTAGGTCGACATGTGCTAGGTCGACAGGTCTAAAGGTCGACGTGATTTTTTCACATTTTTTTTCTTTTTTTGAATTTTTTCATACTTCACGATCCATGTGGACTACGATTGGAACGGTAAAGTGTGCCGAGCACAGCGGTAGCGGAGCGAAGGCACCATGCCCGAAGCATGGAGAGCGAACGCGGTGCACTAATTTGGGATCCCGGTCACTCTACAAAGAAAACGACACCAAAAAAAAATAAAAATCCTCATGTCGACCTTTAGACCTGTCGACCTAGCACATGTCGACCTAGAAACCCTGTCGACCTTCCATCCATGTCGACCTAGTGACTGTCGACCTATAGTGGTCGACCTAAACATTGTCGATTTGATGAACCACACCCGTAGAAACACCTACTGTATGTATATATTCTTCCAAAATGTAACAAACCATGTAAATAAAAAACTCATAAGTGTGCTCCACCACTTGAAATGTGGTACTGGAGTTCCCTTCCACCAGTCATTCTGAAGGAACAGAGAATGTGCTTACACTGGTTTAGGAGGTGAACGAATCGTAGACGCACCCCATTCAAAGTGAATGGGAGCATCCGCGCGCTCCTGCCAAGACTCGCAGGATGGCAATAATAGAGAAGAAATAAAATTGCACAGTGACATATTGTATGATTTAAAAAGAAGTGAGAATTTATTGTACACCCTTACAAAGTTAAAATTGTGATTTTAAAAAACTATTGCTACTTTAAGGGATTTATAAAGTGAATTGTTACAACTTCATACCTTCTAAACCAGTGTAAACATATTCTCTGTTCCTTCAGAATGACTTTTTTTATTTGCATTGTTTGTTAAATTTTGGAAGAATATACACTTAGGTGTTTTTACATATGTTTAGTGCAAAAATCACTTTATATACACAGTGCCTGTGGACAACATGTTATTATTTGTCTAGTGTTTGGAGGGGTTGGGATGCTGGCGCTGCCGACAATATAACTACATCCAGTTTGGAGTGTCACTAATTATATTTCTATAGGCTGCATTATTTTGTTTGGGAGTGGTTTTAATAATTTTACATATATTTACATTGGTCTGAAATATTTTATTTTCATTGATGGTGGATATATTCTATCTCAGAAAGGTAATTGCGTAATTATATTATGTAAGGAAGACTCCCGAAATTAAAGTAATTCGAAAAATTTATTTGGGGTGCGAAATGGCCACGAATTGGGCTGATAAATTTACAACAACCCAACACCAACGGGGGCATTAACTTCCATAACGTATTGCATTTTCTCTGACGTCCTAGTGGATGCTGGGAACTCCGTAAGGACCATGGGGAATAGACGGGCTCCGCAGGAGACTGGGCACTCTAAAGAAAGATTAGGTACTATCTGGTGTGCACTGGCTCCTCCCTCTATGCCCCTCCTCCAGACCTCAGTTAGAATCTGTGCCCGGCCAGAGCTGGGTGCTCCTAGTGGGCTCTCCTGAGCTTGCTAGAAAAGAAAGTATTTGTTAGGTTTTTTATTTTCAGTGAGATCTGCTGGCAACAGACTCACTGCTACGTGGGACTGAGGGGAGAGAAGCCAAACCTACCTGCTTGCAGCTAGCTTGTGCTTCTTAGGCTACTGGACACCATTAGCTCCAGAGGGTTCGAACACAGGGCCTGACCTCGATCGTCCGTTCCCAGAGCCGCGCCGCCGTCCCCCTTGCAGAGCCAGTAGACAGAAGAGAAGCGATGAAATCGGCGGCAGAAGACTCCTGTCTTCATTAAGGTAGCGCACAGCACCGCAGCTGTGCGCCATTGCTCCCACAGCACACCACACACTCCGGTCACTGTAGGGTGCAGGGCGCTGGGGGGGGGGGGGGGCGCCCTGGGCAGCAATTATAATACCTTTTGGCACTTAAAATACACATAATACAGTCTGAAAACTGTATATGTGTAAAAAAAAAAACGCCATTAAGTTACATAAAACGCGGGACAGAAGCCCGCCGCTGAGGGGGCGGGGCCTTCTTCCTCAGCACACCAGCGCCATTTTCCCTTCACAGCTCCGCTGGAAGCAGCTCCCCAGGCTCTCCCCTGCAGTATCCTGATACAAGAAGGGTAAAAAAAGAGAGGGGGGGCACATAAATTTAGGCGCAAATAAGATATTTAAGCAGCTATTGGGTAAATCACTTTTTATAGTGTAAATCCCTGTGTTATATAGCGCTGTGGTGTGTGCTGGCATACTCTCTCTCTGTCTCCCCAAAGGACTTTGTGGGGTCCTGTCCTCAGTCTGAGCATTCCCTGTATGTGTGCGGTGTGTCGGTACGGCTGTGTCGACATGTTTGATGAGGAGGGTTACGTGGAGGCGGAGCAGGGGCAGATAAGTGTGGTGTCGCCCCCGACGGGGCCGACACCTGATTGGATGGATATGTGGAAGGTCTTAACCGACAGTGTCAACTCCTTACATAAAAGGTTCGATGACGCAGCAGCCTTGGGACAGCCGGGGTCTCAGCCCGCGCCTGCCCAGGCGACTCAGAAGCCGTCAGGGGCTCATAAACGCCCGCTAGCTCAGATGGTAGACACAGATGTCGACACGGAGTCTGACTCCAGTGTGGATGAGGATGAGACAAATGTACAGTCTACAAAAGCCATCCGATGCATGATTACTGCAATGAAAGATGTATTGCACATTTCTGATATTAACCCGGTTACCACCAAGAGGGGTATTATGTGTGGGGAGAAAAAGCAGCCAGTGACTTTTCCCCCATCTGATGAATTAAATGATTTGTGTGAAGAAGCGTGGAGTTCCCCTGATAAGAAACGAGTGATTTCTAAGAGGTTACTGATGGCGTACCCTTTCCCGCCAACGGATAGGTTACGTTGGGAAACATCCCCTAGGGTGGACAAGGCGCTGACACGCTTATCTAAAAGGGTGGCACTGTCGTCTCAGGATACGGGCGCCCTAAAGGAGCCTGCGGATAGAAAGCAGGAAGCTATCCTTAAGTCTGTGTATACACACTCTGGTACTCTACTGAGACCTGCTATTGCTTCAGCCTGGATGTGTAGTGCTGCAGCAGCATGGACTGATACCCTGTCAGACAACATTGATTCCCTCGACAGGGATACTGTTTTGCTAACCATCGAACATATAAAAGACGTTGTCTAATATATGCGGGATGCCCAGAGGGACATTTGCCTGCTGGCATCTAGAATTAATGCGATGTCCATTTCTGCCAGGAGAGTATTATGGACTCGGCAGTGGACAGGTGATGCTGATTCTAAAAAACAAACCAGTGGGTTCGCTCACAAGTGGATCTCTGGGCTGTACAAAGGGATACAAGCTGGAGTTCGAGACGACTCCCCCACGCCGTTACCTCAAATCAGCCTTGCCAGCTGCTCCCAGGGAAAGGGAGGTAGTACTGGCGGCAATTCACAAGCTGTACCTCCAGCAGGTGATAATCAAGGTCCCCCTCCTTCAACAGGGCAGGGGTTACTATTCCACAATGTTTGTGGTACCGACGGTTCGGTGAGACCCATTCTGAATTAAAATCCTTGAACACTTATATAAAGAAGTTCAAGTTCAAAATGGAATCGCTCAGGGCGGTTATTACAAGCCTGGAAGAGGGGGATTTTATGGTGTCGCTGGACATCAAGGATGCTTACTTGCATGTCCCTTTTTACCCACCTCACCAGGAATACCTCAGGTTTGTGGTACAGGACTGTCATTACCAATTCTAGACGTTGCCGTTTGGTCTCTCCACGGCACCGAGAATATTTACCAAGGTAATGGCCGAAATGATGATACTCCTTCGGAAGAAGGGAGTTATAATTATCCCGTACTTGGACGATCTCCTCATAAAGGCGAAGTCCAGAGAGCAGTTGTTGGTCAGCGTAGCACTCTCTCAGGAAGTGTTGCAACAGCACGGCTGGATTCTGAATATCCCAAAGTCGCAGCTGATTCCTGCGACGCGTCTGCTTTTCCTGGGCATGATTCTGGACACAGAACAGAAGAAGGTGTTTCTCCCGGTGGAGAAGGCCCAGGAATTGTCATCTCTGGTCAGGGATCTCCTGAAACCAAAACAGGTGTCGGTGCATCACTGCACTCGAGTCCTGGGAAGGAGGGTGGCATCATACGAGGCCATTCCCTTCGGCAGGTTCCATGCGAGGACCTTCCAATGGGACTTACTGGACAAGTGGTCCGGATCACATCTTCAGATGCATCGGTTGATCACCCTGTCCCCAAGGGCCAGGGTGTCTCTGCTGTGGTGGCTGCAGAGTGCTCATCTTCTCGAGGGCCACAGGTTTGGCATACAGGACTGGGTCCTGGTGACCACGGATGCAAGCCTCCGAGGATGGGGGGCAGTCACTCAGGGAAGAAACTTCCAAGGACAGTGGTCAAGTCTGGAGACTTCACTACACATAAATATACTGGAACTAAGGGCCATTTACAACGCCCTTAGTCAAGCAGAGCCCCTGCTTCAAAACCACCCAGTACTGATTCAATCAGACAACATCACGGCGGTCGCCCATGTAAACCGCCAGGGCGGCACGAGAAGCAGGATGGCAATGGCAGAAGCCACAAGGATTCTTCGATGGGCGGAGAATCACGTGCTAGCACTGTCAGCAGTGTTCATTCCGGGAGTGGACAACTGGGAAGCAGACTTCCTCAGCAGGCACGACCTCCACCCGGGAGAGTGGGGACTTCATCAAAAAGTCTTCACACAGATTGTAAATCGCTGGGAACTGCCACGGGTGGACATGATGGCGTCCCGCCTCAACAAAAAGCTAAAAAAATATTGCGCCAGGTCAAGGGACCCTCAGGCGATAGCTGTGGATGCACTAGTGACACCGTGGGTGTACCAGTCGGTTTATGTGTTCCCTCCTCTTCCTCTCATACCCAAGGTACTGAGGATAGTAAGAAAGAGAGGAGTAAGAACTATACTCATCGTTCCGGATTGGCCAAGAAGAACTTGGTACCCAGAACTACAAGAAATGATCTCAGAGGACCCATGGCCTCTGCCTCTCAGACAGGACCTGTTACAGCAGGGGCCCTGTCTGTTCCAAGACTTACCGCGGCTGCGTTTGACGGCATGGCGGTTGAACGCCGGATCCTAACGGAAAAGGGCATTCCAGATGAAGTGATTCCTACGCTGATAAAAGCTAGGAAGGATGTGACAGCAAAGCATTATCACCGCATATGGCGGAAATATGTCGCTTGGTGTGAGGCCAGGAAGGCCCCAACAGAGGAATTCCAGCTGGGTCGATTTCTGCACTTCCTACAGTCAGGGGTGACTATTAGAGATGAGCGGGTTCGGTTTCTCTGAATCCGAACCCGCCAGAACTTCATGTTTTTTTTCACGGGTCCGAGCGACTCGGATCTTCCCGCCTTGCTCGGTTAACCCGAGCGCGCCCGAACGTCATCATGACGCTGTCGGATTCTCGCGAGGCTCGGATTCTATCGCGAGACTCGGATTCTATATAAGGAGCCGCGCGTCGCCGCCATTTTCACACGTGCATTGAGATTGATAGGGAGAGGACGTGGCTGGCGTCCTCTCCATTTAGATTATAAGAGACTGAGAGAGATTTACTGGAGCTGACTAGGAGGAGTACTGTTACTGTAGAAGTGTAGAGACTGAGTGGAGAGAGTTTACTAGTGAGGACAGTGCAGTTTACTTTATAATCCGTTCTCTGCCTGAAAAAAGCGATACACAGCACACAGTGACTCAGTCACATACCATATCTGTGTGCACTGCTCAGGCTCAGGCCAGTGTGCTGCATCATCTATTATCTATATATAATATTATATATATCTGCGAAGAAAAAGAAACTAAGCGCTTGGGTGAAAAACGCTGCACTAAGATTGTCAGCAGCCTCCTGATAAAGGGAATTGCCAATCCCTTACATAGACCACTACCAACAAAATAACAGGTGGCGCTAGACAATCGGGTGAATTTTATATATATCTGTCTGACTGCTCAGCTCACACAGCTTATAATTGTGGGGGAGACTGGGGAGCACTACTGCAGTGCCAGTTATAGGTTATAGCAGGAGCCAGGAGTACATAATATATTATATAGTGAGTGACCACCAGACACACAGTGCAGTTTATTTAATATATCCGTTCTCTGCCTGAAAAAAGCGATACACACAGTGACTCAGTCAGTCACATACCATATCTGTGTGCACTGCTCAGGCTCAGGCCAGTGTGCTGCATCATCTATATATATTATATATCTGTCTGACTGCTCAGCTCACACAGCTTATAATTGTGGGGGAGACTGGGGAGCACTACTGCAGTGCCAGTTATAGGTTATAGCAGGAGCCAGGAGTACATAATATTATATTAAAATTAAACAGTGCACACTTTTGCTGCAGGAGTGCCACTGCCAGTGTGACTAGTGACCAGTGACCTGACCACCAGTATATATAATATTAGTAGTATACTATCTCTTTATCAACCAGTCTATATTAGCAGCAGACACAGTACAGTGCGGTAGTTCACGGCTGTGGCTACCTCTGTGTCGGCACTCGGCAGCCCGTCCATAATTGTATATACCACCTAACCGTGGTTTTTTTTTCTTTCTTTATACATACATACTAGTTACGAGTATACTATCTCTTTATCAACCAGTCTATATATTAGCAGCAGACACAGTACAGTGCGGTAGTTCACGGCTGTGGCTACCTCTGTGTCGGCACTCGGCAGCCCGTCCATAATTGTATATACCACCTAACCGTGGTTTTTTTTTCTTTCTTTATACATACATACTAGTTACGAGTATACTATCTCTTTATCAACCAGTCTATATATTAGCAGCAGACACAGTACAGTGCGGTAGTTCACGGCTGTGGCTACCTCTGTGTCGGCACTCGGCAGCCCGTCCATAATTGTATATACCACCTAACCGTGGTTTTTTTTTCTTTCTTTATACATACATACTAGTTACGAGTATACTATCTCTTTATCAACCAGTCTATATATTAGCAGCAGACACAGTACAGTGCGGTAGTTCACGGCTGTGGCTACCTCTGTGTCGGCACTCGGCAGCCCGTCCATAATTGTATATACCACCTAACCGTGGTTTTTTTTTCTTTCTTTATACATACATACTAGTTACGAGTATACTATCTCTTTATCAACCAGTCTATATATTAGCAGCAGACACAGTACAGTGCGGTAGTTCACGGCTGTGGCTACCTCTGTGTCGGCACTCGGCAGCCCGTCCATAATTGTATACTAGTATCCAATCCATCCATCTCCATTGTTTACCTGAGGTGCCTTTTAGTTGTGCCTATTAAAATATGGAGAACAAAAATGTTGAGGTTCCAAAATTAGGGAAAGATCAAGATCCACTTCCACCTCGTGCTGAAGCTGCTGCCACTAGTCATGGCCGAGACGATGAAATGCCAGCAACGTCGTCTGCCAAGGCCGATGCCCAATGTCATAGTACAGAGCATGTCAAATCCAAAACACCAAATATCAGTAAAAAGCCTCTTTTTTTCTTTGCGTCATGTGCTGTTTGGGGAGGGTTTTTTGGAAGGGACATCCTGCGTGACACTGCAGTGCCACTCCTAGATGGGCCCGGTGTTTGTGTCGGCCACTAGGGTCGCTAATCTTACTCACACAGCTACCTCATTGCGCCTCTTTTTTTCTTTGCGTCATGTGCTGTTTGGGGAGGGTTTTTTGGAAGGGCCATCCTGCGTGACACTGCAGTGCCACTCCTAGATGGGCCCGGTGTTTGTGTCGGCCACTAGGGTCGCTAATCTTACTCACACAGCTACCTCATTGCGCCTCTTTTTTTCTTTGCGTCATGTGCTGTTTGGGGAGGGTTTTTTGGAAGGGACATCCTGCGTGACACTGCAGTGCCACTCCTAGATGGGCCCGGTGTTTGTGTCGGCCACTAGGGTCGCTAATCTTACTCGCACAGCTACCTCATTGCGCCTCTTTTTTTCTTTGCGTCATGTGCTGTTTGGGGAGGGTTTTTTGGAAGGGCCATCCTGCGTGACACTGCAGTGCCACTCCTAGATGGGCCCGGTGTTTGTGTCGGCCACTAGGGTCGCTAATCTTACTCACACAGCTACCTCATTGCGCCTCTTTTTTTCTTTGCGTCATGTGCTGTTTGGGGAGGGTTTTTTGGAAGGGACATCCTGCGTGACACTGCAGTGCCACTCCTAGATGGGCCCGGTGTTTGTGTCGGCCACTAGGGTCGCTTATCTTACTCACACAGCGACCTCGGTGCAAATTTTAGGACTAAAAATAATATTGTGAGGTGTGAGGTATTCAGAATAGACTGAAAATGAGTGTAAATTATGGTTTTTGAGGTTAATAATACTTTGGGATCAAAATGACCCCCAAATTCTATGATTTAAGCTGTTTTTTAGTGTTTTTTGAAAAAAACACCCGAATCCAAAACACACCCGAATCCGACAAAAAAAATTCGGTGAGGTTTTGCCAAAACGCGTTCGAACCCAAAACACGGCCGCGGAACCGAACCCAAAACCAAAACACAAAACCCGAAAAATTTCAGGCGCTCATCTCTAGTGACTATGGGCCTAAAATTGGGGTCCATAAAGGTCCAGATTTCGGCCCTATCTATTTTCTTTCAAAAAGAACTGGCTTCACTGCCTGAAGTTCAGACGTTTGTAAAGGGAGTGCTGCATATTCAGCCCCCTTTTGTGCCTCCAGTGGCACCTTGGGATCTTAACGTTGTGTTGGATTTCCTGAAATCACACTGGTTTGAGCCACTTAGGACCGTGGAGCTAAAATATCTCACGTGGAAGGTGGTCATGCTGTTGGCCTTAGCTTCAGCTAGGCGTGTGTCAGAATTGGCGGCTTTGTCATGTAAAAGCCCGTATCTGATCTTCCATATGGACAGGGCAGAATTGAGGACTCGTCCCCAATTTCTCCCAAAGGTGGTATCAGCGTTTCATTTGAACCAACCTATTGTGGTGCCTGAGGCTACTCGGGACTTGGAGGATTCCAAGTTGCTGGACGTAGTCCGGGCTTTGAAAATTTATGTTTCCAGGACGGCTGGAGTCAGGAAAACTGACTCGCTATTTATCCTGCATGCACCCAACAAGCTGGGTGTTCCTGCTTCAAAGCAAACTATTGCTCGCTGGATCTGTTGCACGATTCAGCTGGCACATTCTGCGGCTGGACTGCCGCATCCTAAATCAGTGAAAGCCCATTCCACAAGGAAGGTGGGCTCTTCTTGGGCGGCTGCCCAAGGGGTCTCGACTTTACAGCTTTGCCGAGCTGCTACTTGGTCGGGTTCAAACACATTTGCAAAATTCTACAAGTTTGATACCCTGGCTGAGGAGGACCTTGAGTTTGCTCATTCGGTGCTGCAGAGTCATCCGCACTCTCCCGCCCGTTTGGGAGCTTTGGTATAATCCCCATGGTCCTTACGGAGTTCCCAGCATCCACTAGGACGTCAGAGAAAATAAGAATTTACTCACCGGTAATTCTATTTCTCGTAGTCCGTAGTGGATGCTAGGCGCCCGTCCCAAGTGCGGACTCTCTGCAATACATGTATATAGTTATTGCTTCACTAAAGGGTTATTGTTATGAGCCATCCGTAAAAGGAGGCTCAGTTGTTGTTCATACTGTTAACTGGGTATGGTTATCACAAGTTGTACAGTGTGGCTGGTATGAGTCTTACCCTGGATTCTAAATCCTTTCCTTGTTGTGTCAGCTCTTCCGGGCACAGTTTCCCTAACTGAGGTCTGGAGGAGGGGCATAGAGGGAGGAGCCAGTGCACACCAGATAGTACCTAATCTTTCTTTTAGAGTGCCCAGTCTCCTGCGGAGCCCGTCTATTCCCCATGGTCCTTACGGAGTTCCCAGCATCCACTACGGACTACGAGAAATACAATTACCGGTGAGTAAATTCTTATTATAACCATGCTGTGATACTGAAATATATAAGAGACTGGCTGCATGGAAAGGATCTTTACGCAAACACGTATATAGAAGGACAATTCCTGTCGGACTGTAGTTTGACAGGATTTTTACACATGCATGACTGCGAAATTGGAGAAGCTATACGTAATAACACCTTATTGTGGACTACAAGGTGACTGTGGCAAATACTCCGACATAAACAACACTTAAACTCATACAAAACTTTATTTTTACCATTCCTAAAGAATCCAGATTTCCAAGAAGGGTTAGCAGCATATCCATATGATAGGTTGAATACTGAGGGTTTGTCAAATGTGGGGGCATTTCTAGATAATGATACCAGGGCACCTCTCTCATATGCTCAAGCATCAGAGAAGTTCCCAACTTTCCGCACATACCCATTTGACCATATGCAGGCTAAACATTATGTAGCGACAGTAATTAGAGGGTTCTCAGATGGCGACTGGGATAATACTTTAGATATAATGTTTCATGCAAAACCACTGGAAAAAAGGGCAAAATCTGAACACTACACATTTTTGAGGCAAGACATCAAACTTGAAGAGGTTCGGTCATGTATGAACTCCTGGGGTTCAGATTATGGGGTATAGTCAATTAGGGTTGGATCCATTCCGACATGCATTTATCGGAATGGATCCAACAAGGGCTATTCAAAGCTCATCTCAATTCGATTTTAAAAAAGTCGAATAGAGATGGGAAGGGGGGGGGGGACAGCCGCGGGCAGACCGCAGCACTGCATGAGGATGTGGCACAGCCGCCAGACCTCACGGCAGCGTCCACCTGGCTCCAGGGACCTCACTTGCTGGAGCCGGGTGGACGCTGCCGTGAGCGGCGGCTATTACACATCCTCCTGCTGTGCTGTAGTGCCGCTGTCCCGTCTGCCCGCTGCTCTCCCCCCTCTCCTCCTCTCAGGTCCCACATCTCAGTTCGACTTTTTTAAGTCGAACTGAGATGGTCGGAAACAGGGCCAAAACTGTTGCTGAGCCTGTGTAATTGTTATTTAAAGGTGATAGGGGACCCGGGACCCCCTTTTTTAATGTTATCACGGGTGGTGGGAGACGAGTGTGTTGAATTACTGCGCTCTGACAGAAAATTCACGGACAGAAGTGAGGTCATGGTGTAAAGGCCTGAGTTACTATGAAAAGTAATACTCTGTAGGGCAATGTTGATTCCAGTGCGTCTGTTAATACCCCTAAGGTAATAATACCTCTTACATGAACAAAATTCTCATATCCTGCATAAGTAAGATTGTTTTTCTACCTACAGTAGCTCTACTGGTAGAACAGGTTTATTACAATTGGAAAATTGGGAAATTAATGCTTAAGAAAAGGTATGATGGGGATACTTGCAATGTCGACACGACTATGTGCGAGGTGATACCCAGCTGCACTTCGCACAAAATTGAATTTCCCCAATATTTTAAAATGTCATCTGTCACTGGTATAGTACAATTTATTTTGTTTATGGTCTAAATGGGTATTGTTGCATTCTAAGGGATGAAGTAGGATCACATTATTTTAAACCGAATAGATGTGAATATTTGCCCTATTTCATTACCTTGACCACAATGTAAGAGGTGCTTGGGCTATCTAGAGATCTTTGTTCTAAGCTTTTAACAGGGACTATCAGTCTCTCATGTTTTGTAGCTAAAACATTGTTGGACAATACGTAAATTTCTGAAAGGTGGATTTGGGTGGTAGAACTTCTCAATATTAGGGCTAATGACTACACTGTCAGCAGTTCTTTGCAAGGAGAGCAGGGATGAGCATCTCCATAGAAGGCCCACACTTCTATTAGTTTAGGGTTTATTGTAAAAATTCTGTGTTTACCTGGAGTTCTACTTATTCCTAGTATAATTGGTTATATCCTGAATTCTTTTTCTCCAGACTAACCCTTTGCTGTCCATGTTTGCTTATTAGCATGTCCTTTATAATATGGAATTATACTTAGGATTGTTTGAAGCCTTCTTAAGTTGGGTCTGTTGTTCAGGTTGATAAGACTTGGATACCTGAACAACTTTTTCCTGAAGGAAGGCATTAATAACCTATAAAGTAAATTTGTAGTAAAATCTTCATGCAGCAAAGCAAAGACAAATCATCTCCCTTAGGCTGTTTGTGCAGCCTCGGCCAAAGATGGTGCTTGGCTCATAGTCTATGGGTATGTGACCATTTGAATTAATAAAAGCTGTTGATCTGCTGTAAGTATGCAGATGAGACTTGGCTCACCCAATCTCCCGCTCCCTCTCTGCATCCATGCCAGCTGTTTTCAAACTAACTTCGCTTCATAGTCAGGCTACACACTGATCTTTCCTCTTTATATCACACCTCTGCAATTATGTGCATGTCTGTGAGGCAGAGTCTCTTAAAAGTGTGGATAGAGCAGTACTGTATGCAGCCCAACTGAAGTTAGGACATTTGCATACGGTATGCATAGTATAAAGTTTTATCCTATGCACACACAATGCACAAAATGTTATTTCTCTAACGTCCTAAGTGGATGCTGGGGACTCCGTAAGGACCATGGGGAATAGCGGCTCCGCAGGAGACTGGGCACATCTAAAGAAAGCTTTAGGACTAACTGGTGTGCACTGGCTCCTCCCCCTATGACCCTCCTCCAAGCCTCAGTTAGATTTCTGTGCCCGACGAGAAGGGTGCACACTAGGGGCTCTCCTGAGCTTCTTAGTGAAAGTTTTAGTTTAGGTTTGTTATTTTCAGTGAGACCTGCTGGCAACAGGCTCACTGCATCGAGGGACTAAGGGGAGAAGAAGCGAACTCACCTGCGTGCAGAGTGGATTGGGCTTCTTGGCTACTGGACATTAGCTCCAGAGGGACGATCACAGGTTCAGCCTGGATGGGTCCCGGAGCCGCGCCGCCTGCCCCCTTACAGAGCCAGAAGAGCGAAGAGGTCCGGAGAAAGCGGCGGCAGAAGACGTTCCTGTCTTCAAATAAGGTAGCGCACAGCACTGCAGCTGTGCGCCATTGCTCTCAGCACACTTCACACTCCGGTCACTGAGGGTGCAGGGCGCTGGGGGGGGCGCCCTGAGACGCAATAAAACATGACAGAAATACCTTACATGGCAAAAAAAATGCATCACATATAGCTCCTGGGCTATATGAATGCATTTAACCCCTGCCAGAATATACAAAAAACCGGGAGATAAGGCCGCCGAAAAGGGGGCGGAGCCTATCTCCTCAGCACACTGGCGCCATTTTCCCTCACAGCTCAGTTGGAGGGAAGCTCCCTGACTCTTCCCTGCACTACAGAAAGGGTTAAAAAAAGAGAGGGGGGCACTATTTAGGCGCAGTATTAAAACATACAGCAGCTATAAGGGGAAAAACACTTATATAAGGTTATCCCTGTATATATATAGCGCTCTGTTGTGTGCTGGCATACTCTCCCTCTGTCTCCCCAAAGGGCTAGTGGGGTCCTGTCCTCTATCAGAGCATTCCCTGTGTGTGTGCTGTGTGTCGGTACGTTTGTGTCGACATGTATGAGGAGAAAAATGATGTGGAGACGGAGCAGAGTGTCTGTAACAGTGATGTCACCCCCTAGGGGGTCGACACCTGAGTGGATGTACTGTTGAAAATTACGTGACAGTGTCAGCTCTATATAAAAAAAAACAGTGGTTGACATGAGACAGCCGGCTACTCAGCTTGTGCCTGTCCAGACGTCTCATAGGCCGTCAGGGGCTCTAAAGCGGCCGTTACCTCAGATGGCAGATACAGACGCCGACACGGATACTGACTCCTGTGTCGACGGTGAAGAGACAACCGTGATTTCCAGTAGGGCCACACGTTACATGATTGAGACAATGGCAAATGTTTTTATACATTTCTGATAATACGAGTACCACCAAAAAGGGGTATTATGTTCGGTGAGGGAAAAACTACCTGTAGTTTTCCTGAATCTGAGAAATAAAATGAGGTGTGTGATGATGCGTGGGTTTCCCCCCGATAACAATTGATAATTTCTTAAAAAGTATTGGCTGCATACCCTTTCCCGCCAGAGGTTAGGGTGCGTTGGGAAACACCCCCTAGGGGGGATAAGGCGCTCACACGCTTGTAAGAACAAGGGCTCTACCCTCTCATGAGATGGCCGCCCTTAAGGATCCTGCTGATAGAAAGCAGGAGGGTATCCAAAAAGGTATTTACACACATACTGGTGTTATACTGCGACCAGCAATCGCCTCAGCCTGGAGGTGCAGTGCTGGGTTGGCATGGTCGGATTCCCTGACTGGAAATATTGATATCCTAGATAAGGATAGTATATTATTGCCTATAGAGCATTTAAAAGATGCATTTCTATATATGCATGATGCACAGCGGAATAATTGCCGACTGGCATCAAGTATAAGTGCGTTGTCCAATTCTACCAGTAAAATGGTCAGGTGATGCGGATTCCAAACGGCATTTGGAAGTATTGCCTTTGAAAAGGGACATTTGGGGTCGGTCTTTTAGACCTGGTGGCCACGGCAACAACTGGGAAATCCACGTTTGTACCCCAGGTCGCCTCTCAAAATAAGACGCCGTATTATCAGGCGCAGTCCTTTGTTGGCAAGCGGACAAAAGGTTCCTCTTTTCTGCTCGTGACAGAGGGAGAGGAAAAAGGCTGAAGAGATTAGCCAGTTCCCAGGAACAGAAACCCTTTCCCGCCTCTGCCAAGCCCTCAGTATGACGCTAGGGCCTTACAAGCTCAGGCACGGTGGGGGCCCATTCTCAATGAATTTCAGTGCGCAGTGGGCTCACTCGCAAGTAGACCCCTGGATCCTTCAGGTAATATCTCAAGGGTACATATTGGAATTCGAGACGTCTCCCCTTCGCCGTTTCCAAAAGTCGGCTTTACCGACGTCTCCCTCTGACAGGGAGGCAGTTTTGGAAGCCATTCACAAGCTGTATTCCCAGCAGGTGATAATCAAGGTACCCCTCCTGCAACAGGGAACGGGGTATTATTCCACACTATTGTGGTACCGAAGCCAGACGGCTCGGTGAGACCGATTCTAAATCTAAATCTAAAATCTAAAATCTTTGAACACTTACATACAGAGGTTCAAATTCAAGATTGAGTCACTCAGAGCAGTGATTGCGAACCTGGAAGAAGGGGACTACATGATGTCTCGGGACATCAAGGATGCTTACCTTCATGTCAAAATGTACCCTTCTCACCAAGGGTACCTCAGGTTATGGTACAGAACTGTCACTATCAGTTCAGACGCTGCCGTAGGGATGGTCCACGGCACCCCGGGTCTTTACCAAGGTAATGGCCGAAATGATATCCCTTCGAAGGAAGGAAATTTTAGTTATCCCTTACTTGGACGATTCCCTGATAAGGGTAAGATCCAGGGAACAGTTGGAAGTCGGTGTAGCACTATCTCAGGTAGTGTTGCGGCAGCACGATTGGATTCTCAATATTCCAAAATCGCAGCTGGTTCTGACGACTTGTCTTCTGTTTCCTAGGGATGTTCCTGGACACAGTCCAGAAAAAAGGTGTTTCTCCCGGAAGAGAAAGCCAGGGAGTTATCCGAGCTAGTCAGGAACCTCCTAAAACCGAACCAAGGCTCAGTGCATCAATGCACAAGGGTTCTGGGTAAAAATGGTGGCTTCCTACGAAGCAATCCCATTCGCTAGATTCCACGCAAGAACTTTCCAGTGGAACCTACTGGACAAATGGTCCGGGTCGCATTTTCAGATGCATCAGCGGATAACCCTGTCACCAAGGACAAGGGTATCCATCCTGTGGTGGTTGCAGAGTGCTCATCTTCTAGAGGGCCGCAGATTCGGCATTCAGGACTGGGTCCTGGTGACCACGGATGCCAGCCTGCGAGGCTGGGGAGCAGTCACACAGGGAAGGAATGTCCAGGGCTTAGGGTCAAGCCTGGATACATCACTTCACATAAATATCCTGAAGCTAAGGGCCATTTACAATGCTCTAAGCTTAGCAAGACCTCTGCTTCAAGGTCAGCCGGTGTTGATCCAGTCGGACAACATCATGGCAGTCACCCACGTAAACAGACAGGGTGACACAAGAAGCAGGAGGGCAATGGCAGAAGCTGCAGGGATTTTTCGCTGGGCGGAAAATCATGTGATAGCACTGTTAACAGTATTCATTCCGGGAGTGGACAACTGGGAAGCAGTCTTCCTCAGCACGACCTCCACCCGGGAGAGTGGGGACTTCACCCAGAAGTCGTCCACATGATTAAAAACTCGACAGGTATTGCGCCAGGTCAAGAGACCCTCAGGCAATAGTTGTAGACGCTCCGGTAACACCGTGGGTGTACCAGTCAGTGTATGTGTTCCCTCCTCTGCCTCTCATACCCAAGGTACTGAGATTGATAAGATGGAGAGGAGAAAGCACTATATTCGTGGCTCCGGATTGGCCAAGAAGGACTTGGTAACCGGAACTTCAAGAGATGCTCACGGAGGATCCGTGACCTCTACCTCTAAGAAGGGACCTGCTCCAGCAAGGACCCTGTCTGTTCCAAGACTTACCGCGGCTGCGTTTGACGGCATGCCGGTTGAACGCCGGATCCTGAAGGAAAAAAGGCATTCCGGATGAAGTCATCCATATCCTGATCTAAAGCCAGGAAGGATGTAACCGCAAAAACATTATCACCGCAATTGGCGAAAATATGTTGCGTAGTGCGAGGCCAGTAAGGCCCGACGGAGGAAATTCAACTGGGTCGATTCCTACATTTCCTGCAAACAGGAGTGTCTATGGGCCTGAAATTGGGGTCCATTAAGGTTCAGATTTCGGCCCTGTCAATTTTCTTCCAAAAAAGAACTAGCTTCAGTCCCTGAAGTTTAGACATTTGAAAAAGGGGTACTGCATATACAGCCTCCTTTTGTGCCTCCAGTGGCAATTTGGGATCTCAATGTAGTTTGGGTTCCAAAAGTCACATTGGTTTGAACCACTTAAATCTGTGGAGTTAAAATATCTCACATGGAAAGTGGTCATGCTGTTGGCCCTGGCCTGGGCCAGGCACGTGTCAGAATTGGCGGCTTTATCCTGTAAAAGCCCTTATCTGATTTTCCATTCGGACAGGGCGGAATTGAGGACTCGTCCTCAGTTTCTCCCTAAGGTGGTTCCAGCGTTTTCACCTGAACCAACCTATTGTGGTGCCTGCGGCTACTAGGGACTTGGAGGAATCCAAGTTGCTGGATGTTGTCAGGGCCCTGAAAATATTCCAGGATGGCTGGAGTCAGGAAATCTGACTCGCTGTTTATCCTGTATGCACCCAACAAGCTGGGTGCTCCTGCTTCTAAGCAGACTATTGCTCGTTGGATTTGTAGTACAATTCAGCTTGCACATTCTGTGGCAGGCCTGCCACAGCTAAAATCTGTAAAAGCCCGTTCCACAAGGAAAGTGGGCTCATCTTGGGCGGCTGCCCGAGGGGTCTCGGCTTTACAACTTTGCCGAGCAGCTACTTGGTCAGGGGCAAACACGTTTGCTAAATTCTACAAATTTGATACCCTGGCTGAGGAGGACCTGGAGTTCTCTCATTCGGTGCTGCAGAGTCATCCGCACTCTCCCGCCCGTTTGGGAGCTTTGGTATAATCCCCATGGTCCTTACGGAGTCCCCAGCATACACTTAGGACGTTAGAGAAAATAAGAATTTACTTAACGATAATTCTATTTCTCATAGTCCGTAGTGGATGCTGGGCGCCCATCCCAAGTGCGGATTGTCTGCAATACTTGTACATAGTTATTGTTACAAAAATCGGGTTATTATTGTTGGGAGCCTTCTTTTCAGAGGCTCCTCTGTTATCATACTGTTAACTGGGTTCAGATCACAAGTTATACGGTGTGATTGGTGTGGCTGGTATGAGTCTTACCCGGGATTCAAAATCCTTCCTTATTGTGTACGCTCGTCCGGGCACAGTATCCTAACTGAGGCTTGGAGGAGGGTCATAGGGGGAGGAGCCAGTGCACACCAGTTAGTCCTAAAGCTTTCTTTAGATGTGCCCAGTCTCCTGCGGAGCCGCTATTCCCCATGGTCCTTACGGAGTCCCCAGCATCCACTACGGACTATGAGAAATAGAATTATCGGTAAGTAAATTCTTATTTTTAGTATATGTACTGCAAATGGGCAGACTCTCTTTTAAATAAACAAGTTATATGTGCAAAAATGTAACCCAGTTATGCAGTAATATGCAAAACTAGAACCCTCTAATTGTTTTTATTACAGGCAATAGTGCTGACCTCCGTTTAGTAAGAACATACATTGAGCTGGGGCTGCCTGGTGGACGCAAAGACTTCCTTATGTCGGAGAGGAACCAGGTGTGATTGAAAACAAATTATGTTGTACTTAATGATGACAATTATACAGATATCTAGAGCATGATTTTCCCTGTGATGTAATGCAATATATCATGTTTGGCATTGTTTTCTTATGCAAACTGGAAGGCGCAGGATTCTTTGGGCTCATCATTTATTTTTGAGGGTGCCATGGAATTATTCCAGCCTTAAGAAAATGTGTAATTCGTATCCTAATCGTATACTAATTTAGCCAAAAGTAATGTGACATGTTTACCAGGGGTGTATGAGAAACATGGACGTTACAGTTGAAGGAAGATAATTTATAGTTGCTCATTGATAGTAGCAGTACCGATACAGAATCACAACAAAATGAGAACTTTTGGAAAATTGATTAATAATTGGTCGTATTCTCTGACTTTCGCAGCGTGGTTTAATTCACAAAGGCCATATTCATATTAGTAACTAAGAAAATAATGACTTTGCTTCTGTCCACAGAATGATACATTTGCTGACTTCGATTCAATGACAGATCGTTTGCTAGATGAAATAATCCAGTATATTCAGATTTACAATCTAGCCATTTCCAGAATCAGGTAAGAGTCATGTAAATGATTTTACTAAAAGTCACTTAATTATATATGGAAATCCTTTCCCTCCCCTCTGCACCACCAGCTCCCATACGCTCCCAGTTGTCTCCTGTTTGTTTAGCTATGCCGTTGATGCACTTTTCTTTGCTTAAGCTGTGTTATGTTTGTAAGCGACTTGATGTTCTTTGTATCTACATAAGTTATACAGGTTGAGTATCCCTTATCCAAAATGCTTGGGACCAAAGGTATTTTGGATATAGGATATTTCCGTATTTTGGAATAATTGCATACCATAATGAGATAACATGGTGATGCGACCTAAATCTAAGCACAGAATGCATTTATGTTACTTACACACCTTATACACACAGCCTGAAGGTAATTTTAGCCAATATTTTTTATAACTTTGTGCATTAAACAAAGTGTGTGTACATTCACACAATTCATTTTTGTTTCATATACACCTTATACACACAGCCTGAAGGTCATTTAATACAATATTTTTAATAACTTTGTGTATTAAACAAAGTTTGTTACATTGAGCCATCAGAAAACAAAGTTTTCACTATCTCACTTTCACTCAAAAAAGTCCGTATTTCGGAATATTCCGTATTTCGGAATATTTGGATATGGGATACTCAACCTGTAGTATGTTGGGCATGCTACTTCTACCACAGCAGGGGTGGATGGAGACTTTTCTTTTAGTGGGGATAGTAGTTTAGCAATTAATCTGGCTCTGCCTATTTCTATTAATGATACTCCCCACTTTCTAGTTCATACTCCTAAATAAAACATAACATTTTAAATACACGCGCCTGAATCCTCGTCCGTGGGGGATTCGGGCTCCAAACTACCTGTACCATAGTCTGTTGTTTAATTGGTAACTAATTTAGTAACATTCAGGTGCATCTTGTTAATAATAACCTTCAGTGACTCAATCTCCCTGCATTAAAATACAAAGTACACAATGCACCTTGTGGAGAATTAGAACACTAAACCTCCTGTATCATAGACAAACACTTAGCGTAAGGGCTATCTGTAATAATGCATTACAGTACACTTTAATGGTAGCCAATAGCATTGATTGCTGGCATATTATAAGAAGTGATTTTAACATTAAGCTATTAATGATTAAACGTCTGTATGTGTAATCAATGTATGTACTTTTAGTTTTATAGGACACTCTTTGGGCAATTTAATCATACGATCAGTTCTTTCAAGACCCAGATTCAAATGTTACCTGGCCAAGCTGCACACGTTCCTTTCCTTGTCTGGTCCACACCTGGGCACCCTTTACAACAGCAGTGCTCTTGTTAATACAGGTGAGATGTTGTAGTTGTTATTATAAACCCAAATTAACATTTATAGGACTGTAACTAAAAAGCTTGAACTTTTAAATCCTAGACCTTTATAAAAAGTGATTCTGTATGTTAAGTTGCTTGGTGTAGGATTTGAGAATGTTAATGGTAGTGATGTTAACATACAGAAACTGTTGCTAGATGTATCAGCGTTGGCAAAGGTATGGTGTGGTGGTGGAATCTATCATGCAGTATAGTCCTGGGGCACCAGAGAAGCGATTTAAAAAAAAAAAAAAAAAAAGTTTGCGTTTGAATGTTTGTTTTTTTTCTTACATTTATTTAGTTCATCAACTTAAGATTTACTTGTGTAGTTGCGCCGGATCCCTGAGCTCATTTATCGGGTCCGGCAGCACTGGCTTCCTGGGGCTGCAGTAGCCCCGCAGTGGTAGCTGTTCGTCAGTTCCCGCCACGGTGATCTGGTGGCAGCCGGCGTTCCCCTCCCCCTGCTGGCGTCTCCTCTGTGTCTGGCATCTACGGCACCCATAAGGCATTGACCTGTTAAAAATGAAAGGGTATGTGAAATTTGAATCTTCTCTCTATAAAGGGGAGTCTCTAGATCTCAGAGCATAGGCTCCATTACCTTGCTCCAGCGTTGGCCTCAGTGCTTCATAGTTAGACTCTTACTAGAGTCCTGTACCAGGCTCCTGTCGTCACTATATTCCATTCCTGGTTTCTGCCTTCCATGTGTTTTGTTTCTGTCCTGCCATTCCTGTTTCTTGCTCCTGGTTCCTGTCCCTGTTCTCAAGTATCCCATTTGGTCCTGACCCAGTCTATCAATATATAGCCATGAGGCTGATATACGCTTCATGGCTATATATTCATTCTAATTCCAGTGTATACTTGCTCCGTACTAGGGAACCCAGACAGAGGGCCCAAGACTTGTATGACGGATGCAGCAAAGCCCAAACTTTTTTGCGGGGTAAGTGGTGAAAACCACCGTCGCGTTAGACCCCGCTTCTGTTCTGGGTATTCACCAATCCCGAAATATGGGTCAGCATCCGATATCCATCTGTGAATTGTGACATGCAGCATACAGATGTGTCCTCATACACTTTTCCCGCAGTTACGCCAAACGGTCCTTCTTGGCACGCTAGGTTCCATGCGACTCAGCACTGATTAAATTGATATGCAATACTTGTACATCTGTCCAAACGAGTCTGAATCTGTATACAAACTGCAGCAGCAATGACTTTTTTTTTTCATGCCAAAGAGAAAAGGAATAAATGAGAATATGCACTAACCTGTATCTAAACATTAACTATTAAACCTTAAGGGGGGTATCCGATTACTTGAGATTTGTTTTCGGCAGATAAAAACGGCCAATGGTCATGGTCATTAACACGGTATCCAATTTGAGTCCGTTTTAATCGTCCGAAAACGGACCCACGATAACGCGATAACACATGGGATCTGGGACAAGTTCCCGATCCCATGTGTTATTGCAACTACAATGGTCATGTATTGCGGATTATGCTTCAGGTGCTTGATAAGTGCCAGCATCGGGGAGCAGGAGCACGCCGCATGAGGGCTAATTGGATAGCCCTGGCGAACCTATTAGCAGCAGTAAATTACCACTGCTAATAGGATACCCCCTTAAATGATCAGATGTCTGACATGTGCATCTCACTGTGTTCTAAACGTTTTTATTCCATAAAAAGGTACATAATAGACAAGACATGACAAATTGTTACAAATAAAAGTGATACTTTGTAACACTATAAAGACAGCTGCTAATAAAAATGTAAAAATAAAAAGTCTGGCAGTATTCCTTTAAAAGACTCAATAATGAAGAGTTGTAATATTCCACATAAATAATTAGTATCCAGTGTATAGGTGAGCAAATGTCCGTACAGATTAGTACCTGCACCGGATTCCTCCAGAGGTAACCAACCCAAATTGGAAAAGAATAATGTGTATAGACATCTAATACTTTGTATTCCAAAGGGATTTGCACTGGTTTTGACGACGGGAGATTATTCTCAAAGGTATGAGTCAGCTCACCATTGATGTTCACTGGCAATCCGCACCACTGCTCGCTGAAAGCCGGCTGCCACTTGCTGTGCACTTACCAAAGCAGCAAGTCCATCAGGAACAGTCTCCAAATATGAGTAGCAGCTCTCAGACACTATCCGCAGGATAGGTCCCTTAAATCCAGTGTGACGAATGTGTGGCAGCAGGCAGCAGCGGTGTACCCACGGTTCCTAACAGGCTTACTAGCACTGCGTGCAGGTTTGTCAGAGGAATTTAAAAAAAAAAATTCATGGCAATTTCTTTTGTGCTTTATCTGCAACTTTGTACATATTTAAAATTAATTCCTGGTGGTTCAAGTCGCAGCCTGCTGTCTATGTTACAGATTGAGTGGTGTTTCACTGCGTCTGTGGTGCAAGTAATATGCAAACTGAAATAAAAACTCCCTACACTACAGTATTCAGTGCGGCTCACTCACACTAGGTGCAGAGCTGGCCCGACCATTACGCCGTGTACGCGGCTGAGTAAGGTGCCACAGTGTGGAGGGCGCCAGCAGCCTGGTCCACGACCCTAGCCTACCTGTACGCCAATGCTGCATCTTCAGCTTCTGCAGTGTTCCCTTCTCAGCCGCGTACAGCTACACTTGACGGAGCAGTTCCCATAGCAGTGACTGTTTCCATCCTCCTTTGACATCAGGTCTGTGTCTGGGATGGGGGTGGGGGGGTGGACCAAGATGAAAAGAACGGTCACCAAATAGAAAAGTACTGTCAGGCGAGTGGACTCCTCTCCTCCCATGCTTGTTTCTCACTCCCTCCCTCCCCATGCTTGTTTCTCACTCCCTCCCCATGCTTGTTTCTCACTCCCTCCCTCCCCATGCTTGTTTCTCACTCCCTCCCCATGCTTGTCTCTCACTCCCTCCCCATGCTTGTCTCTCACTCCCTCCCCATGCTTGTCTCTCCCCATGCTTGTCTCTCCCCATGCTTGTCTCTCACCCCCTCCCTCCCTCCCCATGCTTGTCTCTCACTACCTCCCCATGCTTGTCTCTCTCTCTCTCATGCTTGTCTCTCTCTCTCATGCCTCTCTCTCTCTCATGCCTCTCTCGCCATGCCTCGCTCTCTCTCGCCATGCCTCGCTCTCTCTCTCGCCATGCCCCTTGCGCTCTCTCTCGCCATGCCCCTCGCTCTCTCTCTCGCCATGCCCCTCGCTCTCTCTCTCTCGCCATGCCCCTCGCTCTCTCGCCATGCCCCTCGCTCTTTCTCTCGCCATGCCCCTCGCTCTCTCTCTCGCCATGCCCCTCGCTCTCTCTCTCGCCATGCCCCTCGCTCTCTCTCGCCATGCCCCTCGCTCTCTCTCTCTCGCCATGCCCCTCTCTCTCTCGCCATGCCCCTCTCTCTCTCTCTCTCGCCATGCCCCTCTCTCTCTCTCTCGCCATGCCCCTCTCTCTCGCCATGCCTCTCTCTCTCTCGTCATGCCTCTCTCTGTGTGTAAAAGGGACTCTACTGTGGCGTAACATGTAAAAGCATCTCACTCCCTCCCCATGCTTGTCTCTCCTTCCCTCCCTACCCATGCTTGTCTCTCCCTCCCTCCCCATGCTTGTCCCTCCCCATGCTTGTCTCTCCCTCCCTCCCCATGCTTCTCTCCCTCCCTCCCTCCGCTTGTCTCTCCCTCCCTCCCCATGCTTTTCTCTCCCTCCCTCCTCATGCTTTTCTCTCCCTCCCTCCCTTCTTCCCCATGCTTGTCTCTCCCTCCCTCCCTCCCCATGCTTGTCTCTCCCTCCCTCCCCATGCTTGTCTCTCCCTCCCTCCCCATGCTGGTCTCTCCCTCCCTCCCCATGCTTGTCTCTCACTCCCTCCCCATGCTTGTATCTCCCCATGCTTGTCTCTCACCCCCTCCCTCCCCATGCTTGTCTCTCTCATGCTTGTCTCTCTCTCTCTCATGCTTGTCTCTCTCTCTCTCTCTCTCTCACTCATGCTTGTCTCTCTCTCTCGCCATGCCCCTCGCTCTCTCTCTCGCCATGCCCCTCGCTCTCTCTCTCGCCATGCCCCTCGCTCTCTCTCTCGCCATGCCCCTCGCTCTCTCTCTCGCCATGCCCCTCGCTCTCTCTCTCGCCATGCCCCTCGCTCTCTCTCTCGCCATGCCCCTCGCTCTCTCTCTCGCCATGCCCCTCGCTCTCTCTCTCGCCATGCCCCTTGCTCTCTCTCTCGCCATGCCCCTTGCTCTCTCTCTCGCCATGCCCCTTGCTCTCTCTCTCGCCATGCCCCTTGCGCTCTCTCTCGCCATGCCCCTCTCTCTCTCGCCATGCCTCTCTCTCTCTCGCCATGCCTCTCTCTCTCTCGCCATGCCTCTCTGTGTGTAAAAGGGACTTTACTGTGGCGTAACATGTAAAAGCATCTCTACTGTGTGGTGTAATTTATATAAGGGGTACTACTGTTTGGTGTATCTGTAAGCACACGATTATTTAGTTAAGGAGTTTCAGCCAGATTACATTAGAGATGAGCGGGTTCGGATTTAACGCCAGAATTAACGCCAGTTCGGTTTTATCCGGATTTTTCCTATTGGCTATCCAAAACACGTGACATCCGTGAGCCAATAAGATGCCGTTTTGAGAACCGAGTAAATCCGAGTAAAACCGAGTAAAACCGAACCCGCTCATCTCTAGATTACATACAGCAGCATTTGTTTTCAGTACAGCCTTAACTATAGTAACTGTTAATAAAATATTTATTTCTGTGAATGGTTTCTGATTCACTGTTCTCTTATGTCCCAGGTCTGTGGTTTATGCAGAAGTGGAAAAAATCAGGTTCCCTATTACAACTGACTTGCCGAGACCACTCGGATCCACGCCAAACCTTTCTCTATAAGCTCAGCAAGAAGCCAGGTATTTTATGTTTAAAAGGAAGGCAAACCTATAGTACTAAAAAATGTGCTAAATTTGTATGTTCGTGGGTTTACGGATAATCAGTAAGATACTGTAGCTGTTTCTTTACTAATGCTATACACTTTTGACTGCATTGTATTACTTTGATATAATCCTTTTTTCTCTGACGTCCTAGTGGATGCTGGGGACTCCGTAAGGACCATGGGGAATAGACGGGCTCCGCAGGAGACTGGGCACTCTAAAGAAAGATTTAGGACTATCTGGTGTGCACTGGCTCCTCCCCCTATGACCCTCCTCCAAGCCTCAGTTAGATTTCTGTGCCCGGCTGAGCTGGATGCACACTAGGGGCTCTCCTGAGCTCCTAGGAAGAAAGTGTTTGTTAGGTTTTTTATTTTCAGTGAGACCTGCTGGCAACAGGCTCACTGCATCGAGGGACTAAGGGGAGAAGAAGCGAACCTACCTAAGTGGTGGTAGCTTGGGCTTCTTAGGCTACTGGACACCATTAGCTCCAGAGGGATCGAACACAGGACCCGACCTCGTCGTCCGTTCCCGGAGCCGCGCCGCTGTCCCCCTTACAGAGCCAGAAGCAAGAAGGTGGTCCGGAAAATCGGCGGCTGAAGACTTCTGTCTTCTCCAATGTAGCGCACAGCACTGCAGCTGTGCGCCATTGTTCCTCATGCACACCACACACTTCGGTCACTGATGGGTGCAGGGCGCTGGGGGGGGGCGCCCTGAGCAGCAATACTGACACCTTGGCTGGCAAACTGGCACCATATATAGCCCCAGAGGCTATATAGGTGCTTTTTAACCCCTGCCAGAATCCATAAAAATGCGGGAGAAAGTCCGCGAAAAAGGGGCGGAGCTATCTCCTTCAGCACACTGGCGCCATTTTTCCCTCACAGCTCCGTTGGAGGGAAGCTCCCTGGCTCTCCCCTGCAGTCAATACTACAGAAAGGGTTAAAAAGAGAGGGGGGGCACAATTTAGGCGCAGTATACAATATATATAGGCAGCTATAAGGGAAAACACTCTTATATGTGATATCCCTGTGATATATAGCGCCCTGGTGTGTGCTGGCATACTCTCCCTCTGTCTCCCCAAAGGGCTTTGTGGGGTCCTGTCCTCTGTCAGAGCATTCCCTGTGTGTGTGCTGTGTGTCGGTACGGCTGTGTCGACATGTGTGAGGAGGATAATGATGTGGAGGCGGAGCGAATGCCTGTAAATGTGATGTCACCCCGTGCGGGATCGACACCGGTGTGGTTGGACTTATGGAAGGATTACGTGAAAGTGTCAACTCCTTACACAAAAGGTCGACGACACAGAACAGCCAGCTACTCAGCTTGTGCCTGTTCCAGCATCTCAAATGTCATGGGAGGCTCTAAAAACGCCCGCTACCTCAGATGGCAGAAACAGATGTCGACACGGATACCGACTCCAGTGTCGACGACGATGAGACTAGTGTACCCTCCAAATAGGTCCACCCGTTACATGATTGAGGCAATGAAAAATGTATTACATATTTATGATAATACCCCAGGTACCACATAAAAGGGTATTATGTTTGGTGAGAGAAAACTACCAGTAGTTTTTCCTGCATCTGAGAAATTAAATGAGGTGTGTAAGGAAGCGTGGTCTTCCCCCGGTAAGAAATTGATAATTTCTAAACGGTAATTGGCAGCGTACCCTTTCCCACCAGACGATAGGTCACGTTGGGAAACACCCCATAGGGTAGATACAGCGCTTACACGCTTATCAGAAAAGGTGGCACTACCGTCTCCGGATACGGCCGCCCTGAAGGAACCTGCTGATAAAAAGCAGGGGGTTACCCTGAAAGATATAGTCACACACTCGGGCATTATATTGCGACCAGCCATTGCTTCGGCATGGATGTGCAGTGCTCCCGCTGCGTGGTCAGATTCCCTGTCGGAAAATTACTATGGATAGGGACAATATTTTGCTGACAATAGAGCATATAAAAGACGTGGTCTTATACATGCGTGATGCACAGAGGGATATTTGCCGGCTGGCATCAAAAATAAGCGCTAGGTCCATTGCCGCCAGACGGGGGTTATGGACTCGGCAATGGTCAGGCGATGCCGACTCGAATCGGCACATGGAAGTTTTGCCCTATAAGGGGGTAAAACTGTTTGGGGATGGTCTTTCAGACCTCGTTTCCACAGCTACTGCTGGGAAATCGACTTTTTTTGCCACAGGCTACCCCACAACAAAAGAAAGCACCGTATCATCAAGTACAGTCCTTTCGGCCCCAGAAAAGCAAGAGGGCTAGAGGCTCATCCTTTCTGCCGAGAGGCAAAGGTAGAGGAAAAAGCTGCAGCACACAGCTAGTTCCCAAGAGCAGAAGTCCTCCCTGCGTCCGGTAAGTCCACAGCATGACGCTGGGGCTGCTCAGGCGGACCCGGGTACGGTGGGGGCCCGTCTCAGAAATTTCCCTGGGTCCTTCAAGTAGTATCTCAGGGGTACAGGCTGGAGTTCGAGACGTTCTTCCCCCCGCCGTTTCCTAAAATCTGCCTTACCGGCACCTCCCTCCGCCAGGGAGGCGGTGTTGGTGGCTATTCAACACTATAATCACAACAAGTGATTGTCAAGATGCCCCTCCTTCAGCAAGGAAGGGGTTACTATTCCACAATGGTTGTGGTACCGAAACAGAGCGGTTCGGTGAGACCCATCTTAAAATTAAAATACTTGAACTTTTATATCAGAAGATTCAAGTTCAAGATGGAATCGCTCAGGGCGGTTATTACGAGCCTGGACGAGGGGGATTACAGGGTCTCCCTGGACATCAAGGATGCGTACCTGCATGTCCCCATTTACCCTCCTCACCAGGAGTACCTCAGATGTGTGGTACAGGACTGTCACTATCAGTTCCAGACGCTGCCGTTGGAGTTGTCCACGGCACCGAAGGTCTTTACCAAGGTAATGGCCGAAATGATGCTACTCCTTCGCAAGAAGGACGTTTTTATTATCCCGTACTTGGACGATCTCCTGATAAAGGCGAGGTCCAAAGAACAGTTGGTAGTGGGGGTAGCACTCTCTCGGGAAGTGCTACAACAGCACGACTGGATTATCAATATTCCAAAGTCACAGCTGGTCCCGACGACACGTCTTCTGTTCCTGGGAATGATTCTGGACACAGACCAGAAAAGAGTGTTTCTTCCAGTGGAAGCACACGAGTCCTGGAAAAAATGGTAGCTTCGTACGAAGCATAATTCCATTCGGAAGGTTCCACGTAAGGACGTTCCAGTGGGACCTGTGGGACAAATGGTCCGGGTCCCATCTACAGATACAACAGCGGATAACCCTGTCGGCAAGAAACAGGTTGTCGCTGCTGTGGTGGCTGCAGAGGGCTCATCTACTAGAGGGCCGCAGATTCGGAATACAGGACTGGGTCCTGGTGACCACGGAGGCCAGCCTTCGGGGCTGGGGTCCAGTCACACAGGGAAGAAATTTCCAAGGAGATTTCGCTTCACATAAATATTCTGGAGCTAAGGGCCATTTACAATGCCCTATGCCAAGCAAGGCCCCTGCTTCAGAACCAGCCGGTACTGATTCAATCAGACAATATCACGGCGGTCGCCCATGTAAACAGACAGGGCGGCACAAGAAGCAGGATGGCGATGGCAGAAGCCACAAGGATTCTCCGATGGGCGACCTACACCCGGGAGAATGGGGACTTCTTCCAGAAGTTTTCCAAATGCGGGTAAACCGTTGGGAATGACCACGGGTGGACATGATGGCGTCCCGCCTCAACAAAAAGTTGAAAAGATATTGCGCCAGGTCAAGGGACCCTCAGGCGATCGCTGTGGACGCTCTAGTGACACCGTGGGTGTACCAGTCGGTTTATGTGTTTCCTCCTCTACCTCTCATACCCAAGGTACTGAGAATAATAAGAATGCGAGGAGTGAAAACCATACTCGTGGTTCCGGATTGACCAAGAAGAGCTTGGTACCCGGAACTTCAAGAGATGCTGGCAGAGGACCCTTGGCCTCTGCCGCTCAGACAAGACCTGCTGCAGCAGGGACCCTGTCTGTTCCAAGACTTACCGCGGCTGCGTTTGACGGCATGGCGGTTGAACACCGGATCCTAAAGGAAAAGGGTATTCCGGAGGAAGTCATCCCTACCCTGATCAAAGCCAGGAAGGATGTCACCGCAAGACATTATTACCGCATTTGGCGGAAATATGTTGCTTGGTGTGAGGCCATGAAGGCCCCGAAGGAGGAATTTCAACTGGGTCGATTCCTACACTTCCTGCAAGCAAATTGGGGTCCATCAAGGTCCAGATTTCGGCTCTGTCGATTTTCTTCCAGAAAGAACTGGCTTCACTGCCTGAAGTTCAGACTTTTGTCAAAGGAGTTCTGCATATTCAGCCTCCTTTTGTGCCCCCAGTGGCACCTTGGGATCTCAATGTGGTTTTGGCATTCCTGAAATCACATTGGTTCGAACCACTTAAGACTGTGGAATTAAAATATCTCACGTGGAAAGTGGTCGTACTGTTGGCCCTGGCTTCGGCCAGGCGGGTTTCAGAATTGGCGGCTTTGTCTTGAAAAAGCCCTTATCTGATTTTCCAGATGGATAGGGCGGAATTAAGGACTCGTCCTCAGTTTCTCCCGAAGGTGGTCTCAGCTTTTCACTTGAACCAACCTATTGTGGTGCCTGCGGCTACTAGGGACTTGGAGGATCCCAAGTTGCTGGACGTAGTCAGGGCCCTGAAAATTTATGTTTCCAGGACGGCTGGAGTCAGAAAAACTGACTCGCTGTTTATCCTGTATGCACCCAACAAGCTGGGTGCTTCTGCTTCTAAGCAGTCTATGGCGCGCTGGATTTGTAGCACTATTCAGCTGGCGCATTCTGCGGTAGGATTACCGCAGCCTAAATCAATAAAAGCCCATTCCACAAGGAAGGTGGGCTCATCTTGGGCGGCTGCCCGAGGGGTCTCGGCTTTACAACTTTGCCGAGCAGCTACTTGGTCAGGGGCAAACACGTTTGCTAAATTCTACAAATTTGATTCCCTGGCTGAGGAGGACCTGGAGTTTTCTCATTCGGTGCTGCAGAGTCATCCGCACTCTCCCGCCCGTTTGGGAGCTTTGGTATAATCCCCATGGTCCTTACGGAGTCCCCAGCATCCACTAGGACGTCAGAGAAAATAAGATTTTACTCACCGGTAAATCTATTTCTCGTAGTCCGTAGTGGATGCTGGGCGCCCATCCCAAGTGCGGATTGTCTGCAATACTTGTACATAGTTATTGTTACAAAAATCGGGTTTTGTTGTGAGCCATCTCTTCAGAGGCTCCAATTGTTATCATACTGTTAACCGGGGTTCCTATCACGTGTTATATGGTGTGATTGGTGTGGCTGGTATGAGTCTTACCCGGGATTCAAAATCCTTCCTTATTGTGTCAGCTCTTCCGGGCACAGTTCCTAACTGAGGCTTGGAGGAGGGTCATAGGGGGAGGAGCCAGTGCACACCAGATAGTCCTAAATCTTTCTTTAGAGTGCCCAGTCTCCTGCGGAGCCCGTCTATTCCCCATGGTCCTTACGGAGTCCCCAGCATCCACTACGGACTACGAGAAATAGATTTACCGGTGAGTAAAATCTTATTATTTAAGCCAATCAAGCATTCTGTAAGTACTAATTTTTCAGGAGAATGCATTGTAATTGGCTGGTGGATGTTTTGCCATATAATTCTGAAACGAAGCAACCAATTACAACGCTGCTGCACAGGCAACAGCATTATAGAAATAAGTCACTCCTAAAAATCGCAATTACGCTATTTATATATAGATATAGATTACCTATAAGAATGTTGCTTATTTGAAAAATAGAATGTTAAATACTATTTAACGCTAAATGCAATTGATGCTCCCTCTAGTGGATATCAACAGTCAGATTTGTTAAAAGAATTACAGATAGTGCCACAAATATATTTAGTCTTAGGCTGCGTACACACGGTGCGACCCGTGCGGTGGGCGATGCTGACTATATTGACGCCGGAGGTCTGAGCCTAGTATATAGACAGTATTGGACCTGCCTGCACCCACTATATTTCATTGCGATGCCGATCCCGCAGGATGGCGCATCGGCATCGCAAGGTGCATACACATGGTGTAATATGCCCTCTATTTATTTCCGATATGGACTATATAGTCCATATCGGAAGTAATATTGCACCGTGTATATGCACCGTTGCAGCATATATCCCTGTCTGCCTTGGTGTATACTGTACTTTGAACGCCTTGACCCCGTTTATCTTTCTCAATGGCTGCTTGTGGAAACATTTGACAAAAAGTGCAGCATGGAGATGTTGTAGTGTTTGTAAAATAACTCGCAGCAGTTTCCATCTCTCCAGCAGATCTTGAGAGACATTGTTAATTAATGTTTAATATAATTAATATTTTTAAGGAAAATAGAAAAAAGGTTGAAATAAATTGTTCAGATTATTTGATTTAAAATGTTTATTTTTTCCAATTGTTAATGTTGTACAGGTCTGGAGCACTTCAGAAATGTGATTCTGGTCAGTTCCTTACAGGATCGATATGTCCCCTATCACTCAGCTCGCATTGAAATGTGCAAAACTGCTCTCAAGGACAAACAGTCCGGTATGGAACTTGTAAAAAGTGAAATGTCCTACTGTGAAATAGTACTGTTAACCTGATTTGTTTATTTTTTTGTATTTTAAGAATGAGCAGTAGGAGGGGAATGCACATTAATCATTTTTAAAAAGTTGATCAGCAACTCAATTTATTGTGAATACCTACACATTTCGGGGGGGTTCAAGCTATTTCAGTAAACTGCTAGGCTGACCAGCTTTAGAGGTACTGTGCAAGCCTCGATACCTTGAACTATTTTACTCTACAAGAGCATCATGCACTCCACCCATTCTTTTTCATTATTTTCAAGGCACTTCCATTACGGTGCCTTGAAAATAATGAAAAAGGATGGGTGGAGTGCAGCAAATTACCCAGGAAGGTTAGGGGAGTGTCTATGGAGAGATATATACTCAATGGTGGATTTCAAATAAATTAACAACAGGTTCTATGTCCTAATGACCATTTTAAGTATACCAAAAGATATACTGAAGGGTAGTTTAATATTCATGGCAGAAACGTGGGACTAGCAGAGGTGGGAAAAGTGGGACTAGCAGAGTTGCGGGGGGAGGGAGTGGGACTACCAGAGGGGAAAAAGAGGGACTACGTACATCATACATAACCCCAGCCAGTCGGCCTGCCCCCAGGACAGGGCCTGCACTTGACTCCGCGATGCAGCTGCACGCTGGTGGTGGGTGAGTGACCGCTCCACTCCCGAAAATGGCGCCTGATAGGAACGGGTGGTGGAGCCCTCTGTCACCCCTGCTTAGTCTGAGCTGCCGCCCGCTAGCACAGAGCGCAACAAGGCCGAGCGTCTCTTTGCAGCACTGCAGAGTTCCTCTGCACACGGCCCACCTTCTCTCAGCATCTTGACAAGCTTACTGCGCATCTCAGGACACTATGGAGGGGAGGAGTCAGCAGGCCAGGAACTCTGCAGTGGTACACAGAGACACTCGGCCCTGCTGCGGTCGCCGGTCTGTGCTGGCGGGCGGGTATGTGGGCGGCAGCTCAGGCTATGACAGTGGGTTCTGCCACTGGTTCCGGAACGCCGCAAATATAGCCCTGGCGGCGCTCGTTACCAAACGATTCGCAGAACCATACCAAACATTAGGTATTGGTTCTGTGAAACCGGTGCGAACCAGCTGAATCCCATCACTGTTTTACTGTTAATGAAGCTGTCTTTGTGAGAACAGTACTAGTATATGTTGGAAAGTAAATAGCCAAAATCAAAAGAAGAAAGATTTACCTTGACACGGATAAAACCATATTGATGATAGAATTAGTCTGGAGATACTCGTCAAAGAAAAATAAAATAATTGCATAAAATACAGTTGAGCTGAAACAAAAATAGCAAAAAAAAATCCTTATATGTCTAGATATGTATCCCCCCAACCTTAAGTACCCAAAACACTAAAATCAACCACCATTCCACCCTGTATACCCATAGGAAACTAAGGTATACTCAATGCCCAAAACACAAAATAAAAAAGGAAAGCACACCCCAAAAAAAGTGAAACTTAAAATCTACCAGGTAAAACTTATGTACTAGATTTAGGACAGATGAGAAAGCAAGGGAGCAGTGAGAAAAAAGGGCAGAACAATCAAAAAGATGAGGACAGTGACAAAAGCAAAAAGAAAGGTAAAGAGAGACCAAAAGGAACACCAATAAGAGGAGAATAGGAAAAAAGTATAAAAAGGTGAGGGGGTGGATAAATGCACTAATTGTCATACTGAAACGGGTACATTTCTGCACCTCCTGTTGTTCTGCAGAATAATTTACTCAATTTTGGGATAAATTTAAGGTAGTAATGGGTGAATTGGGATTCCCAACCAGATTCTGGGATGCGGTTAATTTACCTACAATCAAAATCCCGACGGTCAAAATAATGACAACCATTGACAGACGATCAAAATCCTGACATGGACAAAATACCGACATTTAAAATACAGACAAGGTCAAAATAATAACATTTAAAATGTCGACAGGTCTTGTTCATACTTTACCATCCCAGTGGACCTGGAGGGGGAATATAATAGTGTGCCAAGGGCAGCGAGGCACCATGCCCGAAGCATGGCGAGCGAAGCAAGCCATGTGAGGGTACACGGTACACTTATACAGTGTCCACATAGACCTATGTCAAACACACACACCAAAAAAACAATGAAGATCCCGTGTTGACTTTTTGACCTGTCGACATTTTAAATGTCTGTATTTTGATCTTGATGGTATTTTGACGGTCGGTCAATTGTTGTCGGGATTTTGACCGTTGGGATTTTGATTGTAGATATTTCATACTAAACCCCCGGATTCTTTACTCCTATAGCCTGTTGCTTGGGAGTATTGGACGAATATGATATTAGTAGACATCAAAAACCATTTATAACAATATAGAAGTGGAGTAGCAAACACAAAATGAAAATCCTATGAAGTTTAAGGATATATGGCACAGATTAATTAAATAAGGTAGGACAAAGATATAAGGGGAAAATTACACTAAAGTAATATTATTGTTTTAGGGGTTGTTAAGGGAGGGAGTAGGGGCAAAAAGGAGATAGAGGGGAAAAAGGTATTTGAATGTTACACATGCTGGAGCAAGAGAGTTAAAAGGAAGAGGGAGGGAGGAGAGAGAAGGGAAAAATTTGAATAATTTTTAATATGCACCCACAGTATTCATGACAAAGGAAGGCACAGTATCATAAAAAGGTTAAGAAAATGTATTGTACGTGCAGATTTTATTAAAAAAAAAAAGGTGAAGGGGCATGGGCTTACTGGTTACGGGATCAGACATACTTTTAGTAAAGTTCCACAGCCTTCCCACCAAAGAGACACTCTCTGGGGCTTCCCTTTACCAAAATTCATTTCTCTGACGTCCTAAGTGGATGCTGGGGACTCCGTCAGGACCATGGGGAATAGCGGC
Organism: Pseudophryne corroboree; assembly: GCF_028390025.1. Classification (NCBI taxonomy): domain Eukaryota; kingdom Metazoa; phylum Chordata; class Amphibia; order Anura; family Myobatrachidae; genus Pseudophryne; species Pseudophryne corroboree. The sequence continues at coordinate 410,073,732 of NC_086447.1, forward strand.
TCCGCAGGAGACAGGGCACAAAAGTAAAAGCTTTAGGATCAGGTGGTGTGCACTGGCTCCTCCCCCTATGACCCTCCTCCAAGCCTCAGTTAGGTTTTTGTGCCCGGCCGAGAAGGGTGCAATCTAGGTGGCTCTCCTAAAGAGCTGCTTAGAGTAAAAGTTTTGTTAGGTTTTTTATTTTCAGTGAGTCCTGCTGGCAACAGGCTCACTGCAACGAGGGACTTAGGGGAGAAGAAGTGAACTCACCTGCGTGCAGGATGGATTGGCTTCTTAGGCTACTGGACACTAGCTCCAGAGGGACGATCACAGGTACAGCCTGGATGGGTCACCGGAGCCGCGCCGCCGACCCCCTTGCAGATGCTGAAGAGAGAAGAGGTCCAGAAATCGGCGGCTGAAGACTTCTCAGTCTTCATGAGGTAGCGCACAGCACTGCAGCTGTGCGCCATTGCTCTCAGCACACTTCACACCAACGGTCACTGAGGGTGCAGGGCGCTTGGGGGGGCGCCCTGGGCAGCAATGAAAGTACCTATGCTGGCTAAAAATACATCACATATAGCCCCTGGGGCTATATGGATGTATTTAACCCCTGCCAGGTTGTCAGAAAAACGGGAGAAGAAGCCCGCCGAAAAGGGGGCGGGGCCTATTCTCCTCAGCACACAGCGCCATTTTCCTACACAGCTCCGCTGCTAGGAAGGCTCCCAAGCTCTCCCCTGCACTGCACTACAGAAACAGGGTTAAAACAGAGAGGGGGGGCACTTATTTGGCGATATTATTATATATTAAGATGCTATAAGGGAAAACACTTATATAAGGTTGTCCCTGTATAATATAGCGTTTTGGTGTGTGCTGGCAAACTCTCCCTCTGTCTCCCCAAAGGGCTAGTGGGGTCCTGTCCTCTATCAGAGCATTCCCTGTGTGTGTGCTGTGTGTCGGTACGTGTGTGTCGACATGTATGAGGACGATGTTGGTGAGGAGGCGGAGCAATTGCCTGTAATGGTGATGTCACTCTCTAGGGAGTCGACACCGGAATGGATGGCTTATTTAGGGAATTACGTGATAATGTCAACACGCTGCAAGGTCGGTTGACGACATGAGACGGCCGGCAAACCAATTAGTACCTGTCCAGGCGTCTCAAACACCGTCAGGGGCTTTAAAACGCCCATTTACCTCAGTCGGTCGACACAGACACAGGCACGGACACTGACTCCAGTGTCGACGGTGAAGAAACAAACGTATTTTCCATTTGGGCCACACGTTACATGTTAAGGGCAATGAAGGAGGTGTTACATATTTCTGATACTACAAGTACCACAAAAGAGGGTATTATGTGGGGTGTGAAAAAACTACCTGTAGTTTTTCCTGAATCAGATAAATTAAATGAAGTGTGTGATGATGCGTGGGTTTCCCCCGATAGAAAATTATTGGCGTTATACCCTTTCCCGCCAGAAGTTAGGGCGCGTTGGGAAACACCCCTTAGGGTGGATAAGGCGCTCACACGCTTATCAAAACAAGTGGCGTTACCGTCTCCAGATACGGCCGCCCTCAAGGAGCCAGCTGATAGGAGGCTGGAAAATATCCTAAAAAGTATATACACACATACTGGTGTTATACTGCGACCAGCGATCGCCTCAGCCTGGATGTGCAGCGCTGGGGTGGCTTGGTCGGATTCCCTGACTGAAAATATTGATACCCTTGACAGGGACAGTATTTTATTGACTATAGAGCATTTAAAGGATGCATTTCTATATATGCGAGATGCACAGAGGGATATTTGCACTCTGGCATCAAGAGTAAGTGCGATGTCCATATCTGCCAGAAGATGTTTATGGACACGACAGTGGTCAGGTGATGCAGATTCCAAACGGCACATGGAAGTTTTGCCGTATAAAGGGGAGGAGTTATTTGGGGTCGGTCCATCGGACCTGGTGGCCACGGCAACAGCTGGAAAATCCACCTTTTTTACCCCAAGTCACATCTCGGCAGAAAAAGACACCGTCTTTTCAGCCTCAGTCCTTTCGTCCCCATAAGGGCAAGCAGGCAAAAGGCCAGTCATATCTGCCCAGGGATAGAGGAAAGGGAAGAAGACTGCAGCAGGCAGCCCATTCCCAGGAACAGAAGCCCTCCACCGCTTTTGCCAAGTCCTCAGCATGACGCTGGGGCCGTACAAGCGGACTCAGGTGCGGTGGGGGGTCGTCTCAAGAGTTTCAGCGCGCAGTGGGCTCACTCGCAAGTGGACCCCTGGATCCTACAAGTAGTATCCCAGGGGTACAGATTGGAAATTCGAGACGTCTCCCCCTCGCAGGTTCCTGAAGTCTGCTTTACCAACGTCTCCCTCCGACAGGGAGGCAGTATTGGAAACAATTCACAAGCTGTATTCCCAGCAGGTGATAATCAAAGTACCCCTCCTACAACAAGGAAAGGGGTATTATTCCACACTATATTGTGGTACTGAAGCCAGACGGCTCGGTGAGACCTATTCTAAATCTGAAATATTTGAACACTTACATACAAAGGTTCAAATCAAGATGGAGTCACTCAGAGCAGTGATAGCGAACCAGGAAGAAGGGGACTATATGGTGTCCCTGGACATCAAGGATGCTTACCTCCATGTCCCAATTTGCCCTTCTCAAGGGTACCTCAGGTTCGTGGTACAAAACTGTCACTATCAGTTTCAGACGCTGCCGTTTGGATTGTCCACGGCACCCCGGGTCTTTACCAAGGTAATGGCCGAAATGATGATTCTTCTTCAAAGAAAAGGCGTCTTAATTATCCCTTACTTGGACGATCTCCTGATAAGGGCAAGGTCCAGAGAACAGTTGGAGATCGGAGTAGCACTATCTCAAGTAGTTCTACGACTGCACGGGTGGATTCTAAATATTCCAAAATCGCAGCTGTCTCCGACGACACGTCTGCTGTTCCTAGGGATGATTCTGGACACAGTCCAGAAAAAGGTGTTTCTCCCGGAGGAGAAAGCCAGGGAGTTATCCGAGCTAGTCAGGAACCTCCTAAAACCAGGAAAAGTGTCAGTGCATCATTGCACAAGGGTCCTGGGAAAAATGGTGGCTTCTTACGAAGCGATTCCATTCGGCAGATTTCACGCAAGAACTTTTCAGTGGGATCTGCTGGAAAAATGGTCCGGATCGCATCTTCAGATGCATCAGCGGATAACCCTGTCTCCAAGGACAAGGGTGTCTCTTCTGTGGTGGCTGCAGAGTGCTCATCTACTAAAGGGCCACAGATTCGGCATTCAGGACTGGGTCCTGGTGACCACGGATGCCAGCCTGAAAGGCTGGGGAGCAGTCACACAAGGAAAAAATTTCCAGGGAGTGTGATCAAGTCTGGAGACTTCTCTCCACATAAATATACTGGAGCTAAGAGCAATTTACAATGCTCTAAGCTTAGCAAGACCTCTGCTTCAAGGTCAGCCGGTATTGATCCAGTGGGACAACATCACGGCAGTCGCCCACGTAAACAGACAGGGCGGCACAAGAAGCAGGAGGGCAATGGCAGAAACTGCAAGGATTCTTCGCTGGGCGGAAAATCATGTGATAGCACTGTCAGCAGTGTTCATTCCGGGAGTGGACAACTGGGAAGCAGACTTCCTCAGCACGACCTCCACCCGGGAGAGTGGGGACTTCATCGGGAAGTCTTCCACATGATTGTGAACCGTTGGGAAAGACCAAAGATGGACATGATGGCGTCCCGCCTGAACAAAAAACTGGACAGGTATTGCGCCAGGTCAAGAGACCCTCAGGCAATAGCTGTGGACGTTCTGGTAACACCGTGGGTGTACCAGTCGGTGTATGTGTTCCCTCCTCTGCTTCTCATATCTAAGGTACTGAGAATTATAAGACGTAGAGGAGTAAGAACTATACTCGTGGCTCCGGATTGGCCAAGAAGGACTTGGTACCCGGAACTTCAAGAGATGCTCACAGAGGACTCATGGCCTCTGCCGCTAAGAAGGGACTTGCTTCAGCAAGTACCATGTCTGTTCCAAGACTTACCGCGGCTGCGTTTGACGGCATGGCGGTTGAACGCCGGATCCTAAGGGAAAAAGGCATTCCGGAAGAGGTCATTCCTACCCTGGTCAAAGCCAGGAAGGAGGTGACCGCACAACATTATCACCACATGTGGCGAAAATATGTTGCGTGGTGTGAGGCCAGGAAGGCCCCACGAAGAAATTTCAATTTGGTCGATTCCTGCATTTCCTGCAAACAGGAGTGTCTATGGGCCTCAAATTGGGGTCCATTAAGGTTCAAATTTCGGCCCTGTCGATTTTCTTCCAGAAAGAATTGGCTTCAGTTCCTGAAGTCCAGAAGTTTGTCAAGGGAGTACTGCATATACAACCCCCTTTTGTGCCTCCAGTGGCACTGTGGGATCTCAACGTAGTTCTGGGATTCCTCAAATCACATTGGTTTAAACCGCTCAAATCTGTGGATTTGAAATATCTCACATGGAAAGTGACCATGATGTTGGCCCTGGCCTCGGCCAGGCGAGTGTCAGAATTGGCGGCTTTGTCTCACAAAAGCCCATATCTGATTGTCCATTCGGACAGGGCAGAGCTGCGGACTCGTCCCCAGTTTCTCCCTAAGGTGGTGTCAGCGTTTCACCTGAACCAGCTTATTGTGGTACCTGCGGCTACTAGGGACTTGGAGGACTCCAAGTTGCTAGATGTTGTCAGGGCCCTGAAAATATAGGTTTCCAGGACGGCTGGAGTCAGGAAAACTGACTTGCTGTTATCCTGTATGCACCCAACAAACTGGGTGCTCTTGCTTCTAAGCAGACGATTGCTAGTTGGATGTGTAGTACAATTCAGCTTGCACATTCTGTGGCAGGCCTGCCACAGCCAAAATATGTAAATGCCCATTCCACAAGGAAGGTGGGCTCATCTTGGGCGGCTGCCCGAGGGGTCTCTGCTTTACAACTTTGCCGAGCTGCTACTTGGTCAGGGGCACACCCTGGCTGAGGAGGACCTGGAGTTCTCTCACTCGGTGCTGCAGAGTCATCCGCACTCTCCCGCCCGTTTGGGAGCTTTGGTATAATCCCCATGGTCCTGACGGAGTCCCCAGCATCCACTTAGGACGTCAGAGAAAATAAGAATTTACTTACCGATAATTCTATTTCTCATAGTCCGTAGTGGATGCTGGGCGCCCATCCCAAGTGCGGATTGTCTGCAATACTTGTACATAGTTATTGTTACAAAAATCGGGTTATTATTGTTGTGAGCCATCTTTTCAGAGGCTCCGCTGTTATCATGCTGTTAACTGGGTTCAGATCACAGGTTGTACAGTGATTGGTGTGGCTGGTATGAGTCTTACCCGGGATTCAAAATCCTTCCTTATTGTGTACGCTCGTCCGGGCACAGTATCCTAACTGAGGCTTGGAGGAGGGTCATAGGGGGAGGAGCCAGTGCACACCACCTGATCGTAAAGCTTTTACTTTTGTGCCCTGTCTCCTGCGGAGCCGCTATTCCCCATGGTCCTGACGGAGTCCCCAGCATCCACTACGGACTACGAGAAATAGAATTATCGGTAAGTAAATTCTTATTTTTTTGTGTGTTCCCACCTGCCTTTGGTACCCTCCAGAGCTGATCCACTGGCTGCAACTCTCCATCAAGGCCTACTTCCGGTCCTGAAACTGCAGCCTTGATTTCCAGCCTGCACATTGCATACTCTGCAGCACCTGCTGCAGGCTCCACATCGTTGGATCACTGCTACAGACCTGACACCGGTCTCATGTAGCGGCTATCCACTGCCGCACATTTCTGCAGCCCTGAAGAACCTGGCTGCCTGCCATCTTGTTGACCAATGGGGCCTGCTCACTCAGATGGCCCTGCTGTTGCTGCTGCATTGCCCTGCTACTTCCCTCCTTGCCATCCAGCATCTCTGGAGCCCAACTGCATTCTTTCTTTATAGGCTGCCTGAGGAGATGAGTGCCAGGTGCCTACTGTGAATGCTCTGCCAATCCCAGCATCATCAGCCCCTGTCATGCCATCAGCTTCATCGGACTCCTGATGTTCATCCAGTTGTGCAGACTACTCTGATCCATACTGTGGCCTGTGACACCAAGTGTGCCTTGTCTTTCCCGGAGGAGTACTGCTACCCGTCCATTGACATCTGCTATTGTATTCTGCCAGCGACACTGCCACGGTACAGTCTGCTGGGTCATGCAACCCTGAAGTTGGAGCTTCTGTGGCTCTTCCATCTTTCTGATCGGCCCCTGCAGTGACCTGCTGGCCCCATGGAGACTCTGGGGTTCTGACATGGTGGTATCTATTGGCACATTGTGAGTGTGACACCAACCCAAGTCTTACTTGCTACCACACATGTTCCTTGTGCATATCTTTTAGCTCTGATGTGCCTTTATTACCTGCATGTTACTCTGGTTCTCAAACTTCTTTGAGCATTTCAGAACTTGTGGCCATCTCCAGTCTCATACCTGGAGGGGCCTCCAACTGAATTAGGTATGAAACCCCGTCAGTCGGGATCCTGACTGCTTTCGGGTAAGTGTTTTGCCCTAACCAACCCCTCCATCATCCCAACCCTAACCTCCCTCTCCCACAGCCTTTCCCTACCCCCCACAAACACACGCACAGCCTAACCTTCCCCACCCCCGCAAGCCTAAACCTATCCTTCCCCCTAGTGCCTAACCCCAACCCCGATACTTAATCTCCGGGATCTGTTTCAGATTTTTACCATCACTATCCTGCCTCGAAAACTAGCCTGCCACTGTACTTTGGAGTGGACTCTGAGTATGAAGCGTTGCTTACTGTCAAAACTTTGTACTTTTGACCTTTAAGACTGACCTCACTAATGATCTCACAGCTGCCATCAGGGGAGGACAAGTCTGATTCTTTTTGCTAAAGGAGGCCGAACAGATGATCTGGAACATGAAATGGGTTAAATGGGCACATAACTATTTTATTTAGGCTCAGATAGAGGTCTTTCAGGACAAATTAGCAGACATGGAAGACTGATTGCTGAGACATAACATTAAAATCCAAGGTATTCCTGTCTCCAATTTGAAAATGTTGGACTATGCTAAATCTATTTCCTTAAGCTGTATACCCTAATATCAAAGATAAAGTTATCCTTATTGATCGTGTACATGGTTCCCGTAGGTCGGCTCCTGGCTCCCTCCCCTAGGGATACGCTTCTTCGAGTCCACTACTTTCCTGATAAAGAACATGCTGTACGGGCCGCACAGATGGCTGGGGAGTCAGACATCCTGGGGAGGCTTCAACTGTTTCCATATTGCTCTGCTCTCTTATCTCCAAACCTGTGGCCTTTGCTCCTTTCCTCTCAGCTCTCCATTCTCAAGAGATCCCATATTTTTGGGGATTCCTGGTGTATTCAGGGTCATGTTCTACATCTCCTCACAGGGTGCTGGGGTTAAGCTCCTTTCTGAGTGGGAAGTTACAGTCACATTGTCATCTACTGTCAAGAGGGTCACCCTATACAACCAAAGAAGTGACTTTATGCTTTGTTGCGTACCTTTGGTTTGTCCTTTCTCAGTATTGCTTTGGACTGGTTTTGTGCCGTTTGAACTAATACATTTTGCATTCCCCACTGTACCTTGCCCCTGAAACCCTGAGGATACATGAGTTCATGTTAACACTTTTTTTCTGTTAGAATTCTCTCTCCTGGATTTCTCCTTTCTTAGTCTCTAGTGTCCTATATCTACTTTACTAGTGTGCTTGAGTATGCCTGTATTATTTTTTTGCCCTTTGCTTGCCAATCAGGGGTGCCACAACGTTTTTAGATTGGGCTGGGAGCGGGGCTAACATATAATTTCATTTTGTGTCCCTGAATTGCTGAATGTTGCCCACTCAGGGGCAGCCGGACTTACCCGCCACACTACCTACCTGACCTATATATATATATATATACACACTGTATATATTCACTGCAGAGCTGTCATCAAAGCAAAAGGGGGCTACTTTGAGGAATGTAAAATATAAAACATATTTTGATTTGTTTAACAATTTTTTGTTTACAACATAATACCATATGTGTTCTTTCATAGTTTTGATGTCTTCAGTATTAATCTACAATGTAGAAAATAATTAAAATAAATAAAAACCATTGAATGAGAAGGTGTGTCCAAACTTTTGACCGGTACTGTATGTGTGTGTGTGTGTGTGTGTGTGTGTGTGTGTGTGTGTGTATATATATATATATATATATATCAGGGGTGGAACTACCATTGATGCAGCAGGTACATTGTACCAGGGCCCTTGAGGACTAAGGGGCCTACTGATGTCCATACCAGTAGACCATTTTGAGCAGCATCCCGTGAATGGCCTAGTGCAGAGAGCAGGGCGGCCCCACTGCCTAAGGGATCTGCCCCATACTTTAAGGAGTAAGGGCTGACCTTGTGTGTGCAGGACTGATAGAAGGGTCCTGACACCTATCAGCGCTGGTGATCACAGTCACATACTGCCTCTAATTTACAGACAGATGAACATTTTTTTCTGATTCACTGTTGTCTGTGAATTAAAGGCAGCTCACAACCGGTGTAACTGGCACTGTCAAAGTTTGCTTGACTGAGTGCCAAACTTAGGAAAGCATAAGGGGCGGTGGGCCAGAGCTGAGGCAGCTGTGTTCCTGCCCCCACCAAGGTACATGCCCCCTGTTCTCCGCACCGCACTGGACATTGTGTTTGTACCCCTGTCATCCACTGCTTGAGGCATTTTGTGATCTTGGTTTGGGGTGGAGTGGGGGGGCCCAAATTAGGTTTTGCACTTGGGCCCAGCACTCACAAGTTCCGCCACTGATTGATGTAGATGTCTCTTTCTGTCTATCTATCCATCTAGGTGGGGGTGAGGTGCTGCAAGGAGGAGGGGGGGTGTAGAAATGATGAAGAGGGAGCTGAAGTGGAAAGAAGGGAGAAACAGATGAAATGGGAGGTGAGAAGGGCACACGGCTGGTCCCAGAGGAGGAGCCAGCCCACAATAACTTGCTGCACACTGTAGGGGCTGGAGTTGGGGGAGGGCGGAGGTACAGCATTTGAAATTGGGATCATCTACGTCCTGACACTGCACGCGGAAAACCTAGACGGCAGACGCTTTTTCTATTTTATTATTTATTTGTTTGTTTTTGAGTGGGTGGGGGGGAGAGTCGTCCCCTTACACCCCACCCATTTAGATACCGGTGTGGTATTATTGCCATTTCCCCCACCTTTTCTATTTACTGCATTTTTACTATGCAGTAAATACTCAGTCCAAATATATCAGGCTCCCTCTCTTCATGTTTACTTGCTCCCCATATGGGATGCGATTGGCTATTTTTATGTACAGATATTGCTGTCATTCTTAGGGTGCGATCCGATGTCCGATCTCCTACGCATAGGGCTGCATGGGATTGTCCGCCTGCATCACTGATCTTTTAAACATGCTGAAAGATCAGCGATGCAGGCGGATGACCCCACGGGTGCGCGCAATGGACGACATCATGCCCACACACGGAACAATATAGCTGCTATATTGTTCTAATTTGTTCAGCTATATCGTGTGGGCACCGTTAGTGTGCTTGGTTTCTCTGTTATATCCTGCTGCTATGTCTTGGTTTTGGTTAACTGGCACAGGTTTTTACTTAAATGTTAAAGGGTTGAACTCCCCTACTAGACTTAGGTTAGCATTGTCCACGTTCTACAAACAGAGAGCAGATGTGGTAGTTCTTTGAGACCCACTTTTCCTCTTTAGGTCCACCAATCTTCCATGATCATACATACACCCTTGGTTACTTTGCTAATGACCCATTTAAGTATAGTGGGGTTGTTGTTCTCTTTTGGACTACAGTGTTCTTTGTTTTGCACTCTAAAGGGCTAAAAGTGTACTATATCTTATTTTGACTCGTCTCTTGGAGGACAAGAGGGTCACCTTTATTTCCACTTATGCTCCCTAAGATGGGCATACACTATACAATTATCTGGCATATCATCTGCCAGATCTAGCTGGTTGGAATGAAATTCTGGTAATGGAAGACAGCAAATGACAATCTACCATTTGCTCCCAAACACTGGAAATGTACAAAAACTTGAATAACGAATTTGTCTGAACGACAGGTTTTGTCCATTTTTCAGTATTTTGGAGCAAATGTTCGATTGTCATTTGCTCTCATCCATTACCAGATTTTCATTCCAACCAGCTAGATCTGGCAGATGATCTGCCAGATAATTGTATAATGTATGCCCAGCATGATTCTAACCAAGTCTCATCTTTCAAGAAAGTGTGTTTATCTGTGCAGAAAAATAGGAGGGGCATACTTTCCAACAGATTCAAAGAGAGAACCGGGACTCGTCCGAAAGGGTGTGTGGCCTATATGAAAGGGGGTGTGGCCTTGTGGCAGTGCCTCTATCACAAGCCACGCCCCCATTTACCGTCACTGAGGGGGCATGCTCCGTCTCCAATGAATAGACGCTGCGTTCATTCACCACTGCTCTACTCTAGCAGAGCAGCAGTGACAGGAGCCTCCCAACTGCCAAGGCCCCCCTCCCCCCCCCACCACCACCACCACCACCGCGGGACACTGCGGCCCACCGGTGGGACAGTCCTGAAAAAGCAGGACTGTCCCGCAAAAATCAGGACAGTTGGGAGGTATGGAGGGGTCATCTTCTAGTTTAGTTGATTTCAGTTAAGTCCTAGATCCCGAATTGGATTAATCTTAACAATCTTCCTGTCCTCCCTAGCAATTAGGAACAAATTGGCAGAATTTGACTTATAAATGTGTCCTCATACACCTAACCTAATTATGGCATGTGGCGCTACTAGACAGCTGCATTTTATTCCCCACATGGATGCAGCGAGTCTCTTCATATGTACCAGAGGTACCATCCTGCGACTTTAACCAAATGTGTACAGCATGCAGATGAAGCATAATGGAACTTGGCATGAAAAAAAGCTATGGCAGCTACATTGTAGCACTTTATATACAGATTCGGGCTCATTCGCAGATCAAATGAATCAGTCAGTCCCATGAAGTGGTTTTGTCTTCTCTCATTGCAACGAAGAAGCATATTCAAGTGAAAACGACACTCATTGCAAGCTGAGTCGCACAGGAAATGGTACCCCATGAATGGCTGCTGGACTCGACTGCAGCAATAGTGTATTTCTCCCTGGTTACTGCTATTCCTGCATTGACTTACTTTTCTCTTACGTCCTAGAGGATGCTGGGGACTCCGTAAGGACCATGGGGATAGACGGGCTCCTCAGGAGACATGGGCACTTTAAGAAAGACTTTAGGTATGGGTGTGCACTGGCTCCTCCCTCTATGCCCCTCCTCCAGACCTCAGTTTACTACTGTGCCCAGAGGAGACTGGGTGCATTACAGGGAGCTCTCCTGAGTTTCCTGTCAGAAAGTATATTTGTTAGGTTTTTTATTTTCAGGGAGCCTGCTGGCAACAGACTCCCTGCATCGAGGGACTGAGGGGAGAGAAACAGACCTACTTTAATGCTAGGCTCTGTTTCTTAGGCTACTGGACACCATTAGCTCCAGAGGGATCGGTACGCAGGTCTCACCCTCGCCGGCCGTCCCAGAGCCGCGCCGCCGTCCTCCTCGCAGAGCCGGAAGATAGAAGCCGGGTGAGTATGAGAAGAAAAGAAGACTTCAGAGGCGGCAGAAGACTTCATGGTCTTCACTGAGGTAACGCACAGCAGTAAAGCTATGCGCCATTGCTCCCATACACCTCACACACGGCAGTCACTGTAAGTGTGCAGGGCGCAGGGGGGGCGCCCTGGGCAGCATATAAACCTCTCTTTGGCAAAAAAAAAAAATAATATATATATATATATATATATATATATATATATATATATACAGCTGGGCACTGTATATATAAAGAGCCCCCGCCAGTTTTTAGTATATTTGTGCGGGACAGAAGCCCGCCGCCGAGGGGTCGGGGCTTCTCCCTCAGCACTCACCAGCACCATTTTCTTCACAGCACAGCGCTGAGAGGAAGCTTCCCGGACTCTCCCCTGCTTATTCCACGGTGAAAGAGGGTTTTAAAGAAGGGGGGGGGGGCACATAATTGGCGCATATATATATATATATATATATATATATATATATATATATAATTTCTCTGACGTCCTAGTGGATGCTGGGGACTCCGTAAGGACCATGGGGAATAGCGGCTCCGCAGGAGACTGGGCACAACTAAGAAAGATTTAGGACTACCTGGTGTGCACTGGCTCCTCCCTCTATGCCCCTCCTCCAGACCTCAGTTAGAATTTTGTGCCCGGCCGAGCTGGTTGCACACTAGGGGCTCTCCTGAGCTCTTAGAAAAGAAAGTATATTTAGGTTTTTTATTTTCAGTGAGATCTGCTGGCAACAGACTCACTGCTTCGAGGGACTGAGGGGAGAAGAAGCGAACCTACCTGCTTGCAGCTAGCTTGGGCTTCTTAGGCTACTGGACACCATTAGCTCCAGAGGGATCGAACACAGGCCCAGCCTCGGTCGTCCGGTCCCGGAGCCGCGCCGCCGTCCCCCTTGCAGAGCCAGAAGCAAGAAGAACGTCCAGAAAATCGGCGGCTGAAGACTCCGGTCTTCATTAAGGTAGCGCACAGCACTGCAGCTGTGCGCCATTGCTCCCCATGTACACCTCACACTCCAGTCACTGATGGGTGCAGGGCGCTGGGGGGGGGCGCCCTGGGCTGCAATATAAATACCTTAGCTTGGCAAAAAAACACATAATATAGTCAGTAAGACTATATATGTGTAAAATCCCCTGCCAAAAATATCCTGAAAAAAGCGTGAGAAGTCCGCCGTGAAGGGGGCGGGGCTATCTCCCTCAGCACACTGGCGCCATTTCCTCTCACAGCTCCGCTGGAAGGACGCTCCCCAGGCTCTCCCCTGCAGTTTCCAGGCTCAATAGGGTAAAAAAGAGAGGGGGGGCACTAAATTTAGGCGCACATTGTGTATTATAGCAGCTATAGGGGAAAAATCACTGTGTGTAGTGTGTATCCCTGTATTATATAGCGCTCTGGTGTGTGCTGGCATACTCTCTCTCTCTGTCTCCCCAAAGGACTTTGTGGGGTCCTGTCCTCAGTCAGAGCATTCCCTGTGTGTGTGCGGTGTGTCGGTACGGCTGTGTCGACATGTTTGATGAGGAGGCTTATGTGGAGGCGGATCAGGTGCCGATAAATGTGATGTCACGCCTGCGGGGTCGACACCTGAATGGATGGACATGTGGAAGGAATTACGCGACAGTGTCAACTCCTTACATAAAAGGTTTGACGACATAGCAGATGTGGGACAGCCGGCTGCTCAGCCCGTGCCTGCCCAGGCGTCTCAAAAGCCATCAGGGGCTCTAAAACGCCCACTACCTCAGATGGCAGACACAGATGTCGACACGGATACTGACTCCAGTGTCGACGACGATGAGACTAGTGTACATTCCAATAAAGCCATTCGTTATATGATTACGGCAATGAAAAATGTGTTGCACATTTCTGATATTACCCCAGGTACCACAAAAAAGGGTATTATGTTTGGGGAGAAAAAGCTACCAGTGGTGTTTCCCCCATCTGATGAATTAAATGAAGTGTGTGAAGAAGCGTGGGCTTCCCCCGATAAGAAACTGGTAATTTCAAAAAAGTTACTAATGGTGTTCCCTTTCCCGCCAGAGGACAGGTCACGTTGGGAGACATCCCCTAGGGTGGATAAAGCGCTCACACGTCTGTCAAAAAAGGTGGCACTACCATCTCCGGACACGGCCGCCCTAAAGGAACCTGCGGATAGAAAGCAGGAGGCTATCCTGAAGTCTGTATATACACACTCAGGAATTATACTGAGACCGGCTATTGCTTCAGCATAGATGTGCAGTGCTGCAGCTGCGTGGTCAGATTCCCTGTCGGAAAACATTGATACCCTAGATAGGGACACTATATTGCTAACCGTAGAGCATATTAAAGACGCTGTCTTATACATGAGAGATGCACAGAGGGATATTTGCCGGCTGGCATCTAAAATAAACGCAATGTCCATTTCTGCCAGGAGAGGATTGTGGACTCGGCAGTGGACAGGAGATGCAGATTCTAAAAGGCACATGGAAGTTTTGCCTTACAAGGGTGAGGAGTTGTTTGGGGATGGTCTCTCGGACCTCGTTTCCACAGCGACAGCTGGGAAGTCAGCATTTTTACCCCATGTTCCCTCACAGCCAAAGAAAGCACCGTATTATCAGGTACAGTCCTTTCGGCCCCAGAAAGGCAAGCGGGTTAGAGGCGCGTCCTTTCTGCCCAGAGGCAGAGGTAGAGGGAAAAAGCTGCAACATACAGCCAGTTCCCAGGAACAAAAGTCCTCCCCCGCTTCCTCTAAGTCCACCGCATGACGCTGGGGCTCCACAGGCGGAGCCAGGTACGGTGGGGGCCCGTCTCAAGAACTTCAGAGACCAGTGGGCTCGCTCACGGGTGGATCCCTGGATTCTACAAGTAGTATCTCAGGGGTACAAGCTGGAATTCGAGACGTCTCCCCCTCGCCATTTCCTCAAATCTGCCTTGCCGACAGCTCCCCCGGACAGGGAGGCAGTGCTGGAGGCGATTCACAAGCTGTTTTCTCAGCAGGTGATAATCAGGGTACCCCTCCTTCAACAAGGACGGGGTTACTATTCCACAATGTTTGTGGTACCGAAACCGGACGGTTCAGTGAGACCCATTTTAAATTTAAAATCCTTGAACACTTATATAAGAAGGTTCAAGTTCAAGATGGAATCACTCAGGGCGGTGATTGCAAGCCTGGACGAGGGGGATTACATGGTATCACTGGACATCAAGGATGCTTACCTGCATGTCCCCATTTACCCTCCTCACCAGGAGTACCTCAGATTTGTGGTACAGGACTGTCATTACCAATTCCAGACGTTGCCGTTTGGTCTGTCCACGGCACCGAGGGTATTTACCAAGGAAATGGCCGAAATGATGATACGCCTTCGAAAAAAAGGGAGTTTTAATTATCCCGTACTTAGACGATCTCCTTATAAAGGCGAGGTCCAGGGAACAGTTGTTGATCGGAGTAGCACTTGCTCGGGAAGTGCTATAACAGCACGGCTGGATCCTGAATTTTCCAAAGTCGCAGCTGGTTCCTACAACGCGTCTACTGTTCCTGGGGATGGTTCTGGATACGGAACAGAAAAAAGTGTTTCTCCCGGAGGAGAAGGCCAAGGAGTTGTCATCTCTAGTCAGAGACCTCCTAAAACCAAAACAGGTGTCGGTGCACCATTGCACGCGAGTCCTGGGAAAGATGGTGGCTTCTTACGAAGCAATTCCTTTCGGAAGGTTCCATGCAAGGATCTTTCAGTGGGATCTGTTGGACAAATGGTCCGGATCGCATCTTCAGATGCATCGGCTGATAACCCTGTCTCCAGGGACCAGGGTGTCGCTGTTGTGGTGGCTGCAGAGTGCTCATCTTCTAGAGGGCCGCAGATTTGGCATACAGGACTAGGTCCTGGTGACCACGGATGCCAGCCTTCGAGGTTGGGGGGCAGTCACACAGGGAAGAAACTTCCAAGGACTATGGACGAGTCAGGAGACTTCCCTACACATAAATATTCTGGAACTAAGGGCCATTTACAATGCCCTAAGTCAGGCAAGACCCCTGCTTCAACACCAGCCGGTGCTGATCCAGTCAGACAACATCACGGCGGTCGCCCATGTAAACCGACAGGGCGGCACAAGAAGCAGGATGGCGATGGCAGAAGCCACAAGGATTCTCCGATGGGCGGAAAATCACGTGATAGCACTGTCAGCCGTGTTCATTCCGGGAGTGGACAACTGGGAAGCAGACTTCCTCAGCAGGCACGACCTCCACCCGGGAGAGGGGGGACTTCATCCAGAAGTCTTCAAGCTGATTGTAAATCGCTGGGAACGGCCACAGGTGGACATGATGGCGTCCCGCCTCAACAAAAAGCTAAAAAGATATTGCGCCAGGTCAAGGGACCCTCAGGCGATAGCTGTGGACGCTCTAGTGACACCGTGGGTGTACCAGTTGGTTTATGTGTTCCCTCCTCTGCCTCTCATACCCAAGGTACTGAGAATAATAAGAAGGAGAGGAGTAAGAACTATACTTGTGTTTCCGGATTGGCCAAGAAGAGCTTGGTACCCAGAACTTCAAGAAATGATCTCAGAGGACCCATGGCCTCTGCCGCTCAGACAGGACCTGCTGCAGCAGGGACCCTGTCTGTTCCAAGACTTACCGCGGCTGCGTTTGACGGCATGGCGGTTGAACGCCGGATCCTGAAGGAAAAGGGCATTCCGGAGGAAGTCATCCCTACGCTGATAAAAGCTAGGAAGGAGGTGACCGCAAACCATTATCACCGCATATGGCGAAAATATGTTGCGTGGTGTGAGGCCAGAAGGGCCCCAACGGAGGAATTTCAGCTGGGTCGATTTCTGCACTTCCTACAGTCAGGGGTGACTATGGGCCTCAAATTGGGTTCCATTAAGGTCCAGATTTCGGCTCTGTCGATTTTCTTCCAAAAAGAACTGGCTTCACTGCCTGAAGTTCAGACGTTTGTTAAAGGAGTGCTGCATATTCAGCCCCCTTTTGTGCCTCCAGTGGCACCTTGGGATCTCAACGTGGTGTTGAATTTCCTTAAGCCACATTGGTTTGAGCCACTTAAAACCGTGGAACTAAAATATCTCACGTGGAAAGTGGTCATGCTGTTGGCGGCTTTGTCATGTAAAAGCCCTTATCTGATTTTCCATATGGATAGGGCGGAATTGAGGACTCGTCCCCAATTTCTTCCTAAGGTGGTATCAGCTTTTCATTTGAACCAACCTATTGTGGTGCCTGCGGCTACTAGGGATTTGGAGGATTCCAAGTTGCTGGACGTAGTCAGGGCCCTGAAAATCTATGTTTCCAGGACGGCTGGAGTCAGGAAAACTGACTCGCTATTTATCCTGTATGCGCCCAACAAGCTGGGTGCTCCTGCTTCAAAGCAGTCTATTGCTCGCTGGATCTGTAGTACGATTCAACTTGCACATTCTGCGGCTGGACTGCCGCATCCTAAATCTGTAAAAGCCCATTCCACGAGGAAAGTGGGCTCTTCTTGGGCGGCTGCCCGAGGGGTCTCGGCTTTACAACTTTGCCGAGCTGCTACTTGGTCGGGTTCAAACACATTTGCTAAATTCTACAAGTTTGATACCCTGGCTGAGGAGGACCTTGAGTTTGCTCATTCGGTGCTGCAGAGTCATCCGCACTCTCCCGCCCGTTTGGGAGCTTTCGTATAATCCCCACGGTCCTTACGGAGTCCCCAGCATCCACTAGGACGTCAGAGAAAATAAGAATTTACTCACCGGTAATTCTATTTCTCGTAGTCCGTAGTGGATGCTGGGCTCCCATCCCAAGTGCGGATTGTCTGCAATACTTGTATATAGTTCTTGCCTAACTAAAGGGTTATTGTTGGAGCCATCTGTTTGAGAGGCTCAGTTGTTATTCATACTGTTCACTGGGTATAGTATCACGAGTTGTACGGTGTGATGGGTGTGGCTGGTATGAGTCTTACCCGGGATTCCAAAATCCTTTTCTTATTGTGTCAGTTCTTCCGGGCACAGTTTCCTAACTGAGGTCTGGAGGAGGGGCATAGAGGGAGGAGCCAGTGCACACCAGGTAGTCCTATATCTTTCTTAGTTGTGCCCAGTCTCCTGCGGAGCCGCTATTCCCCATGGTCCTTACGGAGTCCCCAGCATCCACTACGGACTACGAGAAATAGAATTACCGGTGAGTAAATTCTTATTATAACAGCGCTACTGGGTAAACATATATTTATTGTGTTTTTTCCTGGGTCATATAGCGCTGGTTGTGTGCTGGCATACTCTCTCTCTGTCTCTCCAAAGGGCCTTGTGGGGGAACTGTCTTCAGATAAGAGGATTCCCTGAGTGTGTGGTGTGTCGGTACGCGTGTGTCGACATGTCTGAGGTAGAAGGCTCTCCTAGGGAGGAGGGGGAGCAAATGAATGTGGTGTCTCCGTCTACAACGCCGACACCTGACTGGATGGATATGTGGAATGTTTTAAGTGCTAATGTAAATTTATTGCACAAAAGATTAGACAAAGCTGAGGCTAGGGAACAGCCATGGAGTCAACCCATGTCTGTCCCTATGTCGCAGGGACCTTCGGGGTCTCAAAAGCGCCCACTATCCCAAATAGTAGACACAGATACCGACACGGATCCTGACTCCAGTGTCGACTACGATGATGCAAAGTTACAGCCAAAATTGGCTAAATGTATTCGATATATGATTATTGCAATAAAAGATGTTTTGCATATCACAGTGGAACCCCCTGTCCCTGACACGAGGGTACACATGTATAAGGGAAAGAAACCTGAGGTAACCTTTCCCCCCTCACATGAGTTGAACGAATTATGTGAAAAAGCTTGTGAATCTCCAGACAAAAAACTGCAGATTCCCAAATGGATTCTTATGGCGTATCCCTTCCCGCCAACGGACAGGATACGGTGGGAATCCTCCCCTAGGGTGGACAAAGCATTGACACGCTTATCCAAAAAGGTAGCGCTGCCATCCCAAGATACGGCTACCCTCGGGGATCCTGCTGACCGCAAGCAGGAGGTTACCTTGAAGTCCATTTACACACATTCTGGTACCTTACTCAGACCGGCGATTGCGTCGGCCTGGGTTTGTAGCGCTGTAGCAGCATGGACAGATACCTTATCAGCGGAAATTGAGACCCTAGATAAGGATACCATTTTATTGACCCTAGGGCATATAAAAGATGCTGTCTTATATATGAGAGATGCTCAAAGAGACATTAGTCTACTGGGTTCTAGAATCAACGCTATGTCGATTTCTGCTAGACGAGTCCTATGGACCCGGCAATGGACAGGTGATGCCGACTGAAAGAGGCATATGGAGGTTTTACCTTACAAGGGTGAGGAATTGTTTGGGGAAGGTCTCTCGGACCTGGTCTCCACAGCTACAGCTGGTAAATTGAATTTCTCTGACGTCCTAGTGGATGCTGGGAACTCCGTAAGGACCATGGGGAATAGACGGGCTCCGCAGGAGACTGGGCACTCTAAAAGAAAGATTAGGTACTATCTGGTGTGCACTGGCTCCTCCCTCTATGACCCTCCTCCAGACCTCAGTTAGATTTCTGTGCCCGGCCGAGCTGGATGCACACTAGGGGCTCTCCTGAGCTCCTAGAAAGAAAGTATATGTTAGGTTTTTTATTTTACAGTGAGACCTGCTGGCAACAGGCTCACTGCAACGAGGGACTAAGGGGAGAAGAAGCGAACCTACCTGCTTGCAGCTAGCTTGGGCTTCTTAGGCTACTGGACACCATTAGCTCCAGAGGGATCGACCGCAGGACCCGTCCTTGGTGTTCGTTCCCGGAGCCGCGCCGCCGTCCCCCTTACAGAGCCAGAAGCATGAAGATGGTCCGGAAAATCGGCGGCAGAAGACTTCAGTCTTCACCAAGGTAGCGCACAGCACTGCAGCTGTGCGCCATTGCTCCTCATACACACTTCACACTCCGGTCACTGAGGGTGCAGGGCGCTGGGGGGGGGGGCGCCCTGAGCAGCAATAAAAACACCTTGGCTGGCAAAATAATCACAATATATAGCCCCAGAGGCTATATATGTGATAATTACCCCTGCCAGAATCCATAAAAAAGCGGGAGAAAAGTCCGCGAAAAAGGGGCGGAGCTATCTCCCTCGGCACACTGGCGCCATTTTCTCTTCACAGTGTAGCTGGAAGACAGCTCCCCAGGCTCTCCCCTGTAGTTTTCAGGCTCAAAGGGTTAAAAAGAGAGGGGGGGCACTAAATTTAGGCGCAATATTGTTTATACAAGCAGCTATTGGGGAAAATTCACTCAGTGATAGTGTTTATCCCTACATTATATAGCGCTCTGGTGTGTGCTGGCATACTCTCTCTCTGTCTCCCCAAAGGGCTGTGTGGGGTGTTGTCCTCAGTCAGAGCATTCCCTGTGTGTGTGCGGTGTGTCGGTACGGCTGTGTCGACATGTTTGATGAGGAGGCTTATGTGGAGGCGGAGCAGATGCCGATAAATGGGATGTCGCCCCCTGGGGGCCGACACCAGAGTGGATGGATAGGTGGAAGGTATTAACCGACAGTGTCAACTCCTTACATAAAAGGCTGGATGACGTAACAGCTATGGGACAGCCGGCTTCTCAGCCCGCGCCTGCCCAGGCGTCTCAAAGGCCATCAGGGGCTCAAAAACGCCCGCTCCCTCAGATGGCAGACACAGATGTCGACACGGAGTCTGACTCCAGTGTCGACGAGGTTGAGACATATACACAATCCACTAGGAACATCCGTTACATGATCCCGGCAATAAAAAATGTGTTACACATTTCTGACATTAACCCAAGTACCACTAAAAAAGGGTTTTATGTTTGGGGAGAAAAAGCAGGCAGTGTTTTGTTCCCCCATCAAATGAGTGAATGAAGTGTGAAAAAGCGTGGGTTCCCCCGATAAGAAACTGGTAATTTCTAAAAAGTTACTGATGGCGTACCTTTTCCCGCCAGAGGATAAGTTACGCTGGGAGATATCCCCTAGGGTGGATAAGGCGCTCACACGTTTGTCAAAAAAGGTGGCACTGCCGTCTTAGGATACGGCCACTTTGAAGGTACCTGCTGATAAAAAGCAGGAGGCTATCCTGAAGTTTGTATTTACACACTCAGGTACTAGACTGAGACCTACAGATAGTGCTGCTGCAGCGTGGTCTGTAACCCTGTCAAACAGGGATACTATTTTGCGAACATAAGTCGTCGTCTTATATATGAGGGATGCACAGAGGGATATTTTGCCGGCTGGCATCCAGAATTAATGCAATGGCCATTCTGTCTGGAGGGTATTAAAGACCCGACACTGGACAGATGATGCTGACTTTAAAAGGCACATAGAGCCTTATAAGGGTGAGGAATTGTTTGGGGATGGTCTCTGGGACCTCGTATCCACAGCAACAGCTGGGAAGAAATTTTTTTACCTCAGGTTTCCTCACAGCCTAAGAAAGCACTGTATTATCAGGTACAGTCCTTTCGGCTTCAGAAAAGCAAGCGGGTCAAAGGCGCTTCCTTTCTGCACAGAGACGAGGGAAGAGGGAAAAAGCTGCACCAGTCAGCCAGTTCCCAGAATCAAAATTCTTCCCCCGCTTCCTCTGAGTCCACCGCATGACGCGGGGGCTCCACAGGCGTAGCCAGGTACGGTGGGGGGGCCGTCGCAAAAATTTCAGCAATCAGTAGCCCACAGGTGGATCCCTGGATCCTTCAAGTAGTATCTATGGGGTACAGGCTGGAATTCGAGTCGTCTCCCCCCCGCCGTTTCCTCAAATCTGCCTTGCCGACAACTCCCTCAGGCAGGGAGGCTGTGCTAGAGGCAATTCACAAGCTGTATTCCCAGCAGGTGATAGTCAAGGTGCCTCTACTTCAACAAGGACGGGGTTACTATTCCACACTGTTTGTGGTACCGAAACCGGACGGTTCGGTGAGACCCATTTTAAATTTGAAGTCCTTGAACACATACATAAAAAAATTCAAGTTCAAGATGGAATCGCTCAGGGCGGTTATTGCAAGCCTGGACATCCTCACCAGGAGTACCTCAGATTTGTGGTACAGGATTGCCATTACCAATTCCAAACACTGCCGTTTGGACTGTCCACGGCACCGAGGGTCTTTACCAAGGTAATGGCAGAAATGATGATACTCCTTCGAAAAAAGGGAGTTTTTAATTATCCCGTACTTGGACGATCTCCTTATAAAGGCGAGGTCCACGGAGCAGTTGTTGGTCGGAGTAGCACTATCTCGGGAAGTGCTACAACAGCACGGATGGATTCTATACATTCCAAAGTCACAGCTGGTTCCTACCACACGCCTGCTGTTCCTGGGGATGGTTCTGGACACAGAACAGAAAAAAAGTGTTTCTCCCGCAGGAGAAAGCCAAGGAGCTGTCATCTCTAGTCAGAGACCTCCTGAAACCAAAACAGGTATCGGTGCATCACTGCACACGAGTCCTGGGAAAAATGGTAGCTTCTTACGAAGCAAAATTCCATTCGACAGGTTCCATGCAAGAACCTTTCAGTGGGACCTCTTGGACAAGTGGTCGGAATCGTATCTTCAGATGCATCGGCTGATAACCCTGTCTCCAAGGACCAGGGTATCTGTACTGTGGTGGCTGTAGAGTGCTCATCTTCAAGAGGGCCGCAGATTCGGCATACAGGACTGGGTCCTGGTAACCACGGATGCCAGCCTTCGAGGCTGGGGGGGCAGTCACACAGGGAAGAAATTTCCGAGGACTTTGGTCAAGTCAGGAGTCGTCCCTACACATAAATATTCTGGAACTGAGGGCCATTTACAATGCCCTAAGTCTGGCAAGGCCTCTGCTTCAAAACCAGCCGGTACTGATCCAATCAGACAACATCACGGCAGTCGCCCATGTAAACCGACAGGGCGGCACAAGAAGCAGGATGGCGATGGCAGAAGCCACAAGGATTCTCCGATGGGCGGAAAATCACGTCTTAGCACTGTCAGCAGTGTTCATTCCGGGAGTGGACAACTGGGAAGCAGACTTCCTCAGCAGACACGACCGACACCCGGGAGAGTGGGGACTTCATCCAGAAGTCTTCCAACTGTTGGTAAACCGTTGGGAAAGGCCATAGGTGGACATGATGGCGTCCCGCCTAAACAAAAAACTAGATATTGCGCCAGGTCAAGGGACCCTCAGGCAATAGCTGTGGACGGTCTAGTGACACTGTGGGTGTACCAGTCGGTTTATGTATTCCCTCCTCTGCCTCTCATACCAAAGGTACTGAGAATAATAAGAATACGAGGAGTAAGAACGATGGGCCAACAAGAGTTTGGTACCCAGAACTTCAAGAAATAATATATAAAAAGGACCCATGGCCTCTACCGCTCAGACAGGATCTGCTACAGCAGGGGCCCTGTCTGTTCCAATACTTACCGCGGCTGCGTTGGACGGCATGGCGGTTGAATTCCGGATCCTAAAGCAAAAGGGCATTCCGGAGGAAGTCATTCCTACGCTGATAAAAGCCAGGAAAGAAGTAACCGCAAACCATTATCACCGTATTTGGCGAAAATATGTTGCGTGGTGTGAGGCCAGGAAGGCCCCAACAGAGGAATTTCAGCTGGGTCGTTTTCTGCACTTCCTACAGTCAGGAGTGACTATGGGCCTAAAATTGGGTTCCATTAAGGTCCAGATTTCGTCTCTGTCGATTTTCTTCCAGAAAGAACTGGCTTCACTGCCTGGAGTTCAGACATTTGTAAAGGGAGTGCTACATATTCAGCCCCTTTTTTGTGCCTTCTGTGGCACCTTGGGATCTCAACGTGGTGTTGAGTTTCTTAAAATCACATTGGTTTGAGCCACTTAAAACTGTGGATTTGAAATATCTCACGTGGAAAGTGGTCATGTTATTGGCCTTGGCTTCGGCCAGGCGTGTGTCAGAATTGGCGGCTTTGTCATGTAAAAGCCCTTATCTGATTTTCCATATGGATAGGGCAGAATTGAGGACTCGTCCCCAGTTACTCCCTAAGGTGGTATCAGCTTTTCACTTAAACCAACCTATTGTAGTGCCTGCGGCTACTAGGGACTTGGAAGATTCCAAGTTACTGGACGTAGTCAGGGCCTTAAAAATTTATATTTCCAGGACGGCTGGAGTCAGGAAAACTGACTCGTTTTTTATCCTGTAGGCACCCAACAAAATAGGTGCTCCTGCTTCTAAGCAGACTATTGCTCGCTGAATTTGTAGCACAATTCAGCTGGAGCATTCTGCGGCTGGATTGCCGCATCCTAAATCAGTAACAGCCCATTCCACGAGGAAAGTGGGCTCATCTTGGGCGGCTGCCCGAGGGGTCTCGGCTTTACAACTTTGCCGAGCTGCAACTTGGTCAGGGGCAAACACGTTTGCTAAATTCTACAAATTTGATACCCTGGCTGAGGAGGACCTTGAGTTCTCTCATTCGGTGCTGCAGAGTCATCCGCACTCTCCCGCCCGTTTGGGAGCTTTGGTATAATCCCCATGGTCCTTACGGAGTTCCCAGCATCCACTAGGACGTCAGAGAAAATAAGATTTTACTCACCGGTAAATCTATTTCTCGTAGTCCGTAGTGGATGCTGGGCGCCCATCCCAAGTGCGGATTGTCTGCAATACTTGTATATAGTTATTGCCTAACTAAAGGGTTATTGTTGAGCCATCTGTTGAGAGGCTCAGTTATATTTCATACTGTTAACTGGGTATAGTATCACGAGTTATACGGTGTGATTGGTGTGGCTGGTATGAGTCTTACCCGGGATTCAAAATCCTTCCTTATTGTGTCAGCTCTTCCGGGCACAGTATCCTAACTGAGGTCTGGAGGAGGGTCATAGAGGGAGGAGCCAGTGCACACCAGATAGTACCTAATCTTTCTTTTAGAGTGCCCAGTCTCCTGCGGAGCCCGTCTATTCCCCATGGTCCTTACGGAGTTCCCAGCATCCACTACGGACTACGAGAAATAGATTTACCGGTGAGTAAAATCTTATTTTTTTGCCTTATATTACCTCACAGCCTAAGAAAGCGCCACATTATCAAATGCAGTCCTTTTGATCACAAAGAAACAAGAAAGTACGAGGTGCGTCCTTTCTTGCCAGAGGTAAGGGCAGAGGAAAAAAGCTGGACAACACAGCTAGTTCCCAGGAACAGAAGTCCTCCCTGGCCTCTGCAAAATCCACCGCATGACCCTGGGGCTCCGCTAAAGGGGTCCGCCCCAGTGGGGGCATGTCTTCGAGTTTTCAGCCACATCTGGGTTCACTCACTGGTGGGTCCCTGGGCAATAGAAATTGTTTCTCAGGGTTACAAGCTGGAATTCGAAGAGGTGCCTCCTCGCCGGTTTTTCAAATCGGCCCTACCAGCTTCTCCCCCGGAAAGGGAGATAGTGTTAAATGCAATTCACAAATTGTATCTTCAACAGGTGGTGGTCAAGGTTCCCCTGCTTCAACAAGGGAGGGGATATTACTCAACCCTGTTTGTAGTACCGAAACCGGACGGTTCGGTCAGACCCATTTTAAATTTAAAATCCCTGAACCTATACTTGAAAAGGTCAAGTTCAAGATGGAATCGCTAAGAGTGGTCATCGCCTGCCTGGAAGGGGGGGATTTTATGGTATCTCTGGACATAAAGGATGCATACCTTCATGTTCCCATTTATCCACCTCATCAGGCGTACCTGAGATTTGCGGTACAGGATTGTCATTACCAATTTCAGACGTTGCCGTTTGGGCTTTCCACGGCCCCGAGGATTTTCACCAAGGTAATGGCGGAAATGATGGTGCTCCTGCGCAAGCAAGGTGTCACAATTATCCCGTACTTGGACGATCTCCTCATAAAAGCGAGATCAAGAGAGCAGTTGCTTAACAGCGTCTCGCTTTCACTGAAGGTGTTACAGCAACACGGCTGGATTCTCAATATCCCGAAGTCGCAGTTGGTTCCTACGACTCGTCTGACCTTCTTGGGCATGATTCTGGATACAGACCAGAAAAGGGTTTATCTTCCGATAGAAAAAGCTCAGGAACTCATGACTCTGGTCAGGAACCTATTGAAGCCAAAACAGGTGTCAGTGCATCACTGCACTCGAGTCCTGGGAAAGATGGTGGCATCATACGAAGCCATTCCCTTCGGCAGGTTCCATGCGAGGACTTTCCAATGGGACCTACTGGACAAGTGGTCCGGGTCACATCTACAAATTCATCAGTTGATCACCCTGTCCCCCAGAGCCAGGGTATCTCTCCTGTGGTGGCTGCAGAGTGCTCACCTTCTAGAAGGCCGCAGGTTCGGCATTCATGACTGGATCCTGGTGACCACGGACGCGAGCCTCCGAGGTTGGGGAGCAGTCACACAGGGAAGAAACTTCCAAGGTCTTTGGTCAAGTCAAGAGACTTGTCTTCACATCAACATCCTGGAACTGAGGGCCATATACAACGCCCTACGTCAAGCGGAGACCTTACTTCGCGACCAACCAGTTCTGATCCAGTCAGACAACATCACCGCAGTGGCTCATGTAAACCGCCAAGGCGGCACAAGGAGCAGAGTGGCAATGGCGGAAGCCACCAGGATTCTTCGCTGGGCGGAAAATCATGTAAGCGCACTGTCAGCAGTGTTCATTCCGGGAGTGGACAACTGGGAAGCAGACTTCCTCAACAGACACGACCTGCATCCAGGAGAGTGGGGACTTCATCAGGAAGTCTTCGCACAGATTGCAAGTCAGTGGGGACTGCCCCAGATCGACATGATGGCGTCCCGCCTCAACAAAAAGCTACAGAGGTATTGCGCCAGATCAAAAGACCCTCAGGCGGTAGCTGTAGACGCCCTAGTGACACCGTGGGTGTTCCAGTCGGTCTATGTGTTTCCTCCTCTTCCTCTCATACCCAAGGTGTTGAGAATAATAAGAAAAAGAGGAGTGAGAACAATTCTCATTGTTAAAGATTGGCCACGAAGGACCTGGTATCCGGATCTGCTGGACATGCTCACAGAAGATCCGTGGCCTCTTCCTCTACGACAGGACCTGTTGCAACAGGGGCCCTGTCTGTTCCAAGACTTGCTGCGTTTGACGGCATGGCTGTTGAACGCAGGATCCTAGCGGAAAAAGGCATTCCGGATGAGGTCATTCCTACGCTGATAAAGGCTAGGAAGGACGTAACAGCTAAACATTATCACCGTATATGGCGAAAATATGTTTCTTGGTGTGAGGCCAGGAATGCTCCTACGGAAGAATTCCATCTGGGCCGTTTCCTTCACTTCCTACAGACTGGAGTGAATTTGGGCCTAAAATTAGGCTTCATTAAGGTTCAGATTTCGGCCTTATCCATTTTCTTTCAAAAGAATTGGCTTCTCTCCTAGAAGTACAGACTTTTGTGAAGGGAGTGCTGCATATTCAGCCTCCTTTTATAGCTCCGGTAGCGCCTTGGGACCTTAACGTGGTGTTGAGTTTCCTTAAGTCGCACTGGTTTGAACCACTTCAAACGGTGGAGTTAAAATATCTCACTTGGAAGGTGGTCATGTTATTAGCCTTGGCTTCGGCTAGGCGAGTGTCGGAATTGGTGGCTTTGTCTCATAAAAGCTCCCATCTGGTTTTCCATCTGGATAGAGCAGAATTGCGGACCCGTCCTCAATTCTAGCCTAAGGTGGTGTCATCTTTTCATATGAACCAACCTATTGTGGTGCCTGTGGCTACGCGAGACTTGGAGGATTCCGAGTCCCTTGATGTAGTCAGGGCTTTGAAAATTTACGTGGCCAGAACGGCTAGAGTCAGAAAAACAGAAGCACTGTTTGTCCTATATGCAGCCAACAAGGTTGGCGCCCCTGCTTCAAAGCAGACTATTGCTCGCTGGATCTGTAACACGATTCAGCAGGCTCATTCTACGGCTGGATTGCCGTTACCAAAATCGGTCAAGGCCCATTCCACTAGGAAGGTGGGCTCATCTTGAGCGGCTGCCTGAGGGGTCTCTGAACTACAACTATGCTGAGCTGCTACTTAGTCGGGTTCAAACACCTTTGCAAAGTTCTATAAGTTTGATACCCTGGCTGAGGAGGACCTCCTGTTTGCTCAATCGGTGCTGCAGAGTCATCCGCACTCTCCCGCCCGTATGGGAGCTTTGGTATAATCCCCATGGTCCTTACGGAGTCCCCAGCATCCTCTAGGACGTTAGAGAAAATAAGATTTTAAACCTACCGGTAAATCTTTTTCTCGTAGTCCGTAGAGGATGCTGGGCGCCCGTCCCAAGTGCGGACTGCTTCTGCAAGACTTGTATATAGTTTTGCTTACAAAAGGGTTATGTTATAGTTTTCATCGGTCTTGGACTGATGCTATGTTGTTTTCATACTGTTAACTGGTTAGTATATCACAAGTTATACGGTGTGATTGGTGTGGCTGGTATGAATCTTGCCCTTGGATTAACAAAAATCCTTTCCTCGTACTGTCCGTCTCCTCTGGGCACAGTTTCTCTAACTGAGGTTTGGAGGAGGGGCATAGAGGGAGGAGCCAGTGCACACCCATACCTAAAGTCTTTCTTAAAGTGCCCATGTCTGTTGCGGAGCCCGTCTATCCCCATGGTCCTTACGGAGTCCCCAGCATCCTCTACGGACTACGAGAAAAAGATTTACCGGTAGGTTTAAAATCTTATTTTTTGTCTGATAAGTGGACATTGCAACTCTCTGGATCAATGTCCATTCTACCAATTACATGGTCTGACCATGCTCCACTATTGTGTTCGTGGGACCGTTCCCTTTCAAAAGTGTCTCCACGCCCTTGAAGATTGTCCCCCCCACCTACTGTCAGATGTCAATGCTAAGCAGTCTTTGGGTGAGTTTTTCCTTGTACCTAGATACTATTCCCCTGACTGACACTTCTACTTTTAACTTCTGGTGCACTCTTAAGGCGGTAGTTAGAGGTACAGACATTCAAACGGGTGCTAGACTTAAACGGCAACATGCCCATTCCCATTTGGTGTTGTGAGCTCTGCTTTGAGAAGATGAATATCGCAATAAGTGTCACCCCCTCTAAGTCCCTGCACAAGGAATTATACGCTATTAGAAGTCCATTACCACCTCAGACTGTCCTTAATAGAAGTTTTACTTGGTTGGTAATAGAGCTGGGAAACTAACTTCCATATGGAGACGGCCTATGTACCCTATTCATATTTGGCTGCATCTCTAATCATGAAGTGGTTTGCCTTGCATAAATATGTAAAAGATGGTGAATTCGCTCGTTTCATAAGCCCTCCATTTCTGACCCACTATAATTTACAGTGACTGAAAGCTGTTCCCCTTGATATACTGCTAGTTGTGTCTGTTTCATGTTCTTTTTGTTACAATACAATTTCCAGACTTTTATATTCTATATTGTAGTATGTGTATTGGATTTCTCTTATGTCCTCTTTTCTTTGCCCTTCCCTCCCCTTTTTTCTGTATCTCATATATTGATATTTTTCTCAATAAAAATTATTCAAAAGTAAAAAATATATGGCTTCATAAAAAAAATACATTTTATAGAAACTCCTACAGTATGTTAATTTTAATTTTTTACAAATAACCTGTTATTGTATTTTGCAGGACCGGTATATGCGGAGATGATCCAAAACATTCTTTTACCTGTTCTGCAGAACAAAGACTGTAATCTAGTGCGATATGACGTCATTCATGCATTACCCAACACAGCAAATTCTCTTATTGGACGAGCAGCCCACATTGCGGTTCTTGACTCTGAAGTATTTTTGGAAAAATTCTTTCTGGTTGCTGGCCTTAGATATTTCCAGTAGGAGGAGGACACTGCCAGACAATTTATGTAATACCTCATTAACAATAATTCTCAAAGTATGTGGTATTAAAGTGTTAGCTGCCATTGTATTTTGAGCTATATTTATATTTTATTGTGATTTCAATTTGGGTTTTTTTCTTTGGGGGTTTTTCTTTTATGGACTATAATACATTTATGATTATAAACGCAGTGTAGATTTGTTAATTTATATTTCTGAAATAATTACCACCTCCTTAACTGTGTCGGGGAATTAAATATATTTGTCATAATAAATTATTTAAAAAAAACCTGTAAAGCCATCCTACCCTTGGCTTTATATAGTCTATACATACAATTTTTGCAGTCATCTGCGCCATTAATCTGGTGGAATTTGTCAGTTTACTTAGGATCTTCAACTTTGCAACTACTGTGATCTGACACAAGGTGGCTGGCATGATTTGTGAGGTCAGCTGGCCTGACCATCTAATAACTCGCAATGTACTACTTCATCTTCAAAGTCCTGTCACCTGTCCGCTAGCTTTCATGGCCATAGTCTTTCATCATTTTTTTTCTTTTAAATATTATCTTTCTACACTTTAAAATAATTTTTTTGTTACTTTATCAGTAAATTTGATCTAGGCCAGTTTGATGGCCTTTTGCCAGTCTGACAGTGTGGCACTGTCCTTGTACCAAAGTTACCTACATGCTTGTACTGTAAATAGGCGTATGGCTTTATTGCTTGCAGAATACCATACCACCACATCTTATGCACTGTAATGATGGTGATGCGTGCACAATTCCCGATATAATACCATTAATGTAACTGCAGCACATGTAAACTGGTATATATCAGTGGAATTCAGAATGGGGCTATTGCTTCAGCAGTTACTAAACATATGCTGCACTTCATTCATGTTTAAACAGGAAATAAATCTCCGTTATGCTAGAGAATATCACACAAAGCAAAACTAGACCAAATATTGTCCTTTGTTTCTATTTAGAATTATGTTGTAATTAACTGTTATGAAATAATGCCTATTAGTTCATACATAGTTTATTCTGGTCTTATCTGCAGCCTGACCATTTCAGTCCTTTGCATCATTAGCAACAGGTCAACAAGTAGACAGCACACATCTCTCCTGTGCTACCTCACCATCTCTCTCTTCATATACATACTGCTCTAACATGTAGGAATGTAGCAATGGCCAGGAAGCAGGAGACATGCAGTTATGTGTTTGCTAATGGAGATTAAGGTCAGCAAAGCTTGAGGCACCAAGGATCTGGAAAACAAAAATAGGTTTTATTATAGGCTTGTTTGCCGCTTTCAAAGCTGATTTCCTGGTATTCTAATGAATGCCTGGAAATTTTGGCAACCAGTCTGCTCAGAGAGTGCAGCTACAATAACATCCCCTGCTATCATGACTTGGTCGGGTTCAGTACAGTTCCTGTCCTTCGTAACATTGAGCCCAGCTGAGTTTATATGAAGTTACTTTGTAATCCTTTCAGCTCCCTGTAAGAGGTGAGCAATAGGAACACTTGCTGTAATGAGCCCAGTGAGGAGGTGTAGTTGGAGCATGGCCATCCTCCTTCGTTCCCAGTAACTTCATATACTGTATTTAGCCTATTGGTCACTGATGCTCTGTGTATGGGAATTACTTCCCAAATAACAATTTATTAAAAACCTGTACCCTTGCAAACGAGAGTGGGGTGAGGTTTCCCATCTGTTGTTTGTAGTGTAAAGGGGGGTACACACGTAGCGATGTTCAGCTCATTTCTAAGCAATCTGACTAGATTGCTTAGAACATTGCGCCGTGTGTAGGGGGGCCGGCGACAGCAAAACGTGATCCTGCGCGTCGCTATCGCCGGTGCTAAATTGGCCTGCATGCAGGCACAATCTAGCAGGTCACACATTTCACCGCTGGGTAAATTGAGCGGCCCTCCGTGTCCTTTCTCCCCCCTCGCTCAGCACATCACGCTGTGCTGAGCATGGGGAGAGATGTGTGCTGAGCGGTTTGTGCTAGACCACTCAGCACACATCTCTAAGGATATCTCCCCGTCAGTACGGCCCTTAAGATGTACCAGCAACAGAGTGGTGTAGTTGTTACAGCATGTCGCCTGTTACATACTTTTTGCCAAGAATGATAAATACCTTTTATAATAGGTTTCATATCCTCCGCCATTACATGATATCCTACATGTAAGGGCATTTCCTGTGACATTGCCTCCCTTCTTTGGCTCTTTCCCAAGAATGTGCTGCATAAATGAAGACGTTACATAGGGCCACAGATTTCCCAGGTTTAATAACTGGTCACTAGTTTGGATGTTAAGGATATCTGTGAGCGACCATATAGTGCTTTAGAACATGATCCCCCAACTTGTTTCCTTACGGCTCACTCTGTCTTGTTTCCATCTCTTTACCCAAACCAACACACCAGTGTGATATAAATTTGCTGCAGTAGGTTTTCTTGGTACATTCTGTCAAAATATGTAAAAACATGTCTAGGCTATCGGTATTGATGGTGAAGTATTGTTATATAAAGTATACAATGTTGGATGACACAAAAAAAGTTTGTTTTTGAACTCATTAACAATGTTGGATGCAAATAAAATGTAAGCATATTTTTAATGTAGAATAAGATTTTTTAGATTTCAAACTGGAAAAAAAAACGTAGCTGCTAATTTGTCAGTGATCTGTCATTCAGCAAACTGCAATTCTCACTGTCCGATCCTTGTTTTGTTAGAATTTCTCTTTTATGTTTCGTTCTGTGGAATTTAGGTTGCGTTAGTCCTCAAGTGTACTTGATGCCTTTTACAGGATGAAAGGAGCCACTTTATGAGCTGAACCAATATTTATTAGAATGCAGCCTATCAATTTGCCAGGAACTAGTGAATTTATAGGCTGAATAATTGTTCAGCCCACACAATGACGGTCTTCAGTGTATGTGGGAGACAGGTACACTTAAAATACTGGGACTTCAGAAATAAGTGATGGGTGGCTGTTCTTTGATTTGTTTTTTTTGTTAGTAATTGCTGCCTTGTCTACCATCAGCAGCACTATAATGCTTATTACACCTCTGTACTCTTCAAAACATCATACATTACTGATATTCTCTCTGAAGATTGTCAAAAAAGAGTTTGTACTGACACACAAATCTTTGTAAATATCCAGACTGTGCAGAAGAACAATAATAACCTGTTTGGTAACTTGGATAAAATTGTCTTTTTCATATTGAAGAATGTTAAAGGTCTGTAGACTCACTATTGGTGCTTAATAGCGTTTGAGAACAATATTTTCATGCTAATGTTTTGGGGGTTAATGCACTGAGGATAGGAGCTGTGCACTTATGAATTGAAATTATTGGACTCTTTGTCTAAATATAAATGTGTAAAATCCATGCATGTTAATAAGTATTGTTCTGTTCCTGCCTTTGGTTTTAATGGATATATATATATAATTTCTCATTAAACAAGAAAACTTCTTTTTTTTGTTGTGGGCGCCAAAACATGGTCATTTTGTTTATGATCACACTCACTGGAGGTAAGAGATAAGAGAACACTCAGCCATTAAATAGTTTTACATTATTACAGGTTTAAACGTGTGCCTGTCATTTTTCTCACAGAAAAGGCAACCATGTGGCATGAAGCACATTACATGAGAAGGCCGAATGTCCATGCTCACTGTTCCTGATGCCTCCTAATGTACAGGCTGACTGATTAATTGTTTAGCCCACAGGTGTGAGAGGAACAATTGAAAGGCATTTGGTATGAGTACAATACACACATACAATATATTTCTCTGAGGGTACAGCGTAATAAGTTATCCAATGGCATAAATAATTTCCTCATCTTTTTCACCAAAACTCTCTAAAAGGTAATGTTCAAAATTGACTAGTGAAATTATTCAATATTTCTTTAATCAGTTTCACAACTTGTATTGTGTTACTTAGAAAAAGCACTCTACACGCCTGTCATGTGGGAGCAGTGGATATATTGCCATTGTCTACTTTCTGTTTTACATTGTTTTATAATTATTTAAATACATTTATATGTTTTTTAACATGTTGGAGATTATTTTATAGTTTAGCAGTTTAACCCTTTTTATGGTTTATTGTGATTCAACAAAAGTGAAATTATTAGTTTTAACTTCCTATTAGAGATTTAATCATCCCAATAAATGTCACTCTTTTTACCCATGGTTGCATTATTTCATTACGGTGAGTGGTTTCCTAAACCTTTTTGGCTTTGCTACGTTTACTATTATGGTGAATATTATGGTGTACAGTAATATGGTATAATATTATGGTCTACAGTAGTTCACAATAATCAGTGAATGCTGGAGCATTCCAGATACTGTAGGTGGTATGTTTCTATACATAACTTAGAAATTGTGGGACAGTTGTTGTAAATGAGTTCTAATGAAATCCTTCCTGCTACCAACTGCTAAATACCTATGTAACAGCCCTTATAAAATGAAATTTACGTTGCCTATGTAGGTCAAAAAAATCTGCCCCCAATACACAGTAGGAAATCCTTATTACATTACATTACAGTACGTAATACTTACTTGGACAACTGATTCTATCTGTCATTGAATATTTATTTTTCATCCACTAGGGGTCACTGGAGTACTCTTGGGATATGGACGGCCTCCATAGGAACAGGGCACTGAATATTTAAATTTAGAACACTCCACCCCTCCATATCCCAGAGTACCTCAGTGTTTTTTCTGTGCTCGACGTAGCAACAGGTCTGTGGCTTAGTCCACAATTCTTTTGAATATTTTTATTTTTTTGTTAATTTTCTTTTTTCATACACATCCCTTTCCCCCTTCCATAAGGCAGGGTCAGGGATAGTGCAAGCTGCTACTAGCAGCTTTGGCGTGTCGGTCCTCAATAAAAGAGCACCCTCACAGCCATACAGATCCTGCAGACAGGCTGGCCTGCGCTTACAGAGAAGCCCCGTCGGCGCCTCACCACAGGAGCAGAAGTCAAGGTATGTTGGTCGGGGCGGTCAGCTCACGCTGCCGCCCCGCTGTGTGGGGACAATGTTTTCTTTAACGCTGATGGCGCTGGGATCCCTCTACAGTCCGCACACCAGCCGCCGCTGCTCCGGCCGCCGCTGCTGCTCAGAGCGCTTCAGGACGCGCTCCCCGCTGTCTGTTTCCAGCGCGTCCCGCTACCCGGCTCCCGCTGGCGGCCCCACACGCTGCCCGCCCCGCATACTGCTTCCGCAACGGAGCATACAGGGGGGGGAGGGGGGGGGCATTACAGGCTGCAAGCAGAGGGTACAATCAGCGGCATGAGGGGGGATAAACTGCAGCAACAGCAGTATGCTAGGCTGCAGGGATGATTACACAGGATTTTCATACAGAGTTATATACAGGTTGAGTCTCCCTTATCCAAAATGCTTGGGACCAGAGGTATTTTGGATATGGGATTTTTCCGTATTTTGGAATAATTGCATACCATAATGAGATATCATGGCGATGGGACCTAAGTCTAAGCACAGAATGCATTTATGTTTCATATACACCTTATACACACAGCCTGAAGGTAATTTTAGCCAACATTTCTTTGACGTCCTAAGTGGATGCTGGGTTTCCGTAAGGACCATGGGGAATAGCGGCTCCGCAGGAGACTGGGCACAACTAAAGAAAGCTTTAGGACTACCTGGTGTGCACTGGCTCCTCCCACTATGACCCTCCTCCAGACCTCAGTTAGAATCTTGTGCCCGGCTGAGCTGGATGCACACTAGGGGCTCTCCTGAGCTCCTAGAAAGAAAGTATATTTTAGGTTTTTTATTTTACAGTGAGATCTGCTAGCAACAGACTCACTGCAGCGAGGGACTAAGGGGAGAAGAAGCGAACCTACCTAACTGGTGGTAGCTTGGGCTTCTTAGGCTACTGGACACCATTAGCTCCAGAGGGATCGACCACAGGACCCGACCTCGATGTTCGGTCCCGGAGCCGCGCCGCCGGCCCCCTTACAGAGCCAGAAGCAAGAAGTGTTCCGGAAAATCGGCGGCAGAGGACTTCTGTCTTCAACAAGGTAGCGCACAGCACTGCAGCTGTGCGCCATTGCTCCTCATGCACACCTCACACTCCGGTCACTGATGGGTGCAGGGCCCTGAGGGCAATATAATACACCTTGGCTGGCAAATCTACACCATATATAGTCAGGAAGGCTATATAGGTGTAAAAATACCCCTGCCAGAATTCCAGAAAAAGCGGGAGAAGTCCGCCGGAAAAGGGGCGGGGCTATCTCCCTCAGCACACTGGCGACATTTTTTCTTCACAGTGCAGCTGGAAGACAGCTCCCCAGGCTCTCCCCTGTAGTTTTCAGGCTCAAAGGGTTAAAAAGAGAGGGGGGGCACTAAATGTAGGCGCAAAACTGTGTATACAAGCAGCTATTGGGGGAAAAATCACTCAGTTATAGTGTTAATCCCTGCATTATATAGCGCTCTGGTGTGTGCTGGCATACTCTGTCTGTCTCCCCAAAGGACTTTGTGGGGTCCTGTCCTCAGTCAGAGCATTCCCTGTGTGTGTGCGGTGTGTCGGTACGGCTGTGTCGACATGTTGGATGAGGAAGGTTGCGTGGAGGCGGAGCAGAGGCCGATAAATGGGATGTCGCCCCCTGTGGGGCCGACACCAGAGTGGATGGATAGGTGGAAGGTATTAACCGACAATGTCAACTCCTTACATAAAAGGCTGGATGACGTAACAGCTGTGGGACAGCCGGCTTCTCAGCCCGCGCCTGCCCAGGCGTCTCAAAGGCCATCAGGGGCTCAAAAAACGCCCATTACCTCAGATGGCAGACACAGATGTCGACACGGAGTCTGACTCCAGTGTCGACGAGGTTGAGACATATACACAATCCACTAGGAACATCCGTTGCAATGAAAAATGTGTTACACATTTCTGACATGAACCCAAGTACCACATAAAAGGGGTTTTATGTTTAGGGAGAAAAAGCAGCCAGTGTTTTGTTCCCCCATCAGATGAGTGAATGAAGTGTGTAAAGAGCGTGGGTTCCCCCGATAAGAAACTGGTAATTTCTAAAAAGTTACTGCTGGCGTACCCTTTCCCGCCAGAGGATAGGTCACGTTGGGAGATATCCCCTAGGGTGGATAAGGCGCTCACACGTTTGTCAAAAAAGGTGGCACTGCCATCTTGGGATACGGCCACTTTGAAGGAGCCTGCTGATAAAAAGCAGGAGGCTATCCTGAAGTCTGTATATACACACTCAGGTACTATACTGAGACCTGCAATTGCCTCAGCATAAATAGTGCTGCTGCAGCGTGGTCTGATACCTGTCAGATAATATTAATACCCTAGACAGGGATATTATTTTGCTAACATAGAGCATATTAAAGACGTCGTCTTATATATGAGGGATGCACAGAGGGATATTTGCCGGCTGGCATCCAGAATTAATGCAATGTCCATTCTGCCAGGAGGCTATTAGAGACCCGGCAGTGGACAGGTGATGCTGCCTTTAAAAGGCACATGGAGATTCAGCCTTATAAGGGTGAGGAATTGTTTGGGGATGGTCTCTGGGACCTCGTATCCACAGCAACAGCTGGGAAGAAAAATTTTTACCTCAAGTTTCCTCACAGCCTAAGAAAGCACCGTATTTTCAGGTACAGTCCTTTCGGCTTCAGAAAAGCAAGCGGGTCAAAGGCGCTTCCTTTCTGCACAGAGACAAGAGAAGAAGGAAAAAGCTGCACCAGACAGCCAGTTCCCAGGATCAAAAATCTTCCCCCGCTTCCTCTGAGTCCACCGCATGACGCTGGGGCTCCACAGGTGGAGACAGGTGCGGTGGGGGCGCGTCTCAGGAACTTCAGGGACCAGTGGGCTTGCCCACAGGTGGATCCCTAGGTTCTGCAAGTAGTATCACAGGGATACAAGCTGGAGTTCGAGGCGACTCCCCCTCGCCGTTACCTCACATCAGCCTTGCCTGCTGCCCTCGGAGAAAGGGAGGTAGTACTGGCGGCAATTCACAAGCTGTACTTTCAGCAGGTGAAATCAAGGTACCCCTCCTTCAACAAGGTCGGGGTTACTATTCCAAAATGTTTGTGGTACCGAAACCAGACGGTTCGGTGAGACCCATTCTAAAATTGAAATCCTTGAACACTTATATACCAAGGTTCAAGTTCAACATGGAATTGCTCAGGGCGATTATTGCAAGCCTGGAGAATTTCATGGTATCACTGGACATCAAGGATGCTTACCTGCATGTCCCTATTTACCCTCCTCACCAGGAGTACCTCAAAATTGTGGTACAGGATTGTCATTACCAATTCCAGACGTTGCCGTTGGTCTGTCCCCGGCACCGAGGGTATTTACCAAGGTAATGGCCGAAATAATTATCCCGTACTTGGACGATCTCCTTATAAAGGCGAGGTCCAGGGAGCAGTTGTTCGTCGGAGTAGCACTATCTCGGGAAGTGCTACAACAGCACGGCTGGATTCTGAATATTCCAAAGTCGCAGCTGGTTCCTACGACGCGTCTACTGTTCCTGGGTATGGTTCTGGACACAGAACAGGATAAAAAGGGTTTCTCCCAGAGGAGAAGTCCAAGGAGTTGTCGTCTCTAGACAAGAGACCTCCTAATACAAATACAGGTGTCGGTGCATCAATGCACGCGAGCCCTGGGAAAGATGGTAGCTTCTTACGAAGAAATTCCATTCGCCAGGTCCCATGCAAGGATCTTCCAGTGGGATCTGTTGGACAAGTGGTCCGGGACGCATCTTCAGATGCATCGGCGGATAACCCTGTCTCCAAGGGCCAGGGTGTCGCTGTTGTGGTGGCTGCAGAGTGCTCATCTTCTAGAGGGCCGCAGATTCGGCATACAGGACTGGGTCCTGGTGACCACGGATGCCAGCCTTCGAGGCTGGGGGGCAGTCACACAGGGAAGAAACTTCCAAGGACTATGGACAAGTCAGGAGACTTCCCTACACAAAAATATTCTGGAACTAAGGGCCATTTACAATGCCCTAAGTCAGGCTAGACCCCTGCTTCAACACCGGCCGGTGCTGATCCAGTCAGACAACATCACGGCGGTCGCTCATGTAAACCGACAGGGCGGCACAAGAAGCAGGATGGCGATGGCAGAA
This sequence comes from Pseudophryne corroboree, assembly GCF_028390025.1. NCBI lineage: Eukaryota > Metazoa > Chordata > Amphibia > Anura > Myobatrachidae > Pseudophryne > Pseudophryne corroboree. The sequence goes on from NC_086447.1 coordinate 410,112,094, forward strand.
GCCACAAGGATTCTCCGATGGGCGGAAAATCATGTGTTAGCACTGTCAGCAGTGTTCATTCCCGGAGTGGACAACTGGAAAACAGACTTTCTCAGCAGACACGACCTCCACCCGGGAGAGTGGGGACTTCATCCAGAAGTCTTCCAAATGATTGTACACCGTTGGGTAAGGCCACAGGTGGACATGATGGCGTCCCGCCTCAACAAAAAGCTAAAAAGATATTGCGCCAGGTCAAGGGACCCTCAGGCGATAGCTGTGGACGCTCTGGTAACACTGTGGGTGTACCAGTCGGTGTATGTGTTCCCTTCTCTGCCTCTCATACCCAGGGTAATGAGAATAATAAGAAGGAGAGGAGTAAGAACTATACTCATTGTTCCGGATTGGCCAAGAAGAGCTTGGTACCCAGAACTCCAAGAAATGATCTCAGAGGACCCATGGCCTCTGCCGCTCAGACAGGACCTGCTGCAGCAGGGGCCCTGTCTGTTCCAAGACTTACCGCGGCTGCGTTTGACGGCGTGGCGGTTGAACGCCGGATCCTGAAGGAAAAGGGCATTCAGGAGGAAGTTATCCCTACACTAATTAAAGCTAGGAAAGAAGTGAACGCAAACCATTATCACCGCATATGGCGGAAATATGTTGCGTGCTGTGAGGCCAGGAAGGCCCCAACGGAGGAATTTCAGCTAGGTCGATTTCTGCTCTTCCTACAGTCAGGGGTGACTATGGGCCTAAAATTGGGTTCCATTAAGGTCCAGATTTCGGCTCTATCGATTTTCTTCCAAAATAGAACTGACTTCACTGCCTGAAGTTCAGACTTTTGTTAAGGGAGTGCTGCATAGTCAGCCCCCGTTTGTGCCTCCAGTGGCACCGTGGGATCTCAACGTGGTGTTGGATTTCCTGAAGTCGCATTGGGTTGAGCCACTTAAATCCGTGGAGCTAAAATACCTCACGTGGAAAGTGGTCATGCTGTTGGCCTTGGCGTCGGCCAGGCGTGTATCAGAATTAGCGGCTTTATCATGCAAAAGCCCTTATCTAATTTTTTTATATGGATAGGGCGGAATTGAGGACTCGTTCCCAATTCCTTCCTAAGGTAGTATCAGTTTTTCATGTGAACCAACCTATTGTGGTGCCTGCGGCTACTTGGGACTTGGAGGATTCCAAGTTACTGGACGTAGTCAGGGCCCTGAAAAATATATGTTTCCAGGATGGCTGGAGTCAGGAAAACTGACTCTCTATTTATCCTGTATGCACCCAACAAGCTGGGTGCTCCTGCTTCTAAGCAGACTATTGCTCGCTGGATCTGTAGCACGATTCAACTTGCACATTCTGCGGCTGGTCTGTTGCACCCTAAATCTGTAAAAGCCCATTCCACGAGGAAAGTGGGCTCTTCTTGGGCGGCTGCCCGAGGGGTCTCGGCTTTACAAATTTGCCGAGCTGTTACTTGGTCGGGTTCAAACACTTTTGCAAGAGTCTACAAGTTTGATACCCTGGCTGAGGAGGACCTAGAGTTTGCTCATTCGGTGCTGCAGAGTCATCCGCACTCTCCCGCCCGTTTGGGAGCTTTGGTATAATCCCCATGGTCCTTACGGAGTCCCAGCATCCACTTAGGACGTCAGAGAAAATAAGATTTTACTCACCGGTAAATCTATTTCTCGTAGTCCGTAGTGGATGCTGGGCGCCCATCCCAAGTGCGGATTGTCTGCAATACTTGTATATAGTTATTGCCTAACTAAAGGGTTATTGTTGAGCCATCTGTTGAGAGGCTCAGTTATATTTCATACTGTTAACTGGGTATAGTATCACGAGTTATACGGTGTGATTGGTGTGGCTGGTATGAGTCTTACCCGGGATTCAAAATCCTTCCTTATTGTGTCAGCTCTTCTGGGCACAGTATCCTAACTGAGGTCTGGAGGAGGGTCATAGTGGGAGGAGCCAGTGCACACCAGGTAGTCCTAAAGCTTTCTTTAGTTGTGCCCAGTCTCCTGCGGAGCCGCTATTCCCCATGGTCCTTACGGAGTCCCAGCATCCACTACGGACTACGAGAAATAGATTTACCGGTGAGTAAAATCTTATTTTTTTATAACTTTGTGCATTAAACAAAGTGTGTGTACATTCACACAATTCATTTATGTTTCATATACACCCTATACACACAGCCTGAAGGTCATTTAATACAATATTTTTAATAACTTTGTGTATTAAACAAAGTTTGTGTACATTGACCCATCAGAAAACAAAGGTTTCACTATCTCACTCAAAAAAGTCCGTATTTCGGAATATTCCGTATTTCGGAATATTTGGATATGGGATACTCAACCTGTATCAGTTTATAAGCTTGTAACCTGTACTGTGACTATGATTTTAAGCATGGCAGCCATTTTAACCATGCTTCCTGTGTCTTCCTGCTGTGATTCCAGAACGTTCCAGTACTACATCTCTACTCCACCGGAAGCGCAGGGGTGTTAGTGGGAATTTGGGATCACATTTCATAGTACTGGCCACGTGTACTGCACTTGGCCAGATATATATATATATATAGAGACACCTTACTACTATTTTACTGAGTCGTGCAAGTGTCTGTTTTTTGTGTATTGTATTGTCTGTCTCCATAATGAGTAAGGCACCAGCAAAAATTAAAAAGCATCACTGCAAAGTCTGTAGCAGTGTGTTACCGGATGGATCTACCACATGTACAGTATGTTTTGTGGATTCAGTTCCGAATACAATTTCTGCTCCGGTTTTAAAGCCAGTTTCCTCCCCGGACCCTCCATGGGAAATGCTAGCCAATGTACTGGCTGGGTTGCAATCAGAATTGACCGCCGCTCGACAAGAGCGGGAAGCGGCAAGATCTGTGTCTAGGGTGAGACCGCCAGAACTACCGGAGGCGTCTCAGCCTTGCGAAAGTTCCAAATCCATTTTGGGTAGACGGGATAAATTTCATATCTCTTATGATTTACCAGTTTCTGCTATGTTGCATTCTGACGATTCCATGCCAGACCTCACGGCACAAGATGAGGGTGAGGAGGGCGAAGTGGAGTCAGATAGTGAGGATTTTAACAGCTCAGGCATTGATAATCTCATCAGAGCGGTGCGTCAGTCTCTGAAGTTTACAGCAACTGAGGAGCCTCTGACAAATGATCAGGTCGTATTTACTAAACGACAGAGAACTCCAATGTGTTTTCCTGTTTCGGAGTCTCTTAATAAGATGTTAGTAGAAACACGACAGACTCCAGATAAACGGTTTTCTATACCTCGCAGATTTAAGTCTAGTTACCCGTTTCCAGATTCTGTGACATGTACATGGGAGAATCCACCAATAGTTGATTCGTCAGTATCGAAACTTACAAAGAAATTAACCATACCAGTGACAGCTGCTACTACGCTTAAAGACCCTTCAGATCGCAAAATAGAAACTATGCTAAAGTCCATGTATGTAGCAGCAGGAGTGCTGCTGAGACCTGGCTTGGTTGGCATCTGGGTCACTAAGGCGCTCATAGTATGGATAACAGAACTCAAGTCTGCCCTACATGACGAACACCTTATACTTCTTGCTGATCAAATGTGTGAGGCTGCAGAGTATCTATGTACAGCTTCTACTGACGTCTGTCAGCTCACTTCTCGCCTTTCATCGTCCCTAGTTACGGCACGACGAGCACTCTGGCTGCATTCTTGGCAAGCGGAGGCAGAGGTCAAAAGAGGTATAGAGGCGTTACCTTACGGTGGCGAGAAGTTGTTTGGTCCGGAATTGGACAAATGGATTTCTGAGGCCACGGGAGGAAAGTCTGTTTTCTTACCATTTCCTCCACCGGTACCAAGACGGAGGTACTCTGGACCAGCGTTCAAATCCTTTAGACCTCAGTCCTTTTGCGGACGTGGCAGAGGAACAGCCACGCCTTGTAGACGGGGTCGTGGACGTGGTTTCCAACAAACCAACACAAGTCGTCAGGACGCTAAGGTCACCGACAAGCCAGTGGCATGACGGGCTACCAGCCCATCTCGGTTCTCCGATTGTGGAAGCACGCCTTCAGACGTTCCATTTGGCGTGTTTCCAGACATCCGCTGATGGGTGGATCCGCAATTTAGTGTTAAGAGGTTACAAAATAGAGTTCGACTGTCTTCCGCCACTGCGGTTTTTCAAGACAGGACTGCCTCTGTCGGACGACAAGAGGGCGGTTCTGCAAATTGCCATTCAGTCCCTACTGGATTCAGCAGTTTTGATTCCGGTCCCTGTACACCAACAGGGTCAGGGTTATTTCTCTGACGTCCTAGTGGATGCTGGGAACTCCGTAAGGACCATGGGGAATAGACGGGCTCCGCAGGAGACTGGGCACTCTAAAAGAAAGATTAGGTACTATCTGGTGTGCACTGGCTCCTCCCTCTATGCCCCTCCTCCAGACCTCAGTTAGAATCTGTGCCCGGCCAGAGCTGGGTGCTCCTAGTGGGCTCTCCTGAGCTTGCTAGAAAGAAAGTATTTGTATATACAGAAGACAGAAGAAGGAGATAAAATCGGCGGCAGAAGACTCCGGTCTTCATTAAGGTAGCGCACAGCACTGCAGCTGTGCGCCATTGCTCCCACTGCACACCACACACTCCGGTCACTGTAGGGTGCAGGGCGCTGGGGGGGGGGGGGGGCGGGCGCCCTGGGCAGCAATAAGAGTACCTTTTGGCAATATATACACATACTACAGTCTGGAAAACTGTATATGTGTAAAACCCCCGCCATTTTTAGTCAGAAACAGGACAGAAGCCCACCGCTGAGGGGGCCGGGCCTTCTTCCTCAGCACACCAGCACCATTTTCTCTTCACAGCTCCGCTGGAAGGAAGCTCCCCAGGCTCTCCCCGGCAGTATCCTGGTACACAAAGGGTGAAAAGAGAGGGGGGGCACATAAATTTAGGCGCAAAAATTGTATATACAGCAGCTACTGGGTAAACACTGAGTTGTAGTGTAATCCCTGGGTTATATAGCGCTGGGGTGTGTGCTGGCATACTCTCTCTGTCTCTCCAAAGGGCCTTGTGGGGGAACTGTCCTCAAATAGAGCATCCCCTGTGTGTGTGGTGTGTCGGTACGCGTGTGTCGACATGTCTGAGGTAAAAGGCTCCTCTAAGGAGGTGATAGAGCGGATATGTGTGTGAGAGGGTGTCTCCGTCGACAACGCCGACACCTGTTTGGATATGTGTAAGTGCTAAGGTGAATTTATTGCACAAAAGGTTAGGGAACAGACAGGAAATCTACCCAGGTCTGTCCCTATGTCACAGAGACTTTCAGAGTCTCTCAATGCTCACTATCCATAATAACAAACACTGGTATCGACATGGAGTTTAACTCCACTGTCGACTACGATAATGCAAAGTTACAGCCAAGATGGCTAGAAGGTATTCAATATATGATTATTGAAATAAAAGATGATTTGCATATCACTGATGACTCATCTGTCCCTGACACGAGAGTACACATGTTTAAGGGGAAGAATGCTGAGGTAAATTTCCCTCCTCTTATGAGGAAAAAGAGCGGGAATCTCCAGACAAGAGACGGCAGCTTCCCACAAGAGATTTCTCAGGCTGTATCCTTTCCCCACTAGGGCCAGGATATGTTGAGAATCTTCCCCTGGGGTGTCCTGTTTGCACAGACAGTAGCACTTGCTATTCTCAGGGATCCTGCAGATAGCGTGTACATTCTAGTATACTACCCAGACCGGCGATGGTGTCGGCATGGGTTTATAGCGCTGTGGCAGCGTGGACAGGTACCTTATCAGCAGAGATGAGACCCTAGTATGCAATATAAATATATTAAAGATGCTGTCTTAAGTGATAGATATATAGTTATAAAGCATGCCCAAAGAGACATGAGTATACTGGGTCCTAGAGTCAAAGCTATGTCGATCTCTGCTTGACGTGTCCTGTAGAATATGCATTGGACAGATGATGCCGACTTAAGAGGCATATGGAAGGCTGAGGATTGTGTGGAGAAGGGTTCTCGGGCCTGGTCTCCACAGCTATAGCTGGTAATTCTGCTAGTTTGCCTTATATTCCTGCACAGCCTAAGAAAGCACAACATTATTAAATGCAGCCTTTCGAATAAAGAAACAAGAAAGTCTGAGGTGCGTCCTTTCTTGTCAGAGCCGGGCAGCTAGTTCCCAGGAACAGTAGTCCTCCCCGGCACCTACAAAAATCCACCAATGTCGCTGGGGCTCCACAGGCGGAGCTAGGCCCGGTGGGGACACGCCTTCGTAAGTTCAGCCACAAGTGGGTTCACTCCCTGTTCGATCCCTGGGCAATAGATATTGTGTCTCAGGGATACAAGCTGGACTGTGAGAAGATGCCCCCTCACAGACGGCCCTGCGGGCTTCCCCCCCAAGAGAGGGAGCCAGTGTTAACTGCAATTCACAAATTGTATCTTTAACAAGTGGTGGTCAAGGGTCCCCTCCTTCAACAAGAGGGTGTTATTATTAGACCATGTTGTAATCCCGAAACCAGACGGTTCGGTCAGACCCATATTGAATTAAAAATCCCTGAACATATACCTGAGAAGGTTCAAGTTCAAGATGGAATCGCTAAGAGCGGTCAGTGGAAGCCTAAAAAGGGGGAGACTTTATTGTGAATCGGGACATAAGGGATGCATACCTTCAGGTCCCCATTTATCCACCTCATTAGGCGTACCTCAGAATTGCGGTACGGGATTGGCATTACCAATTTCAGATGTTGCCGTTTGGTCTCTCCAAGGCCCCGAGAATATTCACCATGGTAATGGCGGATATGATTGTGCTCCTGCGGAAGCAAGGTGTCACTATTATCACGTACTTGGACGATCTCCTCATAAAAGCGAGATCAAGAGAGCAGTTGCTGAACAGCGTATCACTTTCTCTGGAAGTGTAACGGCAACACGGTTGGATTCTATATATTCCAAAGTCGCAGTTGGTTCCTACAGCTCATCTGCCTCTCCTAGGCACGATCCTAGACACAGACCAGAAAAGGGTTTATCTCCCGATAGAGAGAGCTCAGGAGCTCATGACACTGGTCAGGAATCTATTAAAACCAAAACAGGTGTCAGTGCATCACTGCACTCGAGTCCTGGGAAGGATGGTGGCATCATACGAGGCCATCCCCTTAGGCAGGTACCATGCGAGGACTTTCCAATGGGACTTACTGGACAAGTGGTCCGGATCACCTCTTCAGAGGCATCGGTTAATCACCCTATCCCCCAGGGCCAGGGTATCTCTCCTGTGGTGGTTGCAGAGGGCTCACCTTCTCGAGGGCCGCAGATTCGGCATTCAGGACTGGATCCTGGTGACCACGGATGCAAGCCTCCGAGGGTGGGGGGCAGTTACACAGGGAAGAAATTTCCAAGGTCTGTGGTCAAGACTTGCCTTCACGCCAATATCCTGGAACTAAGGGCCATATACAACGCCCTAAGTCAAGCGGAGATCCTGCTTCGCGACCAACCGGTTCTGATCTAGTCAGACCGCAGGGGTTCATGTAAACCGCCAAGGCGGCACAAGGAGCAGGGTGGCGAGGGTAGAAGCCCCCAGAATTCTTCGCTGGGCGGAGAATCAAGTAAGCGCACTGTCAGCAGTGTTCATTCCGGGAGTGGACAACTGGGAAGCAGACTTCCTCAGCAGGCACGACCTCCACCCGGGAAAGTGGGGACTTCATCAGGAAGTCTTCACGCAGTTTGCAAATTGATGGGAACTGCCTAAGGTGGACTAGATGGCGTCCCACCTCAATAAAAAGCTAAAAAAGGTTTTACGCCGGGTCAAGGGACCCTTAGGTGATAGCTGTGGTCGCACTAGTAACATTGTGGGTGTTCCAGTTGGTCTCTGTATTCCCTCCTCTTCCTCTCATACCCAAGGGCTGAGAATTGTAATAAAAGGAGGAGTGTAAACAATATTCTCTGCTCCGAATTGGCCAAGAAGGACTCGGTACCCGGAGCTGCAGGAAATGCTCTCAGAGGACTCAGGGCTTCTGCCTCTCAGACAGGACATGTTGCAACAGGGGCCCTGTCTGTTCCAAAATTTACCGCGGCTGCATTTGACGGCATGGCGGTTGAACGCCGGATCCTAGCGGAAAAGGGCATTCCGGATGCAGTTATTCCTACGCTGATAAAGGCTAGGAAAGACGTGACAGCAAGACTTTTTCACTGTATATGGCGAAAATAGGTTGCTTGGTGTTAGGCCGGGAAGGCCCTACAGAGGAATTCCAGCGGGGTCGATTCCTGCACTTCCTACAGTCAGGAGTGACTATGGGCCTAAAATTAGGATCCATAAAGGTCAAGATTTCGGCCCTATACGTTTTCTCTAAAAATTAACTGGCTTCACTGCCTGAAGTTCAGACGTTGTTCCGGGGGTGCTGCATATTCAGCCTCCTTTTGTGCCACCGGTGGCACCTTGGGATCTTAACGTTGTGTTGGATTTCCTGAAATCCCACTGGTTTGAGCCACTTAAGACCATGGAGCTAAAATATCTCACGTGGAAAGTGGTCATGCTATTGGCCTTAGCTTCGGCTAGGCGTGTGTCAGTATTGGCGGTTTTGTCATGTAAAAACCCTTATCTGATCTTCCATATGGACAGGGCAGAATTGAGGACTCGTCCCCAATTTCTCCCTAAGGTGGTATCAGCGTTTCATTTGAACAAACCTATTGTGGTGCCTGCGGCTACTCGGGACTTGGAGGACTCCAAGTTACTAGAGGTAGTCAGGGCTTTGAAAATCTATGTAGCCAGGACGGCTGGAGTCAGGAAAGCTGACTCGCTGTTTATCCTGCATGCACCCAACAAGCTGGGTGCTCCTGCTTCAAAGCAAACTATTGCGCGCTGGATCTGTAACACGATTCAGCAAGCTCATTCTGCGGCAGGATTGCCGCATCCTAAATCAGTAAAAGCCCATTCCACAAGGAAGGTGGGCTCTTCTTGGACGGCTGCCTGAGGGGTCTCGGCTTTACAGCTTTGCCAAGCTGCTACTTGGTCGGGTTCAAACACATTTGCTAAGTTCTACAAGTTTGATACCCTGGCTGAGGAGGACCTTGCCTTTGTTCATTCGGTGCTGCAGAGTCATCCGCACTCTCCCGCCCGTTTGGGAGCTTTGGTATAATCCCCATGGTCCTTACGGAGTTCCCAGCATCCACTAGGACGTCAGAGAAAATAAGAATTTACTCACCGGTAATTCTATTTCTCGTAGTCCGTAGTGGATGCTGGGCGCCCGTCCCAAGTGCAGTCTCTCTGCAATATATGTATATAGTTATTGCTTAACTAAAGGGTTATTGTTTTGAGCCATCTGTTACTGAGGCTCAGTTATTGTTCATGCTGTTAACTGGGTATGGTTATCACGAGTTGTACGGTGTGATTGGTGTGGCTGGTATGAGTCTTACCCTGGATTCCAAATCCTTTCCTTGTTGTGTCAGCTCTTCCGGGCACAGTTTCCTTAACTGAGGTCTGGAGGAGGGGCATAGAGGGAGGAGCCAGTGCACACCAGATAGTACCTAATCTTTCTTTTAGAGTGCCCAGTCTCCTGCGGAGCCCGTCTATTCCCCATGGTCCTTACGGAGTTCCCAGCATCCACTACGGACTACGAGAAATAGAATTACCGGTGAGTAAATTCTTATTTATTCCAGTCTGTTTGTGGTACCGAAGCCGGATGGCTCAGTCAGGCCATTATTGAACTTAAAGGGTCTCAATCGGTACGTAACTTACTACAGATTCAAGATGGAATCTCTGCGCTCAGTGATTGCAGGTTTAGAGCCAAAGGAATTCATGATTGCGCTAGATCTCAAGAATGCGTACTTACACATCCGATTTGGCAGCCTCATCAGAGGTTCTTGCGGTTTGCAATACGCCAGAACCATTACCAGTTTCAGGCTCTACCGTTTGGCCTTTCGTCAGCGCCTCGGGTATTCACCAAAGTGATGTCTGTGATGATAGCTCATCTCAGATCCCTGGGAGTGACAATAGTTCTGTATTTAGACAATCTGCTCATCAAAGCCCCGTCTCAACAAATGCTTCTCCAACATGCGCTGCTAACGTACAATGTACTGGTTCACCACGGTTGGATTGTCAACTTCAAGAAATCACATCTCATTCCGTCTCAACGCCTTCAATTCCTAGGTATGATTCTCGATACGGTAAATCAAAGAATTTACCTACCACAACAGAAAGTACAGATTATTCACCATCTGGTACAATTAGTGCTCAAGCCACGCACAGTCTCGGTACATTTGTGCATTCGCCTCTTAGGAACAATGGTGGCGGCTTTCGAAGCGTTTCAGTTCGGAAGATTTCACTCACGTCCATTTCAACTGGATGTGCTTGCACAATGGTCGGGCTCGCATCTGCAGTTTCACCACAGGCTGAGGTTGTCGCCAAGGGCAAGGGTGTCTCTACTCTGGTGGCTCAAGGTACACAATTTAACCGCAGGGAAACTGTTCGGCGGCTGGAATTGGATAATTCTAACGACGGACGCGAGTCTCAGAGGTTGAGGAGCTGTAGTTCAAAATTGTCAGCTCCAGGGTCTCCGGGCGGATCACGAAAGATTGCTGTCTATAAATGTCCTGGAACTCCACGCAATTTACAATGCACTACGACAAGCAGTACACATGCTTCGCTCTCAGACTGTCCAAGTGCAGTCAGACAACGCAACGGCAGTCGCATACATCAACAAACAAGGAGGAACGAGAAGCCGCATGGCAATGCGGGAAGTAGCTCGAATCCTCAATTGGGCAGAATACCACCAGGTGATATTGTCGGCAGTGTTCATTCCGGGAGTGGACAACTGGGAGGCGGATTATCTCAGCCGTCTGGATTTTCATCCAGGAGAATGGGCATTAAATCCAGAGGTGTTTCACATGTTGATTCAGCGGTGGGGTTACCCTCAGGTGGACCTGATGGCGTCTCGCCACAATCACCAAACGCTCCAGTATGTGTCCAGAACGAGAGATCCAAAGGCAGTGGCGGTGGATGCTCTCACAATCGCTTGGCCGTACAGCCTAGTGTATCTGTTTCCACCATTTCCGCTGCTCCCTCTGGTGCTAAAACGGATCAAAAGAGAGTCTGTCACAGTCATACTAGTGGCTCCTCATTGGCCTCGAAGAGCTTGGTTCTCGGATCTCCACGGACTACTCGCAGACGATCCTTGGCCGCTCCCTCTATGTCCGGACTTGTTACAACAGGGTCCGTTCCTTTACCCCGATTTAGCGCGGCTGCGTTTGACGGGGTGGCTGTTGAGACCGCCCTCTTAAGAAGAGAGGGCATTCCGGAATCGGTTATACCAACCATGTTACGTGCTAGGAAGCCAGTTATGGCAGCTCATTATTACAGAATTTGGCGTGCCTATATAGGTTAGTGTGAAGCTCGGAAGTTTCCGACATCAGCTTTCAAGTTATCTCGTCTTTTGTTATTTCTACAGACGGGGTTAGATGGAGGACTACGTTTATCTACACTAAAGGTGCAGGTATCTGCGTTGTCAATTTATTTTCAAAGACGATTGGCTCTATTGCCGTCGGTACACACTTTTCTGAAAGGTTTCCTCAGAGTACAGCCTCCATTCATTCCACCTACAGCGCCATGGGACTTGAATCTGGTTTTAGATTTCTTACAGTCTTCATATTTTGAACCCTTACAGCAAGTGGATATAAAGTTTCTCACTTGGAAAACAATTTTCTTCTAGCCTTAGCTTCGACAAGGCGTGTTTCAGATTTGGGTGCCTTGTAATGCAAGCCACCGTATTTGGTGTTTCATGATGACAGAGCGGAACTTCGGACGAATCCCGCTTTCTTACCAAAGGTAGTGTCATCTTTTCACATCAATCAACCAATAGTAGTTCCTGTGTTGCAGCACATTCTGGAACTCTGGATGTGGTACGCGCATTACGCATTTATGTATCCCGAACGTCTACAGTTCGTAAAACGGATACGTTGTTTGTTCTCTATGATGCTGCCAAGATGGGTTGGCCAGCTTCTAAGCAGACCTTATCCAGATGGATAAAACTGACCATACGTCAGGCTTACCTTCATGCTAGGTTACAGCCGCCTACATCAGTAACAGCTCATTCCACACGTTCTGTGGGAACTTCATGGGCAGCTGGTCGTGGAGCTTCTACGATGCAGCTTTGCCGTGCGGCTACATGGTCTTTCGTGCACACGTTTGTGCGCTTTTACAAGTTTGATACGTTTGCGGCATCAGCATCTAGCTTTGGCCGCCTAGTGTTACAGGTGCCAAACAGCTCTCCCGCCCACGGGGGAAGCTTTGGTACGTCCCAAGAGTACTCCAGTGACCCCTAGTGGATGAAAAAGAAAATAGGATTTTGGTACTTACCAGGTAAATCCTTTTCTTTGAATCCATAGGGGCACTGGACGCCCACCCAGAGCAGTTTTTACCTGGTTTGTGGTAAGTTCAGGGGATCTTATGGTAACACACTCTCACCGACTGGTTCAAATTATCAAGTGCTGGTTATGGTGTCAACTGTTTAGTTGTCAGTAACGTTATGTGTCAACTTCATTGTTGTCCGTTATGTTATATGTAATACTCCATTGTCAACCTCTCTATAGCTCCTGTTCGGCTCAGTAAAAAACACTGAGGTACTCTGGGATATGGAGGGGTGGAGTGTTCTAAATTTAAATATTCAGTGCCCTGTTTCTATGGAGGCCGTCCATATCCCAAGAGTACTCCAGTGCCCCCTATGGATGCAAAGAAAAGGATTTACCTGGTAAGTACCAAAATCCTATTTTTGTAAACTGGGAGCAAGGAGATAGGTCAGTTAGGATATGAATTAAACATGTTATTTATAATTGTATTATCTACCTAGGTTTTCTTAAAAATTAAGAATGCACTGGTAAATAAATGACTGGAGCGCAAGAATAATATGCATATGCCAGTCACTGATATATGTGTGTGTGTGTGTGTGTGTGTGGGGGGGGGGGGGGTAGCATCACACTCACTTTGTCACCCACTGCCTCTCTGTCACCATATCACTTACTGCTTTTCCCCATCATCTTTTCCCTGTCACCAACTTCCTCTCCATCTCCCAATACTTCTTCTCATCACACCCCTCTCTTGTCACCAACTGCCTCCCCCTGGTGTCATCCAATTCCTCTCCCTGGCATCATCCACTGCCTCTCCCTGTCACCCACTGCCTCTTCGTGCCCCTCTATCTCTTCCTCTCCCCAGTGTCATTGTACCCCATAACCCTCTCTCCTATCCCCCTATGCCTCTCCTATCCCCCTATGCCTCTCCAAGGCATCACTCTCACCCCATCATTTGGATACAGCGTTACTTTTGAGGCCATGCCCTGAGGCCACACCAACTTTCCCAGGAGCACTCCCCCTCTACTTCCCCTGTCATGGTGCCCCCCACCATTTTGCTCTGAATCCGTCCCTGACTGTACTAAAAAAAAACACTCCTAGTCAATAGTCCATACGGAAATAAGCTTTCATATGCCAAATGGCATGCTCTTGATAAATGTATAAATATACTGTAGGTATTGTAACAATAAAAGTCTTTTGTCAAAGCTTGTGGTATATGCAATTGCCGGCGAATTGCGGCAATTTTTCTCCCGTTTTTTAATTCGACACAATTCGCCCGTCGAATTCCGGCAAGTGGGTGCCGAAATTCAACATATTCAATAAAAAACGGATTCGACAGTCCCGCTGTAGAAAAACGGCCGATTTGACGGATTTTGTTCCGATTTTAAAAAAACGGTAAAAATCCAGAAAAAAAATTGCGTGGGGTTCCCCCTCCAAAGCATAACCAGCCTCTGCCTCTTTGAGCCGGTCCTGGTTCTAAAAATCCGGGGGAAAAACTGACAGGGGATCCCCCGTATTTTTAAAACCAGCACCGGGCTCTGCGCCTGGTGCTGGTGCAAAAAATACGGGGGACGAAAAGCGTAGGGGTCCCCCGTATTCTTTACACCAGCATCGGGCTCCACTAGCTGGACAGATAATGTCACAGCCGGGGGTCACCTTTATACAGCACCCTGCGGCCGTGACATTAAATATCCAACTAGTCACCCCTGGCCGGGGTACCCTGGGGGAGTGGGGACCCCTTCAATCAAGGGGTCCCCCCCAGTCACCCAAGGGCCAGGGGTGAAGCCCGAGGCTGTCCCCCCCATCCAAGGGCTGCGGATGGGGGGCTGATAGCCTTGAGAAAATTGAAAGAATATTGTTTTTTTCCAGTAGTACTACAAGTCCCAGCAAGCCTCTCCCGCAAGCTGGTACTTGGAGAACCACAAGTACCAGCATGCGGGAGAAAAACGGGCCCGCTGGTACCTGTAGTTCTACTGGGAAAAAAATACCCAAATAAAAACAGGAGACACACACTGTGAAAGTAAAACTTTTTATTTCACACATGTCGACACACACACATACTTACCTATGTTCACACGCCGACCTCTGTCCACTTGTCCAAGTAGAATCCACGTGTACCTGTGAATAAAATTATACTCACCTGATCCAGTGTCCAGATTATAATCCACGTACTTGGCAAAAAAAAAAAAACGAACACCCGGACCAGGCGGACTGAAAGGGGTCCCATGTTTACACATGGGACCCCTTTCCCCGAATGCAGAGACCCCCCCGTGACTGCTGTCACAGAAAGGTCTCTTCAGCCAATCAGGAAGCGCCACTTCGTGGCACTCTCCTGATTGGCTGTATGCGCGTCTGCACTCAGACAGCGCATCGCACAGCTCCCTCCATTAGTTTCAATGGTGGGAACTTTGCGGTCAGCGGCGGGGTTACCCGCGGTCAGCCCTCACCGCTGACCACAAAGTTCCCACCATTCAAATTAATGGAGGGAGCTGTGCAATGCGCGTCTGAGCTTAGACGCGCAGAGCCAATCAGGTGAGTGCCACGAAGTGGCGCTTCCTGATTGGCTGAAGAGACCTTTCTGTTACAGCAGTCACTGGGGGGTCTCTGCATTCGGGGAAAGGGGTCCCATGTGTAAACATGGGACCCCTTTCAGTCCGCCTGGTGCGGGTGTTCGTTTTTTTGTTTTTTTTGCCAAGTACGTGGATTATAATCTGGACACTGGATCAGGTGAGTATAATTTTATTCACAGGTACACGTGGATTCTACTTGGACAAGTGGGCAGAGGTCGGCGTGTGAACATAGGTAAGTATGTGTGTGTGTCGACATGTGTGAAATAAAGTTTTACTTTCACGGTGTGTGTCTCCTGTTTTTATTTGGGTATTTTTTTCCCAGTAGAACTACAGGTACCAGCGGGCCCGTTTTTCTCCCGCATGCTGGTACTTGTGGTTCTCCAAGTACCAGCTTGTGGGGGGGCTTGCTGGGACTTGTAGTACTACTGGAAAAAACAATATTCTTTCAATTTTCTCAAGGCTATCAGCCCCCCATCCGCAGCCCTTGGATGGGGGGGACAGCCTCGGGCTGCACCCCTGGCCCTTGGGTGGCTGGGGGGGACCCCTTGATTGAAGGGGTCCCCACTCCCCCAGGGTACCCCGGCCAGGGGTGACTAGTTGGATATTTAATGCCACGGCCGCAGGGCGCTGTATAAAAGTGACCCCCGGCTGTGGCATTATCTACCCAGCTAGTGGAGCCCGATGCTGGTGTAAAAAATACGGGGGACCCCTACTCTTTTTGTCCCCCGTATTTTTTGCCCCAGCACCAGGCGCAGAGCCCGGTGCTGGTTTTAAAAATACGGGGGATCCCTTGTCAGTTTTTTACCCGGATTTTTAGAACCAGGACCGGCTCGAAGAGCCCGAGGCTGGTTATGCTTAGGAGGGGAGACCCCACGCAATTTTTTTCTGATTTTTACCATTCCATTTAAAAAAAATTAAAAAAAATATTTTAAAAAATATATAAATAATACTTGTGCCTCCAAAATAGACAAACCAAGTACCTAATCCCTTCTAATATAAATAGATATGCTATTACCAATTAAAAAAAACACCAAAAAAAACATGTTTTTAAAAAAATTTATTAGATTCCGCCACCAAAGTGTGGCGGATTGAAAATGACGAATTTACTGTCTAAAAGCACTGTTGTCGAATTTCCAAACTTCAATTGAATATACTTTTGTCGAATTGCCGCATTTGTACCATTGCAGAAATGTCGAATTTGACAAATGTCGAATTTCAAAAAGTCGAATTTGGAAAGTCCGTTTTTTTTTGACGAAAGGTACTGAATTGCATTGTCGAATTTTTTGGGGGGTCGAAAATGTCCCGTTTTTCGACTTTTTCGGGAATTCGACCGCAATTGCATATACCCCACAGTATCCAATTTGAAATGACAATCCACTTGGTTCTAATGTATCCAAAAGCTATAGAGCTTGCAAATAATTCTTGTATACAGTATGCTGGGCATTTAAATTGGACCATAGTGTGTAGTTCAGTAAATGTAAAACTATCAAAGCCGGTAGTTAACAAGATATTGAACGCAGTACTTGTATATTGTTTCCCTCTCAGTCGCACAAGCAGCCGGCAGTTCAAAACTGCCGCTAACTCCTAGCCAGCACGGTCGTGGGCCCAAGGTCAACATTTAATTACCAGATGACTGGCTTCTCACGTTGTAGGTAGTAACGTCAGTCTCCCGCTGATAAAGTTTACCATCCAATAGGAGGTGGCAGTGTACAGCAGAAATGTGCCAGGGTGTCTCTCGTCTGGGGGAATAGGCCAATTAGGATACTGAATGAAACACTTAAGTTATTTATAATTGTATTATTTAACTAGATATTTCACAGGCTTTATATATGTTAATGTACAATACTGGATGTATTACTATTTATTGCTGCATTATTTTATTATAGCATATAATGGGAATGGACATTCCACCTTCTACCATTAACAGAACAAATTGCAAAATCATTGTTGTTTTTTTCCGATTCACATCTTATTCTAATAGCTGAGCAGGGCCATCTGTGTGAGCAGTGACTTCCACAAGGGATGTCTGGTTTATCTTTTCAAGATATAGCTGAAATTGTTCCTGTGTTTACTAATGAAACTGGTTTATGAATCATACCCGCTTGATGTGCTTTTTTTTTTTTCTGGCTTCACAATATTAGCAGAACATAGCAAATACCAGGATTTGAATTTGTAAAGCATTTTTAGTGCTTTGAAAAAGCCAGGTAAGTTGCACATTATCACCTATGTAGCAGTCCATGCTTAAATGTATATGCTTGTACTGGGGAAGGGGAGTATGGGGACACTGTGCGCAACTACTGGGAGACTACAATTTGCACAGGATTATATCTTTAGAAGCAAACGGTCCCGGTTAGCATGAAGGATAGTATGGTTCTCCACTGCGTTATACAGGGATTTTTAGATGCAGGCAAATAACAATTATTTGAAATAAGAAAAGTTTAGAAAGTAGAGGGGAACATGGAAATGGAATTGAATTCTACTGTACGTAAAACAAAAATAAATATGTTGGACATAAGTACAGTTAGCTTTGGTAAAACGAGATTTATGGTAAGAACTTACCATTGTTAAATCTCTTTCTGCGGGGTACACTGGGCTCCACAGGGAATGACATTGGGGTGTAGAGTAGGATCTTGATCCGAGGCACCAACAGGCTCAAAGCTTTGACTGTTCCCAGAATGCCTAGTGCCGCCTCCTCTATAACCCCGCCTCCCTGCACAGGAGCTCAGTTTTTGTTAACCAGTCCAATGCAGTAGCAGGTAAAAGAGACGACAACTGTTAGTAGTCACAAACACCACACACTCACGACAGGAGAAAGTGTCAGCGGCTAATGCCATACCAATCCAAAGAAGCTAAGTGCGTCAGGGTGGGAGCCCTGTGGAGCCCAGTGACCTCGCAGAAAGAGATTTAACAACTGTAAGTTCTTACCATAAATCTCGTTTTCTACTGCGGGGTACACTGGGCTCCACAGGGAATGACATTGGGGATGTCCTAAAGCAGTTCCTTATGGGAGGGGACACACTGTAGTGGGCACAAGAACCCGGCGTCCAAAGGAAGCATCCTGGGAGGCGGAAGTATCAAAGGCATAGAACCTTATGAACGTGTTCACTGAGGACCACATAGCCGCCTTGCACAATTGTTCAAGGGTTGCACCACGGCGGGCCGCCCAAGAAGGTCCAACCGACCGAGTAGAATGGGCCTTTATGGTAGCAGGAGCTGGAAGGCCAGCCTGTACATAAGCATGTGCAATCACCATTCTAATCCATCTGGCCAGGGCCTACTTGTGAACAGGCCAGTCATGTTTATGAAAGCCAAACAGAACAAAGAGAGAATCCAACTTCCTGATGGAGACAGTTCTCTTCACGTAGATACGGAGAGCCCGTACCACATCCAAAGACCGTTCTTTGGCAGACAAATCGGGAGAGGCAAATGCCGGAACCACGATCTCCTGATTAAGGTGGAAAGAAGACACAACCTTCAATAAATATCCAGGGCGTGTTCTAAGAACCGCCCGATCACGGGGAAAAATCCGATATGGTGACCTACAAGACAAGGAACCCAAATCCGACACCCGTCTAGCAGAGGCAATAGCCAGCAGAAACAACACCTTAAGAGAAAGCTACTTAAGGTCTGCAGATTCAAGAGGCTCGAATGGAGAACCTTGCAACGCCCCCAAAACCACCAAGTCCCAAGGAGCCACCGGCGGGACATAAGGAGGTTGAATCCGCAACACACCCTGAGTGAATGTATGCACATCAGGTAAGGTCGCAATTTTTCTCTAACGTCCTAGAGGATGCTGGGACTCCGTAAGGACCATGGGGGGGATAGACGGGCTCCGCAGGAGATAGGGCACTTTAAGAAAGCTTTGGATTCTGGGTGTGCACTGGCTCCTCCCTCTACGCCCCTCCTCCAGACCCCAGTTTTTACACTGTGCCCAGAGGGAAATGGGTGCACTGCAGGGAGCTCCCCTGAGTTCTCTGCCTAGAAAGCATTTTTGTTTGGATTTTTTCTCTATTTTTTACAGGGAGCACTGCTGGCAACAGGCTCCCTGCATCGAGGGACTGAGGAGAGAGGGGCAGACCTACTTAACTGATAGGCTCTGCTTCCTCGGCTACTGGACACCATTAGCTCCAGAGGGGGTGAACACAGGTTCGTCCTGGGTGTTCACTCCCAGATCCGCGCCGCCGTTCTCCTCACAGAGCCAGAAGAAAAAAAGACAGAAGACGTCTCAGGCGGCAGAAGCCTTCGGTGCTTCACAGAGGTAACGCACAGCACTGCAGCTGTGCGCCATTGCTCCACTACACCTCACACACTCCGGTCACTGTAAGGGTGCAGGGCGCAGGGGGGGCGCCCTGGGCAGCAATATAAACCTCTTTTTGGCAAAAGTATAGCATATATACAGCTGGACACTGTATATATGCATGAGCCCCCGCCAATTTTACACTTTTAGCGGGACTGAAGCCCGCCGCCGAAGGGGCGGGGCTTCTCCCTCAGCACTCACCAGCGCCATGTTTTTCTCCACAACACCGCTGAGAGGAAGCTCCCCGGACTCTCCCCTGCTTATACCACGGTAGAAGAGAGGGTTTTAAAGAAGAGGGGGGGCACATAATTCGGCGCAGATAATAACAGCGCTACTGGGTAAACATTAAATTGCTGTGTTTTTTCCTGGGTCATATAGCGCTGGGGTGTGTGCTGGCATACTCTCTCTCTGTCTCTCCAAAGGGCCTTGTAGGGGAACTGTCTTCAGAAGAGCATTCCCTGAGTGTGTGGTGTGTCGGTACGTGTGTGTCGACATGTCTGAGGTAAAAGGCTCTCCTAAGGAAGAGATGGAGCAAATGTGTGTGTGTGTGTGGTGTCTCCGTCGACAACGCCGACACCTGTTTGGATAGGTAAAAGTAAGTGCTGAGGTAAATTTATTGCACAAAAGATTAGAGAACAGACAGGGAATCTACCCATGTCTGTCCCTATGTCGCAGAGACCTTCAGAGTCTCACAACGCTCACTATCCAAAATAATAGACTCTGATATCGACACGGAGTCTGACTCCAGTGTCGACTACGATAATGCAAAGTACAGCCAAAACTGGCAGAAAAGTATTCAATATATGATTATTGTAATAAAAGATGTTTTGCATATCACTGATGACTCATCTGTCCCTGACACGAGGGTACACATGTTTAAGGGGAAGAAAGCTGAGGTAAATTTCCCTCCTCTCATGAAGAAAAAGAGCGGGAATCTCCAGACAAGAAACTGCAGATTCCCAAAAAGAATTCTCAGGGAGTATCCTTTCCCTACTAGGGCCAGGATACGATGGAAATCTTCCCCTAGGGTGGACAAGGCATTGTCACGTTTACCCAAAAGGTAGCGCTGGCTTAACAGCTATCCTCAGATCCTGCAGATAGCATGCAGTAAAAGTACTTTGAAGTCCATTTACACACATTCTGATACACTACTCAGACCGGCGATTGTGTCGGCATGGGTTTATAGTGCTGTAGCAGCGTGGACAGATACCTTATCAGCGGAAATTGAAACCCTAGATAAGGATACCATGTTATTGACCCTAGTGTGTGTGTGTGTGTCTATATATATATATATATATATATATATAAAGATGCTATCTTGTATATAAGACATGCCCAAAGAGACATTAATCTACTGAGTTCTAGAGTCAACGCTATGTCGATTTCTGCTAGACGTGTCCTGTGGAACATGCACTGGACAGGTGATGCCGACTAAATGGGGCATATGGAGGTTTTACCTTACAAGGCTGAGGAATTGTGTGGAGAAGGGCTCTCGGACCTGGTCTCCACAGCTATAGCTGGTAATTCTTATATTCCCTCACAGCCTAAGAAAGCACGACATTCTCAAATGCCGTGTTTTCGGTCGCAGAAAAACAAGAAAGTACGAGGAGCGCCCTTTCTTACCAGAGGTAAGGGCACAGCTAGTTCCCAGGAACAGAAGTCCTCCCCGGCCTCTACTACATCCACCGCACGCTGGAGCTCCGCTAAGGGAGTCCGTCCCAGTGGGAGCACGTCTTCGTCTCTTCAGCCACATCTGAGTTCACTCACAGGTGGATCCCGGGGCAATATAAATTGTTCTCAGGGTTACAAGCTGGAATTCAAAAGGTGCCTCCTCGCCGGTCTTCCTTATCGGACCTACCGGCTTCTCCCCCAGAAAGGGAGATGATATCAAATACAATTCACACATTGTATCTCCAACAGGTGGTGCTCAAGGTTCCCCTCCTGCAACAAGGAAGGGGATATTACTCAGCCTTGGCTGTAGTCCCGAAACCGTACGGTTCGGTCAGACCTATTTTAAAATTAAAATCTCTGAACCTATACTGGAAAAGGTTCAAATTTAAAGTGGAATCGCTCAGAGCGATCATCGCCAGCCTGGAAGGGGGGGATTTTAGGGTGTAGCTAGACATAAAGGCTGCATACCTTCATGTTCCCATTTATCCACCCCATCAGGCGTTCCGGAGAATTGCGGTACAGTATTGTCATTTCCAATTTCAGGGTAATTTGGCGGAAATGATGATGCTCCTACGCAAGCAAGGAATCAGTTATCCCATACTTGGATGATCTCCTAATAAGGGCGAGATTAAAAGAGCCGTTGTTGTACAGCGTGTCACTTTCGCTGAAGGTGTCACAGCAACACGGTTGGATTCTCAATATCCCGAAGTCACAGTTGGTTCCTATGACTCGTCTACCCTTTTTGGGTATGATTCTGGATACGAACCAGAAATGGGTTTACCTTCAGATAGAGAAGGCCCAGGAACTCAGGACTCTGGTCAGGAACCTATTGAAACCAAGACAGGTGTCAGGGCATCCCTGCACTGGAGTCCGGAGAAAAACATTCCCTTCGGCAGGTTCCATGCGAGGACTTTCAAATGGGACCTACTGGACAAGTGGTCCGGGTCACATCTACAGATTCATCAGTTGATCACCCTATCCCCCAGGGCCAGGGTATCTCTTCTGTGGTGGCTGCAGAGTGCTCACCTTCTATAGGGCCGCAGGTTCGGCATTCAGGACTGGATCCTGGTGACCACGGACACGAGCCTTCGAGGTTGGGGAGCAGTCACACAGGGAAGAAATTTCCAAGGTCTTTGGTCAAGTCAAGAACCTTGTCTTCACATCAACATCTTGGAACTAAGGGCCATATACAACGCCCTACGTCAAGCGGAGACCTTACTTCGCGACCAGCCGGTGCTGATCCGGTCAGACAACGTCACCGCAGTAGCTCATGTAAACCGCCAAGGCGGCACAAGGAGCAGAGTGGCGATGGCGGAAGCCACCATAATTCTTCGCTAGGCGGAGAATCATGTAAGCGCACTGTCAGCAGTGTTCATTCCTGGAGTGGACAACTGGGAAGCAGACTTCCTCAGCAGACACGACCTACGTCCTGGAGAGTGGGGACGTCATCAGGAAGTCTTCGCACAGATTGCAATTCGGTGGGGATTGCCACAGATAGACATGATGGCGTCCCGCCTCAATACAAAGCTGCCGAGTTATTGCGCCAGGTCAAGAGACCCTCAGGCAGTAGCGGTAGACGCTCTAGTGACACCGTGGGTGTTCCAGTCAGTCTATGTATTTCCTCCTCTTCCTATCATACCCAAGGGTTGAGAATAATAAGAAAAAGAGGAGTGAGAACAATCCTCATTGTTCCAGATTGGCCATGAAGGACCTGGTATCCGGATCTGCAGGAAATGCTTACAGAAGATCCGTGGCCTCTTTCTCTAAGACAGGACCTGTCTAGGAAGGACGTGACATCTAAACATTATCACTGTATATGGCGAAAATATGTTTCTTGGTATAAGGCCAGGAATGCTCCTACGGAAGAATTCCATATGGGCAGTTTCCTTCACTTTCTACAAACTGGTGTGATTTTGGGCCTAAAATTAGGCTCCATTAAGGTTCAGATTTCGGCCCTATCTATTTTCTTTCAAAAAGAATTGGCTACTCTCCCAGAAGTTCAGACTTTTGTGAAGGGAGGGCTGCATATTCAGCCTCCTTTTGTACCTCCGGTGGAGCCTGGGACCTTAACGTGGTGTTAAGTTCCTTAAGTCACACTGGTTTGTACCACTTAAAACGGTGGAGTTAAAATATCTCACTTGGAAGGTGGTCATGTTATTAGCCTTGGCGTTGGCTAGGCGAGTGTCGGGATTAGCGGCTTTGTCACATAAAAGCCCCTATCTGATTTTCCATATGGATAGAGCGGAATTGCGGACCCGTCCTCAATTCCTGCCAAAAGGGTTTCATCCTTTCATATGAAACAACCTATTGTGGTGCCTGTGGCTACGCGTGACTTGGAGGATTCCGAGTCACTTGATGTGGTCAGGGCTTTGAAAATTTACGTAGCCAGAACGGCTAGAGTCAGAAAAACAGATACACTGTTTATCCTGCATGCGACCAACAAGATTGGTGCCCCTGCTTCAAAGCAGACTATTGCTCGCTGGATCTGTAACACGATTCAGCAAGCGCATTCTACGGCTAGGTTGCCGTTGCCTAAATCAGTCAATGCCCATTCCACTAGGAAAGTGGGCTCGTCTTGGGCGACTGCCCGAGGGGTCTCGGCACTACAGCTGTGCCGAGCTGCTACTTGGTCGGGTTCAAACACCTTTCCAAAGTTCTATAAGTTTGATACCCTGGCTGATGAGGACCTCCTGATTGCTCAATCGGTGCTGCAGAGTCATCCGCACTCTCCTGCCCGTTTGGGAGCTTTGTCCAGCATCCTCTAGGACGTTAGAGAAAATAAGATTTTACTTACCGGTAAATCTATTTCTCGTAGTCCGTAGAGGATGCTGGGCGCCCGTCCCAAGTGCGGATTTCTTCTGCATGACTTGTATATAGTTATGGCTTACATAAGGGTTATGTTGTAGTTTTATCGGTTGGACCGAGGCTATGTTGTTGTTCATAGTGTTAACTGGGTAGTTTATCACAAGTTATACGGTGTGATTGGTGTGGCTGGTATGAATCTCGCCCTTAGATTTACAAAAATCCTTCCTCGTGCTGTCCATCTCCTCTGGGCACAGTTTCCCTAACTGGGGTCTGGAGGAGGGGCATAGAGGGAGGAGCCAGTGCACACCCAGAATCCAAAGCTTTCTTAAAGTGCCCTATCTCCTGCGAAGCCCATCTATCCCCCCCATGGTCCTTACGGAGTCCCAGGATCCTCTACGGACTACGAGAAATAGATTTACCGGTAAGTAAAATCCTATTTTCTCTGAAACCAAACCGGCAAGGCAGAAATATGAACCTTGATGGAGGCTAGACGAAGGCCCAAGTCCAGGTCTTGTTGTAGAAAGGCCAAAAGTTTGGCCGTACTAAACTTGTAAGCGTCATGATTGTTAGATGCACACCAAGCAAAGTAAGAATTCCAGACCCTATGGTAAATCCAAGCAGAAGCCGGTTTCCGGGCCTTCAACATGGTTTGAATGACCGCCTCAGAAAATGCTTTGGTCCTTAAGACGGAAGCTTCAAGAGCCACACCGTCAAAGCCAATCGGGCAAAATCCTGATATACACAAGGGCGCTGAATGAGGAGATCTGGGCGCTGCGGAAGTAGAAGGGGATGCTCTGTCGAGAGACCCTGAAGGTCTGAGAACCAATGCCATCTGGGCCACGCTGGAGCGATCAGAGATTCCTCCTTTTTGCTTGAACTTCCTTATAACTCTGGGCAGGAGTGACACTGGAGGGAACACGTATGGCAGCCGAAAGTTCCATGGAATTGCCAGTGCGTCCACGAACGCTGCTTGAGGATCCCTTGTCCTTGCTCCGAAGACCGGAACCTTGTAATTGTGTCGAGACGCCATCAGGTCCACATCTGGAAGACCCCACTTGTCCACTTCTGGATGGAGGCTCCACTCTCCGGCGTGTACGTCCTGACGACTGAGAAAGTCAGCTTCCCAGTTTAGGACCCCCAGAATGAACACTGCCGATATGGCTGGCAGATGGCGTTCGGCTCACTGAAGAATCCGTGATACTTCCCTCATTGCCATGCGGATTCAAGTGCCACCTTGATGATTTATGTACGCCACCATGGTGGCGTTGTCCGACTGTACTTGAACAGGTCTGTTCTGTATCAAACGCTGGGCCAAGTTCAATAAGTTGTACACCGCCCATAATTCCAGAATGTTTATTGGGAGGAGAGACTTCTCCTTGGTCCACCGACCCTGAAGGGAGTGTTGCTCCAACACCGCACCCCAACCCCTCAGACTGACGTCCGTCGTCAGAAAGACCCAGTTGGAGATCCAGAAGGGACGACCCCTGCTCAATCGTTGGTCCTGAAGCAACCTGACAGACGAACCTCCGTATGGATAATGAGATCATACGAGACCTGATACGGTGAGGCAGGACATCCCACTTGGCAAGAATTAGCCTCTGGAGAGGGCGGGAATGGAATTGAGCGTACTCCACCATGTTGAAAGACAACACCATGAGACCCAGCACTTGCATTGCCGAATGTATCGCCACTTGCGGACGAGATAGGAAGCATCGAATCCTGTCCTGAAGCTTCAAGACTTTCTACTGAGGCAAGAACAACCGATGGTTGTTAAGTGTCCAACAACGCTCCCAGGTGCACCATGCTCTGAGCAGGAACCAGGGAGGATTTCTTCCAGTTGATGAGCCACCCGTGGGCTTGCAGGAACCAGATAGTCAAATCTAGATGATGTAGGAGAATCTCTGGAAAATTTTCCAGGATCAACAAGTCGTCCAAGTACGGTAGAATCATGACCCCTTGACGGCGGATTACAGCCGTCATGACCACCATAACCTTGGTGAAGACTCGCGGAGCTGTGGTCAAACCAAAAGTTAACGCCCAAAACTGGTAATGGAGGTTGCCAACTGCAAACCTCAAGTACTGCTGATGCGACACTGCACTGCAGGTAAGCATCCTGTATGTCCAATGAGACCATATAGTCCCCAGGCTCCAAAGCCAGAACAATAGAGCGAAGAGTTTCCATACGAAACTTGGAGACCTTTACAAATTTGTTCAAGGACTCGACATTGAGAATGGGTCGGGAAGACCCATTTTGGTTTCGGGACTAGGAACAGCGGTGAATAGAACCCCTTGCCTCTCTGAGCCAGATGCACCTGTACTACCACTCCTGTGTCCAGGAGGGACTGTACCACCGAATGAAGAGTCTTTGCCTTTACCTGATCCGAAGGGACGTCTGTCAGGCAAAATCGATGTGGGGGACGATTCTTGAAGGATATGGCGTAAACTCGAGTCACGACTTCCCGTACACAGGCATCGGAAGTGGTCTTCAACCATTCCTGGGTAAACCCTGGAAGTCGGCCACTGACCCTGGGATCCCCCAGAGGGAGGCCCGCCCCGTCATGCGGCAGGCTTGTCAGTTTTGGAAGCAGGCTGACGGGCAGCCCAGGCCCGTTTGGGTTTGGGCTTGGGCTTATAGGGTTTGGAAGTGCAAACCTGTTTTGGGTACGCGTGACCTTTTGCTTTCCCTGAAGGACAAAAGGAGTGAAAGGAAGTACTCTTAGCCTTCGGCACCGAAGGAGCAGTACTAGGAAGACATGCTATTTTAGCAGACGCTAAGTCAGCCACTATCTTGTCAAGGTTTTCTCCGAAAAGAATGTCGCCTTTGAAGGGGAGTACCTCCAGGGTTTTCTTAGAGTCCATGTCCACAGACCACTGTCACAACTGAGGGCCTGAGCTGACGGGAGGCAGCCTCAGTTGTAGGGGCTGAGATGTACCGGAACCTGGGAGGTTGTATCAGACCCCTGGACATGTAAGTAACATGAATAATAACTGCCCGAAGGCGTGACCACGACAACTTAGATAAAAGTCAATGATGTTTATTATGACAACTCCGCAACACAGCAGCAGTAAAAGAAAACGTAAAAGTCAGCAAATAATAAATACAGTTCCTGGGTACTACAGGATGGCAGGAGCCACAGGGCACTGGTAGTGTGAGATTGTTCTTATGATCTTCTAGATGGAAAGTCCTTACCAGGCCCGACTGTAGCAATGGAGATAACCCAGGATTGTGCCAGCTGGTGTTCCAGGAAAAGCTGGGTTGCTGAAGATAAAACAGCTGCTGTGGATACTGGCTGGAACCAGACTGTTGTTAGCACGGAGTGGATACTGGCTGGAACCAGTTAAATAATAAATGAACTTGGGAGCGATGAAATATGAACTGAAATGTAGAACTTGAGAGCGGAGAAATAATAATACCGGTGGAGAGTGGTAAAGTGTAGAAAGGACACCGGCCCTTTAAGGGAAGCTGTACTCTGCTGGAAGCTGAGCTGGAAGCAGGTAATGCTGTAGCTGGAAACAGATGAATCCACAATGGATTGGAGAGTCAGGCTACACCGCAGGTGGAATGCTGGTGCGGGTCTCTATGGTGGAAGTCTTGAGACAGGAGCTGGAACCTGGAAGACAATCACAGGAGAGAGACAAACAGGAACTAGGTTTGACAACCAAAGCACTGACGCCTTCCTTGCTCAGGCACAGTGTATTTATACCTGCAGCAAGGAAGGGATTGGCTAGGCAATTATGCAGATTAACAATACTGACAACAGATTGGAGGAAATGATCAGCTGACAGAATCCAAGATGGCTGCGCCCATGCAGACACTTGGAGGGAAGTTTGGTTTGTAATCCATGTGGTAATGAAAACAGTAATGGCGGCGCCGGCCACTGGAGACAGGAGACGCCAGGCTGACAAGTGCACATCCAACCACGCGGACACAGCGGAGGCCGCGGCTGACGTAATCGCCACTCTGACACTCTGCATGCAGAAGCTCAGGGACGGCGGCGGAGGCCGCGGGAGACGCCATGCCAGATGTAATAAGGCGTTACTGTGACAGCGTCTCAGAGAGACAGGAGAGGATGCAGGAATGTGAACATTAGGATAACAGATGGGATCCGGTCCTGGAGCGCTGAGCCAGCCTTAGGAGGCATCTGATGGGTAAGAAATGGCGTCCAGATACCCGGATCGTGACAACCATGACCGTAACCAGAGAATTTGGCCAGCCAAAATGGACGTAGTAGAAGCCTTGGCCGCCAGAATACCGGCATCAGAAGCCGCCTCTTTAATGTAATGAGACACTGTAACAATATACGACAGGCATTGTCTAGCATGATCAGAAGCATTGGAAGGCAATTCCGCCTCCAGCTCCTGTGCCCACGCTTCCACAGCTTCTGCAGCCCATGTTGCTGCAATAGTGGGCCCGTTTAGGGTGTAGATTGCCTTCAAACAACCCTCCACACCCTTGTCCGTCGGCTCTCTCAAGGACGTGACAGTAGTTACAGGCAGAGCAGAGGATACTACCAGCCGCACAACTTGCGAATCCACTGGCAGGGGTGTTTCCCAATTTTTACTAAGCTCCGCAGTAAGGGGGTAGCGAGCCAGCATCTTCCTGTGAGGCGTGAACTTCTTTCCTGGATTTTCCCAGGACTCCTGACGTATGTCAACTAAATGGTCAGAGTGAGCTAAAACTTGTTTAACCACCTTCTGACGTTTAAACCTGTCCAGTTTCTTAGGGGCAGTGTCAGGCTCCTGTTCATAATCAACCTGAAGAATGAGCCTGATAGCCTCTAACAAGTCAGGAACATCCACCTGCGAAACAACTTCCCCATCAGAAGCATCCGGATCAGATTCTGTGGGGTCCATATAAGCGCCATCCTCATCAGACGAGGTGTCTGAGATGTGGGTGGATTGTGGGGAAGTAATTGCCCGCTTAGAGGACCCCTTGGTCTTAGGTGGGTGAGGGTTAGACTTTTGAGTAGTCAGTCATTGGTTCAATTGCTGTAACTGATTGGACAGTTGATCTGCCCATGGCGGATTAACCGCGGGGACCATAAGCGGTTGTACCGGCACAGGAGGTCCCATAGGGGGCGTTAGTCTAGTTACCAGCGTATTTAATAGCGTGGAGAAGGTAGCCCAAGGTGGGTCATTTTGCACCCCCATTGCTACAGTCCCACTGGGGGGCAAGGAACCCCCAGAACCTGAACCCTCAGCTGCTATGTTATCCTCAAATGTGTCTGCAGCATCAACACCATGCAGTGTGGAATCAGCCCCAGCTCCGTTGCCCTTTGTAGCTGACATAATCAGAAGCTCAATGCAAGGCAACACAGTACAATATCAGCAGCACAACACCTGACAAGAACCCTCTGTGTAGTGTATCAGCACAAACAGGGAATTCAAGAGGTATATGGTGACTAAAAATCACAGAGAACAATACACACTGAGTATATCCTGTGAACTGCCTATATTATGATAAACATGACACACTTAGCCCCCTCAGGTTATAGAATATAGGGATAGCAATCTGAGTGAGATACACAAAATGGAGGTCACACAGCAGCTATATGCACACACAGAGTCACAGTTTGTACAATGCAGAAATTATGACATGCAATAAAACTGCACTGGACTAGCAATACAGAGTAGTACTATATATAGCTATACACTAAATAGATATAACAATGCACAGTAAAGACTGGACGTATATCACAGGGTACTTGTACTAAATAACCCTGACTAAATGCACTATTTCTAACACTGTCAGCAGACATGTAGAATACTTAATTGTCCTGTAAAATGCACAGCGCTGACAGGCAGGCAGCTTTACAGTGTAGGATTTGCACAAACAGTCCCAGGATCAGCTCTGCTTGCTATAATGGCGCCCAAATGCTGACAGGGAGTGAGGGAGGGAGAGAGAGAGATGCAGCTTCAGGGCTGGAACATGTACTCTAAATGGCGGCCTTGGGGAGGGGCTGCAGGTCAAAGCCTTATCACCTTGCTGGACTTCACCACCGGGTACTGGGGGCTTAGTAAAACTGTTTTATAAGAGAAAACAGACCTGTGCCCATGCCTTGGTGGTCTAGTGGGGTCCCTGTACTACCACAGTGTCCACGCCAGCGCGCGCGGCCCACCTCCCATCGGCCACGCGGGATCGCGATTAACAGCGGGTCCTGTTGAGGGGTCCACTTACCTCCTCCCTGAGTGCGGCCACGCGATCCGGGAGAGCAGCGGTCGTGTGTGTGACTAACAATGAAGAAAACCGGAGCCTCCGCTTTAGGTACCTGGCAACCAGGGCGCGGGAGTGTACAGCGCCGCTGGGGGAGGTGATGGAGCTGCAGCAGGAGATGTCTGACTGACATCTAACACAGTCAGTGTCTCTGCTGCAGCCCTTGAAGGCTTGAAAATACTTGAAGGGCTGCTGGAGCAGCCCATCTGTTGTATGCCTGCACTGCATGGCACCAACTACAAAAGTGAGCTCCTGTGCACGGAGGCAGGGTTATAGAGGAGGCGGTGCTAGGCATTTTGGGAACAGTCAAAGCTTTGAGCCTGTTGGTGCCTCGGATCAAGATCCTACTCTACACCCCAGTGTCATTCCCTGTGGAGCTCAGTGTACCCCGCAGCAGAAATATTTCTCTCACGTCCTAGAGGATGCTGGGGACTCCAAAAGGACCATTGGGTATAGACGGGATCTGCAGGAGCTTGGGCACACTGAAAAGACTTAAACTGGGTGTGAACTGTCTCCTCCCTCTATGCCCCTCCTCCAGACCTCAGTTAGACTTTGTGTCCAGGACTGACTGGACACTCACTAGGGGAGCTCTCCTGAGTTTCTCTTGAAAAGACTTTTGTTAGGTTTTTTATTTTCAGGGAGACCTGCTGGCTACAGGCTCCCTGCAGCGTGGGAGTGAGGGGAGAGAAGCAGGACCTACTTCTTAGTTTAAGGGCCCTGCTTCTCGGCTACTGGACACCATTAGCTCCAGAGGGTTCGATCACTTGGTGCGCCTAGCTGCTTGTTCCCAGAGCCACGCCGTCACCCCCCTCACTGAAGCCAGAAGAAAGAAGTCGGGTGAGTATGAGAAGAAGAGAAGACTTCAGGACGGCAGAAGACTTCAGTAACCAGGTACAGCGCAGCGGTAACGCTGCACTCCATGCTCCCACACACTATCACTAACGGCACTCACAGGGTGCAGGGCGCTGGGGGGGGGGGGGGCGCCTTGGGCAGCATGTTACTGGGGTCCGGGAGCCGGCAGAAGCCTTTTCGGTGCCTCTGCACCGTTTCGCAGACCCCCGCCGGCATTTTCAAACTTTCAAATCTGGCGGGCTGAAGCGCACCGGGAAGGGGCGGAGCTTAGCCGCGCGGCTCACATCGCCATTTTCTCCTCCACACGCGGCTGAAGGAGACGCTGGCCCGGGACCTCCACAGCTCCTCTCAAGTAACGGGGAGCTAATCGAAGGGGGGGGGGGCAGTTGTGGTGCATTTTTATTATAATTTAAGCAGCGCTGGTCACCTATATCCCTTGATGGGATATTGGGGCAATGGGGTGTGAGCTGGCATACTCCCTCTGTGTCCTCTATCTGGGCTTCATTGTGGGCCTGTCCCCTAGCTGAGACATTCTGTGTGTGTCGATAATAGGTGTCGGCATGTCTGAGGCTGAATGTTAATCACCGGAGGATGTTGTTGGGGGAGTGGATGCGGGTCTAGATTTGGGCCTGTCTGCACAGCCGACACCTGATTGACTCACATTGCTAAGTACAATCAATACGAATGTAGCTTCTTTATCAAAGAGATTGGATAAGTCTGAGTCACAGACGCAGGTGTGGAAAAAGTCCATAGAGGAGGCTTTGTCTCAGGTGCAGACCCCGTCGGGGTCGCAAAAGCGGCCATTTACTCAAGTGGTAGATTTCGACACGGACTCTGATTCCGAGGTTGATTTCACTGAGGCTGCTTTGCATCCTCGTTTAGTGAAGAGTATTCAATACATGATTGTGGCTATAAAAGATGTTTTACGCATTTCTGATGAACCTGCGGTACAGGAAACAAGGATTTGCTTGTTTAAGGGAAAAAAAAACCTGAGGTGAAGTTTCCTCCCTCGCATGAAATGAATACTCTTTGTGAAAAGGCTTGGGAGTCGCCAGACAAGAGGTGACAGATTCCCAAGAGGATTTACATGGCGTATCCTTTCTCCTCTGATGACAGGGAAACATGGGAATCGTCTCCAAATGTTGACAAAGCTCTATCTCGTTTGTCTAAGAAAGTGGCGCTTCCGTCTTCTGACACGGCAGCTCTCAAGGATCCGGCGGATCGCAAGATGGAGACGTCTCTGAAGTCCATTTTCGCTAATTCTGGTGGATTGCTCAGACCTGCGGTGGCGTCAGTATGGGTGAGTAGTGCTATTGCTAAATGGGCTGAGAATTTAGCTAATGATATGGATACCCTTGATAAAGATAATGTTCTTTTGACTATTGGTTATATCAAGGACGCTGCAGATTACCTGAAGGATGCGGCGAGGGATGTTTGTCTCTTGGGATCAAGAGCCAATGCCATGTCGATATCGGCCAGGAGGGCGTTGTGGATCCATCAATGGAATGCTGATGCCGACTCCAAGAGAGCTATGGAAGCTTTACTCTTCAAAGGTAATGTCTTGTTTGGGGACGGCTTGGCGGACCTAGTCTCTACCGCGACGGCGGGTAAGTCCTCTTTTCTTCCCTATGTTCCCACACAACACAAAAAGGCACCACATCAGCAGATGCAGTCCTTTCGTCCCAATAAATACAGGCGTGGGAAAGGTTCGTCCTTCCTCGCTTTTAAGGGTAGAGGAAGGGGAAGGAAGTCGCCTGCCGTATCCGGCGCCCAGGACCAAAAGTCCTCCCCTGCCTCTACCAAGTCCACCGCATGATGCTGGGGCTTCCCTGAGGGAGTCCGGACCGGTGGGGGGCCGTCTGCGAGTCTTCAGTCAGGTCTGGATTCAATCGGACCTGGATCCTTGGGTCCTAGAGATTGTGTCTCAGGGATACAAGCTGGAGTTTCGGGAGGTGCCCCCTCACCGGTTTTTCATTTCGGCCTTACCAGTGTCTCCTCCGGACAGGGAGGTGGTGCTGGCAGCAATACAAAAATTGTGTCAACAGAGGGTCATTGTTCCCGTTCCCCCATCACAACGGGGGGAGGGGTTCTACTCGAGCCTATTTGTTGTGCCAAAACCGGACGGTTCGGTCAGACCGATTCTGAATCTAAAATCCCTCAATCCATACTTGAAAGTTTTCAAGTTCAAGATGGAATCTCTTCGAGCGGTGATTTCCAGCCTAGAAGGGGGGGATTTTATGGCCTCAGTCGACATAAAGGATGCCTACTTACACGTCCCGATATATCCTTCTCATCAGGCCTTCCTCAGGTTTGCGATACAGGATTCTCATTACCAATTTCAGATGTTGCCGTTTGGGCTTTCCACGGCCCCGAGGATTTTCACCAAGGTCATGGCAGAAATGATGGCTCTCCTTCGCAAGCGAGGGGTTACAATTATCCCGTACTTGGACGATCTCCTGATAAAGGCGAGGTTCAAGGAACGGTTGCTGAGGAGTGTAAATTTGGTGCTGTCAGTGCTGCGACAGCACGGTTGGGTGATTAATTTGCCGAAATCTCAGTTGATTCCGACCACTCGACTGTCCTTTCTGGGCATGATTCTGGACATGGAGTTACGGAGAGTATTTCTTCCAGAAGAAAAAAAGCTCTGGAACTGCAGTCGATGGTCAGGCCGAC
Source organism: Pseudophryne corroboree (assembly GCF_028390025.1). Lineage (NCBI taxonomy): Eukaryota > Metazoa > Chordata > Amphibia > Anura > Myobatrachidae > Pseudophryne > Pseudophryne corroboree. The sequence goes on from NC_086447.1 coordinate 410,145,456, forward strand.
GAGTGTGTCAATCCATCAATGTACTCGGGTTCTGGGGAAAATGGTTGCGGCGTACGAAGCCATTTCGTTTGGCAGGTTTCATGCCCAGGTGTTTCAGTGGGACTTACTGAGCAAATGGTCCGGGTCTCACCTGCACATGCACCGGAAGATAAGTCTATCTCCCAGAGCCAGAATTTCTCTCCTGTGGTGGCTACAAAGTTCTCACCTCCTAGAAGGTCGCCGGTTCGTTATCCTGGACTGGGTACTTCTGACAACAGATGCAAGTCTCCGGGGCTGGAGTGCAGTCACCCAAGGAAGAAACTTCCAGGGGAGATGGTCGCTCCAGGAAGCGTGTCTCCACATAAATGTTCTCGAGTTAAGAGCCATTTACAACGGCCTGCTACAAGCAAGAAGCCTTCTTCAGGGTCGACCTGTCCTGGTACAGTCAGACAACATCACAGCGGTGGCACATATAAACCGTCAAGGCGGAACAAGGAGCAGAGCGGCAATGGCGGAGGCCACAAGAATCCTTCGCTGGGCGGAACAACACGTGAGCGCCCTGTCAGCAGTCTTCCTACCGGGAGTGGACAACTGGGAAGCAGATTTCCTCAGCAGACACGATCTCCATCTGGGAAAGTGGGCTCTTCACCAAGAGGTATTTGCAGAGGTGACGAAGCGTTGGGGAATTCCGTTGATCGACATGATGGCGTCTCGTCTCAACAAGAAGCTCCCGAGGTATTGTTCCAGGTCAAGGGACCCCCAAGCCAGTGCGGTGGACGCCCTGGTGTCTCCGTGGGTGTTCAAGTCGGTGTATGTGTTCCCTCCACTTCCTCTCATTCCAAAGGTACTGGGGATCATTCGTCGAGCAAGGGTTCAGGCGATTCTAGTCGTTCCAGATTGGCCAAGAAGGGCCTGGTACCCGGATCTTCAGGAATTACTGGTGGAAGATCCTTGGCCGCTTCCTCTAAGAGAGGACCTGTTGTTGCAGGGTCCATGCGTGTTTCCAGACTTACCGCGGCTGCGTTTGACGGCATGGAAGTTGAGCGCCAGATCTTAGCTCGTAAGGGTATTCCCGGGGAGGTCATTCCTACTCTCATTAAGGCTAGGAAGGAGGTTACGGAGAAACATTATCACCGTATTTGGAGGAAGTATGTTTCCTGGTGTGAGACTAAAATGGCTCCTGCTGAAGATTTTCATTTGGGTCGTTTTCTCCACTTTTTGCAGGCAGGTGTAGATGCAGGCCTGAAATTGGGCTCCATCAAAGTGCATCTTCCTGGTTTGAACCTTTGCGTAAGGTTGAGTTGAAGTTTCTCACTTGGAAGGTAGTCATGCTGTTGGCGCTGGCGTCTGCCAGAGTTGGCGGCCTTATCTCATAAGAACCCGTACTTGATTTTTCATTCGGATAGGGCGGAATTTAAGACTCGTCAACAATTTCTGCCGAAGGTGGTTTCTTCGTTTCACATTAACCAACCTATTGTGGTGCCGGTGGCTACAGATGCTGTGGCAGTTCCAAAGTCTCTGGATGTGGTGAGAGCTTTGAAGATCTACATTGCCAGAACGGCTGTTGCCAGGAAAACTGAGGCGCTGTTTGTCCTGTATGCTTCTAACAAGATTGGTCATCCTGCTTCAAAACAGATTATTGCACGCTGGATTTGTAGTACGATCCAGCAGGCTCATTCTTCGGCCGGGCTACCGGTGCCGAAGTCTGTAAAAGCCCATTCTACCAGAAAAGTGGGCTCGTCTAGGGTGGCTGCCCGAGGCGTCTCGGCTTTACAGCTTTGCCGAGCGGCCACCTGGTCGGGTTCAAACACTTTTGCTAAGTTATATAAGTTTGATATCCTGGCTGATGAGGACCTTGCGTTTGCTCAGTCGGTGCTGCAGAGTCATCCGCACTCTCCCGTCCGGTCTGGAGCTTTGGTATAAACTCCATGGTCCTTTTGGAGTCCCCAGCATCCTCTAGGACGTAAGAGAAAATAGGATTTTAGTACCTACCGGTAAATCCTTTTCTCCTAGTCCGTAGAGGATGCTGGGTGCCCGTCCCAGTGCGGACTGTTACTTGCAGTGTATTCTTGTTGGTTAACTTAGTTTATACACGGATTGTGTGTTTCTGGTTTTCAGCTTGTTGCTGTTGTTAATTCATACAGTTATCTGGTTTACTGCTACTCCGGTTGTACGGTATGTTTGTGGTGTGGGCTGGTATGTTTGTAGCCCTTAGTTTACACAAAAATCCTTTCCTCGAAATGTCTGTCTCTCCTGGGCACAGTTCCTATAACTGAGGTCTGGAGGAGGGGCATAGAGGGAGGAGCCAGTTCACACCCAGTTTAAGTCTTTTCAGTGTGCCCAAGCTCCTGTGGATCCCGTCTATACCCCATGGTCCTTTTGTGGAGTCCCCAGCATCCTCTACGGACTAGGAGAAAAGGATTTACCGGTAGGTACTAAAATCCTATTTTTTTCCACTTTATTGTAAATGGGAACTTACCTAATTATAAGCTGCTCTCCCATGTGCAATTTTGCATTTATTGACTCACAGAATTAGTGAGTCCGCTGACCAGCTCCGTCGTGTCTGAATAGGGGGTGTGGCCTTGCGGAGCGCCCCCCATTTTCAGCACTTCGGGGGACATGCCTGGCATTCCCGGAGATGCTGGGCTGCCTCAGGGACTTGCCTGTAGTGCCGGCTGCTGCACTGTTCCAGGAGCTGAGTGCTGCATGTAATATTACAGTGCAGCACCCGGCTCCTGTCACTGAGGAGGAGTCAGCTATTTCGGTGTTACCTTTTTGGAGGCCCGCACCTCCTAGTGATGGCGGCCCGCACCTCCTTTTTGGCGGCCCGCACCTCCTAGTGATGTTGCAGGGTGCATAACAAGCCTAACATAAGCCTGCATGACATGGGTGTAAAAGTATTGCTTAAAAACAAAAAAAATCCCTTTCTAAAATAAATAAAATCACCCCAAAATGAGAGAAGAGTTGTGAGAACAATAGGGAAGAAGGCCCTGCTCCAAGGAGCTTACAATCTATCTGCCTTAGACGTAGGGCTATAAAAACAAGCTTATCTGACATAAGTTTATTTACAATGCAAACTTTGGGGGGAATTCAGTTGTTTTTGCTGGCAGTGCCAGGCACCTGATGGAGCAATTCAACTGTTGCTCTGTTCGGGCGCACACAGCTGCTGAAGCTGGGCTTTCAGCTCGTAGCCCCCGGAGGTGGCAAGCTGAAATGTGTGAAAAGTTGGCACGCCCAGAACTTTAGTTGGGTTTAGCTGTATTACATGGCTAAACCCAGCACTGCAGCACTGTAGGGTGCAATTAAAAACAATAAACATTTAATATCACCCAACCCCCCCCCCCCCCCAAATCTCCCATCTCCCGTCACTTCAGACGGGAGATTGGGTACGAAAAAACAAATCGCCCCTCAAAGACAAAATGACAAGTCACAGTGCTTACCGAACAAAAACTGTTACCAAATTCACATACAAAACTGTAACCTCTTTTCTTTACAGTATATTAAAACAGGAATAAATAAACAGTCATATCACATTAATGTACTGCCTTGTCTGGGGAAGGTTAGAATGTCTTAAATTATCAGTGGTAAAAGACTAAGGGCCTGATTCCGTGTTGTACGCAATCCCAATGGTTTGCATAGAACACTGATAGTGAGAGATCTGCACATGTACAGGATTAGTACTGTGCAGGCCCCCATGTCGCTGCATGTCAACAGGGACCGTTTTGAAGGTGTGCCAAGGTCAGTGTCTGTATCTTCTGACGCAGATTTCCAGGCCACGGCAGAGCAGCTCCACTGCCCATTCTGAGTATGCTTAGACTTACTCAGATGAGCGATGACTGCAGCCATTGTGACCAATGGTAATCCGATGCTGTGTTTTCGGAATGCAGCACTAATATGCTTTGCCGGTAGAAGGCATCTTTATTCATAAAACACCTCATGCTGCATTAGCATATTTAGCATGCAGCAGCAATCCAATTAATGTCCACCGCTAAATAAAGTACTGAGCCTCAAGAACTGACAATTTCTTGCATTTTTTTAAATAGCTGCTCTTTCTTTTCATCCTCTCACTGACATAAGTGTGTGTGTGTGTGTGTGTGTGTGTGTGTGTGTGTGTGTGTGTGTGGAGGGGGGGGGGGGGGCTAATCTGCTATACCACTTGTTTTGTTGTCTTGTTTTTAATATATTTTTAAATATCCCCTCCCTTTCATGCTCTCCTCACTGAAATAAGTGTAAGTGTGGGTGTAGGCTAATCTGTTTTACCACTTGTTTTATTGTGTTGTGTTCAGGCACACATCAGTCCTATACAGTGGCGTAAGTTCGTCCCAGGTGCCCGGAGGCAAGATAAATGTTGGTGCCCCCCCTTCCCATGCCGACTCTTTGTAAAACAAATTTGAACCTGATTTACGGTTATACAGGCAACAAAAATGCAAGTAAGCATAGATCACCATGAAGGCACAGATTACCGTTCCTATCGTAGTCCACGTGGATCGTTAAGTATGAAAAAGTTAAAAAAAAAATAAAATGTGAAACTCATGTCGACCTTTTGACCAGTTGACCTAGCACATGTTGACCTAGAAACCCTATCGACCTTCCAACCCTGTCGACCTAAACATTGTCGACCTAGACACTGTCGATCTAATGATCCACACCGGATTTTTCCAAATTATGCATGTACAGTAGCACAGAAAGAATATAAATGTCCCACTTAATTCCTGGCTACTGGTGCTATAGCAGTCTATGATAGTTTTCAGTAACACAAATTTTGATGGCAGATAACCACTTGGCCCATCTAGCCTGCCCATGTACACACACACTTGGGTTCATTTTTGTTGAGTGACAATGAACCTACCAGTATATTTTTTGATTGTGGGAGAAAACCCACACAAGCATGGGGAGAATATACAAACTCCACACAGTTAGGCTCATGGTGAGAGTAAAACCCATGACCTCAGTGCTGCAAGGGAGTAATGTTATCCATTACACCGTCCATACTGCCCATTACAACATCCATACTGCCTGTAACTTACGTTTTTAAAGTGGAAGTTCCATATAGACAAATTACATCACAGTAACACCCAGCCAGCGCTCTGCCTACAGGCAAGTAGAATGGACTTGAAGATATACAAATAAGTGGCCAGTCTGGCATTGAGAGGTCAAGCAAATAGGAGATCAACACAAAGAGCAATGTGCAATGGAAGGGGACTGAGAATTGGGGACAGTGTGAAATGTTCATACGCTAGCCATGGTCTAAGCTGTGTTTACTGTCTGGGAGCCGCATGCATTTATGATATATATATATATAGATAGATAGATAGATAGATACACAGCAAATGACCCAGCACTCCCGTATACCAGAGCTTTAGACACCCGGTGCCTCCGAAAGAGTAATGTGTATACAGCGAACAGCTGTGCGGCACTCAAGGCAATAATGACAGAACTCCAATAATGCTGGTAGACTACCAGCATTATTGGAGTTCTGTCATTATTGCCTTGAGTGCCACACTGCTGTGTGTGTGTGTGTGTGTGTGTGTGTGTGTGTGTGTGTGTGTGTGTGTGTGTGTGTGTGTGTGTATGTATGTATATATATATAGTGTTCACTCTAGGATTTTTTTAGGGCAGGGTGCTGATCACGGGGAGGGCACATTTTTCATTCGTGAGGGCACATTTTTAAGTTAGAAGGGCAAAATTAGGTACATACTATAATGCTTGGTGCTCCCATTCCTATAGGTGAAAGCATGGACAGTGCGCGCCGAAGCAAAAATTTAGGGGCGTTGTTTCGTGGGGAAGGGGCGTGACCACATAATAGTACCAAATCACATTATACCACACAACAGTGCCGCTTATACACATTGCACCAGGTAGAACCTCCTATACACACTGCGCCAGGTAGAGCACGTTATACATATTGCGCCAGATAGAGCACGTTATACACATTGCACCAGGTAGAACCTCCTATACACACTGCGCCAGGTAGAGCACGTTATACATATTGCACCAGATAGAGCACGTTATACACATTGCACCAGGCAGAGCACTGAGACACACTGCACCAGGGAGAGAACACTGAGGCACATTGCACCAGGGAGCGAACACTGAGGCACACTGCACCAGGGATAGAGCACTGAGGCACATTGCACCAGGGAGAGAACACTGAGGCACACTGCACCAGGGAGAGAACACTGAGGCACATTGCACCAGGGAGAGAACACTGAGGCACATTGCACCAGGGAGAGAACACTGAGGCACATTGCACCAGGGATAGAGCACTGAGGCACATTGCACCAGGGAGAGAACACTGAGGCACATTGCACCAGGGAGAGAACACTGAGGCACATTGCACCAGGGAGAGAACACTGAGGCACATTGCACCAGGGAGAGAACACTGAGGCACACTGCACCAGGGAGAGAACACTGAGGCACACTGCACCAGGGAGAGAACACTGAGGCACATTGCACCAGGGAGAGAACACTGAGGCACATTGCACCAGGGAGAGAACACTGAGGCACACTGCACCAGGGAGAGAACACTGAGGCACATTGCACCAGGGAGAGAACACTGAGGCACACTGCAACAGGTAGAGAACACTGAGGCACACTGCACCAGGGAGAGAACACTGAGGCACACTGCACCAGGGAGAGAACACTGAGGCACACTGCACCAGGGAGAGAACACTGAGGCACATTGCACCAGGGAGAGAACACTGAGGCACTTTGCACCAGGGAGAGAACACTGAGGCACATTGCACCAGCGAGAGAACACTGAGGCACATTGCACCAGGGAGAGAACACTGAGGCACACTGCACCAGGGAGAGAACACTGAGGCACATTGCACCAGGGAGAGAACACTGAGGCACACTGCACCAGGGAGAGAACACTGAGGCACACTGCACCAGGAAGAGAACACTGAGGCACACTGCACCAGGGAGAGAACACTGAGGCACACTGCAACAGGGAGAGAACACTGAGGCACACTGCAACAGGGAGAGAACACTGAGGCACACTGCAACAGGGAGAGAGCACTAGGAGGAAAGGGAGGACGGGCACAGGGCCGATGCAGAGCGGCACTCACCGTTGCAGAGGAGAGCGCTGTGCCGGGTCAGCGGGGCCGGTCTCTTGATGCTGACAGCGGAGCCCAGGTCAGCGCACAGCGCCATGGTGAGGGGGAATCAAACCATGCCGGAGGACTGGCGGGAGACACCACAGGCTCTGATTGGCTGCTCCTCCCCGCTGCACGCTGACCCTGTCTCCGCCTTCAACTGAGAGATATCAGCGCGGCGGGGGGGAGAAGTGACAGCACGGCGGGGGGAGAAGTGACAGCACGGCGGGGGGAGAAGTGACAGCGCGGCGGGGGGAGAAGAGCAGTCCTTAGCAGGGCGGGCACAAACGGGCAGGGCGGCATTCTGTCACTCAAAAAAGGGGCAGGGCGCAGCGCCCTGCGAAAGAAGCTTAGAGTGAACACTATATATATATATATATATATATATATATATATATATATATATAAATCCACTTTGTCCGGCTCTCCCTTTAAGCTGGTTGCTGCAGCAGGTGCCCAAACAGAAGGATTACACAAAATAGCAGCAGGTTCAGCACTCATAGTGACTCACACACAGGTACACTGGTGGCAGGGTTAATGGCCATCAGTGTACCTGTGTGTGAGTCACTATGAGTGCCGAACCTGCTGCTATTTTATGTTTATGTGTCAAACCCCCCCCCCCCCCTCTCTCTTTCCGAAAGTGCTTGCATTTTTACATACTGAGTGTAGGGTACTTTACAGGAGTCCACGCTCCTGACTGTGACAGCTCCGCTATCCCGCACTACCACTCTCTCCTGGCGGCTCTTTTCTTATGTGTCCTGGCGGGCGGCTGCTCTGGGTCGCGGGAGGATGTCACGTGACATCTGCGACCCAGGCCAGAGCACACAGCAGCAGACAGCACAGAGAGGAGGAGGAGCGAGCGCCGCTGATGCTCATAGCGCTGCGCTCGTTCGTTCGTCAGCTGCTGCTCCTCTAGCAGCTCCTGCTGCACTACAGAAACGTATCGTGTGAACGGAACGGGGGACAACGGAGCAGCTGTAGGCGCCGTGCCCCCTTCATGGCCAGGAGCCCGGCGGCAACAGACTCCGCTGTCTCCGGGAGTTCCGCCCCTGGTCCTATACCTGGGATACATTGTCTCTGGAATATAACAAAGATGTAATAATTAGTATAATAAAGTTTCATGCACAATTGCATAGGAAACATCATTATATCAATTTTGATCTTTGGGAACTGTCACAAACCAGGATTGTAGTCTGTGTTATACAATTCTGCACTGCCATATTCATGTGGCCTGTGCTTCTCAGCCTGCCACAGTGTTCCTGATTATTTGTTGTTTGCATTCCACAGCTGCATGTGCACAGCCATGTTGTTTTCAAGTCAGGTGATTAAACCTTCCAGTCAGATCCTGTTGCTGTACTTATGTGATCCCTGCCTCTAATAGCAGCCAAGAGTGTACTATTTAAACATGCACCTGTGGCTCAGCCAGTGTAGGAACAACTCACTTCACAATGTATGTGCTCTCTGTCTCCGGTCACCCTGTGTGGTTGCCAGTATTTTCTCCAGCGCTCCTTTTGTCAGCCTGTGCCCAGTGCTTGTTACTTACCTGTGCCCAGTGCTTCTGAGTATATCTTTAATGCTCCTGTTATCTGTCTTAGTCCAGTACCTGTCACCTGCCTGTGGGCCTAATTTATGTTTGTACACAATGGCCAATGTTCACGCAATGAAGGAATTATCAGCAGGCTGTGCACGTGTCATGGTGCCGATGCGATCTCACTCACAATGACAATTTCATGGAGAAGTGATTGACAGAAAGTGACCGTTTGGTGTTAATGGTGAGTGGTTAGAAAAACGCAGGTGGGGCATGTATCTGCTGATAATGCTAAATTCCTATGTCGTATAAACAACCCTTATGAAGCTAAGAACACTGTACGCTGTTTACTTAAGAAATACCGTAATGGTACGCTATTTGCGTAACGATCGCTCAGCCGTAGGCGAGACGCTCAAGCGTCACGTTCGCTCACGGCCCAGCGATCACAGGACACGTTATTGGTTATGTCTAGGGGAAAGATTCGCTATGGCGTAGCATACACTCGAGACCACGAGGAGGTCACCAGCGATGCAGACGCTCACAACACTATACCTTGATATTAAACCTTATACCGACGAAACACACAGAATACCTTTAATGTGAGTACAGGGTGTAAATGCAACTTTGTGTAGCCTGACTACCTACAAAGCTGTTTGAGCGTCACCGACGCTCAAGTGAACACTTAACACTATAGTAAATACACAGATACTGTTTTAGGGTTCCAAAGCCTATTATCTGTATTATATCTAATATACTTGTAAAAGAGTAACACAGTACAAATGATACACTACAATATAACAAAGACTTCCTAACCAAACACCTAACTAAGGGATAAACTACAATACTATCCTGGCCTAACACAATACAATACAATACTATAAAGTTTAGTCTAGGGGAGTTACGAGAGAGAAGAGAAAATAGAGAGAGAGAAATAGACACAGAGGGAGAGAGAGGAATTGGCTCACAGAAAGACAATGATTACGGAGAGAACTTACGCACAAAGGGTATGATCGCCTGCGCCTCGATATCCAGCTCCCGATTATCAGCAGATAACCGTTGATGAGAGAGTGAGAGCTGGATGTGGTCGGCCTGCCTATTTATGCCCCACACACAATGCAATCTCCTGGTCCTACAATCCTTCAGTTTATTGGACACAGGAATTCGGCCCTGTACTGTAACCAAAGGTCATAGGTTGATTCATACAGGTGGGCTGTGCTGAGTTTAAACGGCTCAGGTGGGTGGGAAACTGGGTTTCCCGCCGCATACCTGAGTATGGGTAAATAATAGAAATGGACATAAACTTCTTATGTTCATAACTATTCGCACGAGCGATTAATACGCTCCAAACCAACACCGGAATATTGCTAATTAAATACTCTTCCGATGGGTACCAAATACTGCTGTATGACTCCTGTTAGACCCTTCGTACAATACAAAGAGGGATTCCTCCGCTCAGGGACATTCTATCTAAACCAAACTTACAGAAACTATTGAGGGGAACATGATCTATAAACGACATTAATTGTGAACTTTTGTAACGAATGAGTCGCACGCTACGATCACATAAACTCTACCGTAAATGCGCATACTGCGCGTGCGAGTGCACGCTATTGCGGGTATGCGCTTCCACGGGAGAGCATACGCATGCGCAGCACGGACCAGTGTGCGGTGCAAATATGGCAGTGTGCATTGAGACATTTTTCTGACTTCGACAGTCCACCCTTTGGCAGTCAATAATAACTGCCACAAAATATTTAAGGAGAAAAATGTAAGTCAGGGGTTAATTGATTTCCATGGTGGGGAAAGGAGGAAGAATGGAGTAGGTGTGAAGAGAGTATGACCTAGTGAGAAAGCAGGAGCATGTGTGTATGAGTCCATGTTTGGGGGGGTCATGTATCATCGTGCCGTACGTGTGGTAAATCAAGCTTCGAGGTATTGCGAAGTATACATTTGAATTCCTTCTTATCCTGTGGTACAGGTCTGTGGATGGGCTGTCAAACTCTACCGAGCTCATTTCGGCTGTGGTTGTAACACAATGGGGATGCACATTTTAGTTGATGATACATGAATTGGGGGGGTATGTGGTTGCTGCTATCTGTGCCTGTATTCCCTATCGACTATGTGTGTTATTACCTGAGGGTTGCAGAGATGAAGATAAAGAACACTTACGAAAAATGCAATGATATTCTATGTCAGGTTAATGTACGTTCGTCGATTGAGGTCTTGATTGGTGTCGTTTGATTGCAGTCTTCTTCTTTGTGCTTTTGCTCATAAATCGTGAGTAAAGCAAACAACGTCCATGGATTTACAAAAAATGTTGGGCTAGCGTGATTTTAAAGTTCCTAGGGAAACTGGGGTACCCATGGCATTGTCCATAAAATCTTGTATATCAGGTCGTCTGCTCTTCTTCTTTCCATCTTTCCGTTGTCGGCCCCTTGGCTCATCAGGTCCTTCGTCTACGTGGGTCTTTGTACCTCGGAGGAAAACATAGAAATGGGTGAAAGACGGACCGTATACTCATTACATCATTACGTCATGGTTTCTAGCATTGGGTCATAAATCAAATCCAGGTTAATTACAGTTTCCTCACTCCTCAAGCTCATCACTTTCGTACTTTGTTTACACCTCATCAAAGCCTGCCCGCATCTAAATATCAATCCAATAGATATAACAACACCTAAGATACACAGGAGAAACTTTCCAACATCCATTATGACTCCTTGAGCCCACTCTCCCAAACCGGAGAACCAATTTCGCGGGTTCAACCATGACACCCAACCAGTCAGCTCATTACCTACAGCAGCAAGGGTGAGATTGTGTTTCCGACGAAATTCCCACTTTAATTGCAGAATATCGTCCATCTTTTGGTCTATGACCTCTACCGGATCCTCGGTGTTATTTGTGATATACGTGCAACACTTTATACCGTACTGTGTTGCCAATGTAACACAATATCCGCCTGTTACTGCTGTAAGGTAATTAAGAACCATCCTATGCTGAACTAGTTCTGTTTTGTAAGCTTGAAGTTCTCTTCCAGTGTATCTAAACGTGTCATCATACATTTCAGTGATTTTATCTAACAAATTGGCGAGTGCGGAAATGTATTTATAATTCATCACTCCTCGAGCGGTACGAGTGAAATCTAACGCTACCAGAACCTGAATCCCGGTGGATTCATGGATAAGATCAGAGGCCGGATGCTCTAACCTTTCTGACAGTTGTCTTTTAACTCGGTGTTCGTAGTGAGTGTGAGTATAAGGAGCTTGGGCACCACGGTGTATGTCTTTCATTTTGTCATGTGTTACAGTCATCACTTCAGGCAATACTTTTCCAATATAACACAATCCTTCAGAGTTTGGGGCAAGCCACTTGTACGCCTTTCTCCCGCATATGAAATATGCATCATCGGGGAGAACATAAGGGACGGAGAAGGACATGACCATGTTACAAACCTTCCAGGTGAAATCTCCTGACCCTAATTCTTCCATCTGTCTAATACATGTATCGGTTTGTACGATATGTGCACAGTATCCTGGTGATACCTCTCCAACTTTAGTAATTCTATTTCCTAAGGTATACCTATACCGGAAAGATTTTCCTCTACTGGCTATGTGGCGTACAAGCTCTGTATCTGTAGGCATTCTATCTGCTCTGTGTGAAAAGGTCATGGTAAGGTTGCTTCATGACACTTCCCAATTTCCCGGTTTTCTAGGATTGGAGATGTTAAAACATAAGAGGGACCTATCCACATGGTATTGGTGGAGCTTCAAACTGGGAGGGCTGGAGATGTTAAACCTCCGGTCCACCGGTCTCCCACCACTTAGCTCAAGTACTTCCCCTAACGTTAAAGGAAATGGTACTAGCCCTGATTTGCTGTGACCCTGAGGTACTTGAGAGCATACCCAACAATCTGTTTGGTTCAACACGTTACCCACTAGAGAGTGATAGTCACTCAATGGATGCCGGTCCATATGGATATTAAAACTAGATTGGCATTTCTTTATGCATCCATCTTCAACCAGATTATCACAGAGCCTACAGATACAATTTTCCTCAGCTAACAATCCATCACAATTTCTTCTATCGGATCGTTTTCTGATACTCGCCTTTGCTTGTTGGATTGGTTGATCTTGGAAAACTACGCCTCCATCATCATAATCGGAACCCATTCCAGAACCTCTCTCGACCTCTATGGTACTCTCGCCGGAACAGACTGCTCTGGTCAACATCATGGTTAACATCAAAATCCGGATCACAGTCTCTTTGGGCAAGTCCATCTTTGAGGAGGAAATGGAGAAGAATGAGAAAGGGGAAAAAGAAATATCAAGGGAGAAGGGATGGGAAGTGGAGAAAAACAATAAAAGGGAGAAGGGAGTCGACAACTGCTTTCGATCTTCAAGGCTCAGGTGCCGCCTCAGTCCTCCTGGAACAGACACTCCAGTGATACAACCTCTACCGTCTGTTCCTTATCACGGGACTTCTCTGGGTCAGCAACCTTCTTGCAGTGGGATGAATGGACCCAAGTTTCTCTCTCAGCAACCTTCAATGCTGTGGTGCTAGTCAATAAGACCTGGTATGGTCCTTCCCATCTATCAATAAGACAACCTGAGCGTAGAAAATTTCGTATCATTACATAATCCCCAGGTTCAATGTCATGACAATTACTATCTGGTAAATCAGGAATCACCAACTTCAGATTATCATTTTGACTCCTCAACTGCTTACTCATGTTAATCAAGTACTTTACAGTTACTTCATTGTTACATTTCAAATCATCCTGAGGGTTAATCATGACATGCGGTTGTCGACCAAACAGAATTTCAAAAGGAGACAGATTAAGAGGGGACCTGGGAGTGGTTCTGATGCTATATAAAACAATGGGTAAAGCTTCTGGCCATGTCAATCCTGTCTCTGCCATTACTTTACTCAATTTATTTTTAATAGTGCTGTTCACTCTTTCGACCTTCGCACTCGCCTGTGGACGGTACGGAGTGTGCAGCTTACTATCAATTCCCATCAACTTACACATTCCTTGAAAGACATCACCTGCAAAATGGGTACCCCTATCACTTTCAATTATTCTAGGGATACCATATCTACATACAAATTCCTGCACAATTTTCTTAGCTGTAAACATGGCGGTATTTGTAGCTGCTGGAAAAGCTTCGACCCAATTCGAGAAAACATCTATACAAACAAGTACATACTTTAAGTTTCTACATGGGGGCAATTGGATGAAGTCAATTTGTATTACTTGGAAAGGGCCGCCGGCAGGTGGGATATGGGAGGGTTCTGTAGGTATTGCCTTTCCAACATTCTTTCTCAGACAGGTAAGGCATGACATTGCTCTTTTACCAGCATGAGAGGAGAATCCTGGGGCGCACCAGTATGCTCTTACCAATTTGCACATCCCCTCCTTGCCTAGATGAGTCAGCCCGTGAGCTGCTTCAGCCAGACATGGAAGGTATGCCCTGGGGGCCACTGGTTTACCATGTCCATCCGTCCAGAGCCCTGAGGGCTCCTGGCCATATCCCTTTGCCTTCCAGACTGCTCTCTCTTGAGTGGAACACAAATTCTGCATCTCACACAACTTCTGTGTGTTGATGGTATTAAATACCATCAACTGTGTGGTGTCTGTCCGTATGGGGGTAGCAGCTGCAAGCTTTGCAGCTTCGTCTGCTCGGCTGTTACCAAGGGATACTGGGTCTTGGCTATACGTATGTGCTTTACATTTGATAACAGCCACTCTGTCGGGTTCCTGTATCGCTGTTAGAAGCCTTTTTATATACGCTGCATGCGCTATCGGTGTGCCAGCTGCCGTCATGAAATTTCTGAGCCGCCATAGGGCTCCGAAATCATGGACTACCCCGAACGCGTATCTAGAATCGGTGTAGATATTGGCAGACTTACCCTTAGCCAATTCACATGCTCTGGTTAGGGCGACCAGTTCAGCAACCTGGGCTGAGTGAGGTGGGCCTAGCGGTTCCGCTTCTATGGTGTCTTGGTCATCTACGACTGCGTATCCAGTACACAAGTCTCCCGAGTCTGACTGTCTGTGACAACTACCGTCCGTGTAGAACGTGAGTTCTGCATCTTCTAGTGGATTGTCACTGATGTCAGGCCTTGCGGTAAAATTTTGGGTCAAATATTCCATACAATCATGTGCATCCTCCTTTGTATAAAATCCTCCTTCCCCATCACTCTCACCTCCCACCCTTTGTGCCTGTCCAGGCACACCTGGGAGAAATGTTGCGGGGTTTAATGCGCTGCATCTCCTTATGGTGATGTTTACTGGGGCCATTAATGCCAATTCCCATCTCGTAAACCTTGCTGATGAGACATGTCTGGTTTGGGCAGAATTTAATAAGGCAGATACTGCATGTGGTGTATGGATTGTGAGGTTGTGGCCTAGCACGACATCTTCGCTTTTCGTCACTAGCAATGCTATCGCCGCAACGCTACGCAAGCATGTGGGGAGGGACCGCGCTACCGTATCTAGCTGAGCGCTGTAGTATGCAACTGGCCTGCTGGCGTCACCGTGTTTTTGTGTTAGTACACCTGCTGCGCACCCAGCACTTTCTGTTCCGTATAGTTCAAAGGGTTTCCCATAGTCTGGCATACCTAGTGCAGGTGCCTGCGTTAGACACTGTTTGAGTCTCTCAAATGCCGTTTCAGATTCGTCTGTATGCGAAATCCGATCAGGTTTGTTTGAGGAGACCATTTCCTGCAGAGGTAGTGCCAATATGGAAAACCCTGGGATCCAATTACGGCAATACCCACACATTCCTAAAAACGTTCTGATCTGTTGCTGGGTTTGTGGTAGTGTCATGTCTCTAATGGCTTGGATTCTATCCGCGGTCAGGTGTCTCAGTCCTTGTGTTAGACAGTGTCCCAAGTATTTTACCTTAGCTTGGCATAATTGCAACTTGTCTTTGGAGACCTTGTGACCTGTGTCTGAAAGATGAAACAGGAGCTGTTTCGTATCTTTCAGGGATGCCTCCAATGAATCAGAACACAGTAGTAGATCATCCACATACTGTATCAACACTGATCCACTTTCCGGTTGGAAAGACTGTAAACAATCATGCAAAGCCTGAGAAAATATACTTGGACTATCTATGAAACCTTGGGGTAATCGAGTCCACGTGTATTGGACTCCTCTGTACGTGAATGCAAACAAATATTGACTGTCAGGGTGCAGAGGTACCGAAAAGAAAGCGGAGCAGAGGTCAATAACAGTGAAAAATTTGGCAGTGGGAGGAATTTGCATTAGGATGACAGCTGGATTAGGCACTACGGGGAACTGACTCTCGACTATTTTGTTAATCCCCCTTAGATCCTGCACTAGCCTGTAACCCCTCCCCCCACTCTTTTTAACAGGGAAGATGGGACTATTTGCTGTGCTGGACGTTCTTACTAGAATGCCCTGTTGTAGCAAGCGCTCTATTACGGGAAAAACTCCTAACTCCACCTCTGGCTTCAGAGGATACTGTGGGATTTTTGGAGCTATCCTACCATCTTTTACTTGCACTACTACTGGAGCTACGTTTGCCATTAATCCAGTGTCTTGTCCATCTTTTGTCCAAAGTGAATCTGGTATCTGAGATGTCATCTCTTCTACCTGGGATGGGTTCCTATTTGTCATAATGGAATGTGACATTAATTTTGATGGGGAGTCTAACATATCTCGTACTTCTTGAGCGTGATTCTCAGGTATGTCCAAGAATACACCTTCAGGAGTACAATAAATGACGCAACCCATTTTACATAGTAAGTCTCTTCCCAGGAGATTGGTCGGTGCCGATGCAGCCAGCAAAAAGGAATGCTTGGTGTGCAGAGGCCCTATTGTAATCTCGGCTGGTTTGCTAACAGGGTAGTGCTGGACTACTCCTGTTACTCCTATGGCTGGAACTGTCCTACCAGTGGTTCTCATGCCCACTGTCGAATTTATCACTGACTTGGCCGCCCCTGTGTCTACAAGAAAGTTTAAAGTTTTACCAGCCACATTGATTGCAATCTCTGGTTCGCTTCCAAGACTGGCAATCAATTTAACTGGTTGCAGATTACAGGTATGGCCACACCCCTATTGGGTATGCTGACCGCCCTGAATCCCATTGGCAGCAACTACTTGTGCGGGGGTTAGCTGGGAACTACCAGAGGCATGCCAATCTCTGTTTGGGGGATATCTTTTTGTTTCCCCTGTATGTGGCTCAAAACTCCGCCTCTGTGGACCCTGCTCCCAATGTCGTGTGTGGTGTTGTTGTCTAGGGGGTTGAAAAGATCTTTGTACATTTCTTACTCTACAGTCTCGTGCAAAATGTCCTGGTTTGTTACAAGAAAAACATGTTATCATACTTGCCTTATCCACAGGATTCGGTGGTACATACGCAGGCTGCCTTGTGGTCAGCGCCTGTATACTTACGGACATCAACTTATCACTTTGCGACTCCCTGTGCCTAGTGATGTTTTTGTCGTGATCAACAGCAGCCTCTCTCAAAGTGGACACTGACAGACCTCGCCAGCATGGCTGCGTGGTCTGTACCCTAGCCTTTAATGTTTCTTTCAAACCATCCATCAGTACAGATACTGCTACTTCTCGATGGTTTGGGTTGGTCTTTATGTCTTCTATACCAGTGTATTTTGCCATTTCTGATAATGCCCGGTGGAAATATTCTGCTGCCGTTTCAGACTCCTTTTGTTTAATGGAGAATAGTTTATTCCATTTAGCAACGGCTGGGAAATATTCTTTTAGCTGCAAATTTATCCTTTTTACATTATCCTGGTCGTACACATCTGTAAGTGGTACATCTTTATCTAATAGACAATCAGCTAAGAATTTAACTGAGTCGACACTGGGAGGTAAGCAAGCTCTTAACACTATCTGCCAATCCTTATTATTGGGCTCTAAAGTGTTTCCTAAATCCCTGATGTATTTTTGGCTTGCCACTAAATCCTTTCTGGGGTCTGGGAATTCAGACACTATGGTCCTTAATTCCATTCTAGTTAACGGGCAATACATGGCAATGTTCCTGACGGGTGTGACTCCTGATGCATCTGTTTTCCCATTGGGAACTACTATCACCTTTACAGGAGCAATTCTAACAACTTCATTCTGTGTAGATTCTACAACTTGTGGTACAATTGTTTCAGTGTAATGCATGGTGCCGTACTTACCCGCTGACACGACCTCACCTGTCCCTCCGCTAGGGGCCTTCACTAATCTCGTGGGTGGTGCTGTGCCTACTGTGGTCTCTGCTATGGTGGCCGCTAGAGAGAGCGCTGAAATCGTTGCCGAATCGTCTTCTTGTTCACACTCCTGAGGAAGGTTCAAAACAGGGTACAACTTGCACGGGTTAATACTTGCATGAGTTATTTGGTTAACATCATTAACATTTACATTGTTACTAAGAGTTTGTGTTTTACAACCCAGTGCGTTTCTCTCCGCAATCAACTTCTCTCCTGCAATATATGGTGGAGGAGGAGCTGTGGCAATCAACTTCCTGACTGCCCCAGATCCTGCCGCCAGAGCCAAACCTCTCTGTATCTCACCTTCCTGGTGCCATAACTGTAAGTAATCATGATGCTGAATTCGTCTCTTTGATGATTTTACGAGACATATCCTCCTCCTTAAATTTTGTAACACTTCCGGACTGAAGCTACCTATTCTTGGGAACTTGTCCCTGTCTTGTACAGTCATTCTCTCCCATTCATCACATAAAGATTCGGTGTGAATTCCATATTTTTCACACATTACATATCGTGCCGACCCAACTGGTCGGTTCACAGAATCAACCTGAACCAGGGTTGATCGCCCCCTACCTGAGCAACTGGCCCCCATCGTCTGTAGGTGTTGCTTAGTCCTCCTTGGATTTTCTGTATCAAGGTTTTCAGCAAGCCTTTACAGACAACCAAATTACTCCGCAGTAGGCCGGCGGTGGCGGTTTACCGAGTACCCCACTCACTCGCCCACCTCGACCAATACGACCTGATCACACCGACGTGGTGCTGGCGTACTCGATACAGGGCCCCTATGGAACCTTCAGTTTACTGGAACATATGAGGGATACCCGCAGGACACTTACTCTTTCCAGTAAACGTTGGGGTTGTTAGATAGTTCCTGAGTGACCAGCGAACTTCCCTTCCAAAAATAAAAAAAATTACACAAATCACGTCAGAATGTACAAATAGCGTTTATGACCTTCGTACACAAATAGTACCGGTCAGGTTTACTAATGCACACAATTACGTGCGGTACAATCGTTCAGCACATAAGCAACTAATCTTATGTGCGGAGCGACCAGTGGAATCGAAAATTTCGGCTGCGAATTCCTTCAGCCAGAGCTTAATGGCCTATATGGGTTCTGCACCAACACCCCAGGCGTTGTGCCACTGGACTTTTATAGCGGACCTTTTTACCTTATGACCTCCTGGTCTTGTTCCTTATGACCTCCTGGTCTTGTTACCTTATGACCTCCTGGTCTTGTTACCTTATGGTCCGCTATACTCTAATGCTCAAATATTATTTAACCAGAGATGCCTCCCTGGCCACCGTATATGTCACTTACACGTATGTTCCTTAACGAGTACCCGACTTTCCTTTTGGTTCCACCTTAAAGTTATATAAACTTTTGTATACAAAACACACTCACTCAACACATGTACACTTTTGTTTCTATATCTATTTCTGCGCAGAAATTGTCTTCAGGCCAAGAGTGTTACCAATTAGGAGCAGGATCTGTTAAACTAAATTTCAGATTTTCCAAAAATAGATTTGCGTTATTTACCGCGTCGCGTTATCTACCGCTGTGCGTTACTTATCGCCTTTGCGCCACTTATCGCTTTTGCGCTACTTATCGCTTTTGCGCTAATTCAACTTTATCACAACTTGAGCTACGTGGGCGTAACCAGACGCTACGTTGCGTAATGTACGCTGCGTGCGTCCTGCCTTTCGGATTGCGTACACTAGTCTTTGTTAGCGACACGTGTACGCAATGCAAAGGATCCACCGTAACACAATATATATTTTATCAATGTAGATGATCCCTGATCATCTACCGCAATCCACACTGCACACTGGCTGCCTCGTCTCTCGGACAAGCCGTGTGTTGTTCTATTCTTTAACTATTACCTCTATTTATTAAATAACAGCAAATCTCCTTTTAGCCCTTTCTATCAACTATAAAATTTGGCAAACAGGAATAGTGATATACGAAAAATGAAACAGAAATGCAGATATATGCGTGCGTACGCAAGACAAAAGACAAATAAACAGTTTTTAAAAGACAAGCGTTTTGTTCTTACTTCCGGTTACCGGATTCCTTCAGCACTCTTTACCTAAGTGAAGCAGACGCTTATCCCGTCAGCAACTGCGAGACAACCTCCCACCCTTTTGCTGGGGGATAATGTCTGCTGATCTACCTAGTGCAGATGTGAAAAGGATCGGACGAGTCCCCAATTGATAATGCTAAATTCCTATGTCGTATAAACAACCCTTATGAAGCTAAGAACACTGTACGCTGTTTACTTAAGAAATACCGTAATGGTACGCTATTTGCGTAACGATCGCTCAGCCGTAGGCGAGACGCTCAAGCGTCACGCTCGCTCACGGCCCAGCGATCACAGGACACGTTATTGGTTATGTCTAGGGGAAAGATTCGCTATGGCGTAGCATACACTCGAGACCACGAGGAGGTCACCAGCGATGCAGACGCTCACAACACTATACCTTGATATTAAACCTTATACCGACGAAACACACAGAATACCTTTAATGTGAGTACAGGGTGTAAATGCAACTTTGTGTAGCCTGACTACCTACAAAGCTGTTTGAGCGTCACCGACGCTCAAGTGAACACTTAACACTATAGTAAATACACAGATACTGTTTTAGGGTTCCAAAGCCTATTATCTGTATTATATCTAATATACTTGTAAAAGAGTAACACAGTACAAATGATACACTACAATATAACAAAGACTTCCTAACCAAACACCTAACTAAGGGATAAACTACAATACTATCCTGGCCTAACACAATACAATACAATACTATAAAGTTTAGTCTAGGGGAGTTACGAGAGAGAAGAGAAAATAGAGAGAGAGAAATAGACACAGAGGGAGAGAGAGGAATTGGCTCACAGAAAGACAATGATTACGGAGAGAACTTACGCACAAAGGGTATGATCGCCTGCGCCTCGATATCCAGCTCCCGATTATCAGCAGATAACCGTTGATGAGAGAGTGAGAGCTGGATGTGGTCGGCCTGCCTATTTATGCCCCACACACAATGCAATCTCCTGGTCCTACAATCCTTCAGTTTATTGGACACAGGAATTCGGCCCTGTACTGTAACCAAAGGTCATAGGTTGATTCATACAGGTGGGCTGTGCTGAGTTTAAACGGCTCAGGTGGGTGGGAAACTGGGTTTCCCGCCGCATACCTGAGTATGGGTAAATAATAGAAATGGACATAAACTTCTTATGTTCATAACTATTCGCACGAGCGATTAATACGCTCCAAACCAACACCGGAATATTGCTAATTAAATACTCTTCCGATGGGTACCAAATACTGCTGTATGACTCCTGTTAGACCCTTCGTACAATACAAAGAGGGATTCCTCCGCTCAGGGACATTCTATCTAAACCAAACTTACAGAAACTATTGAGGGGAACATGATCTATAAACGACATTAATTGTGAACTTTTGTAACGAATGAGTCGCACGCTACGATCACATAAACTCTACCGTAAATGCGCATACTGCGCGTGCGAGTGCACGCTATTGCGGGTATGCGCTTCCACGGGAGAGCATACGCATGCGCAGCACGGACCAGTGTGCGGTGCAAATATGGCAGTGTGCATTGAGACATTTTTCTGACTTCGACACTGCTGACGGCTGCAAGCTCGTACATTCATAAACATGGCACCTGCGTCGCTACTGCTGTATCCAGTTTGTGTAGCCGTAGGCCAACTCTTAACCTTGATGTTTCTCGTTTTTTGCGTATAGGCTGGAAATGTGTTTGCAATGGCTTTGGTGAGAAACAGCTTCACTTGCTAACATTGGCAACTCCGTAGCTTAGAATATTGCATTTGTGTACAAACATGATTTAGGCCCTGTTTGCTGTGCTCTGCTATAGGCTGTAGCCCTGCCTACAGCCACGATTACTCCAGCCTGCTCTGAACCATCTAACCAAGTTACTTAATTAGGTGCTCAGCAACTCCTGTCAGCCTCCAAGCAACTTGCTAGTTTGTCATCTTGCTTGCTTATTGCAGGCTCCCACAGATTGGTCTCATTCTCTGCACTATCGATACTCTGCTTCTGCCTTTTAATAAACACAACGGCCGACATTAGCAACAGACAAAATTAGTCCTAAAAATAATACAGCGTATGAGACCACAAATAGGTTGAACTCGATGGACAAATTGTCTTTTTTTCAACCTCAAACTATGTTACTATATTACAGCTGTACCAGACTAACTGAAGTATCAGTGAAGAAAAACAGCCATGCCCTCTCACTGAAGGTGAATCTAATGGTAGTGGTTGCTGCCTTTTAAAAGCTGGAGAGGGTTCCAGAACCTCTCATCATGACTTGGGAATAGGGAAGGTCCCTTCTTGGTGCAGGTTTTACCAATCGAGTCAATACCACTACTCTTACAACTGGCTTCAAATGTATTTAAAAGTTAATTTCTCTAACGTCCTAAGTGGATGCTGGGGACTCCGTAAGGACCATGGGGAATAGCGGCTCCGCAGGAGACTGGGCACATCTAAAGAAAGCTTTAGGACTATCTGGTGTGCACTGGCTCCTCCCCCTATGACCCTCCTCCAAGCCTCAGTTAGGATACTGTGCCCGGACGAGCGTACACAATAAGGAAGGATTTTGAATCCCGGGTAAGACTCATACCAGCCACACCAATCACACTGTACAACTTGTGATCTGAACCCAGTTAACAGCATGATAACAGAGGAGCCTCTAGAAAAGATGGCTCACTACAGCAATAACCCGATTTTTTTTGGTAACAATAACTATGTACCAGTATTGCAGACAATCCGCACTTGGGATGGGCGCCCAGCATCCACTACGGACTACGAGAAATAGAATTATCGGTAAGTAAATTCTTATTTTCTCTAACGTCCTAAGTGGATGCTGGGGACTCCGTAAGGACCATGGGGATTATACCAAAGCTCCCAAACGGGCGGGAGAGTGCGGATGACTCTGCAGCACCAAATGAGAGAACTCCAGGTCCTCCTCAGCCAGGGTATCAATTTTGTAGAATTTTACAAACGTATTTGCTCCTGACCAAGTAGCTGCTCGGCAAAGTTGTAAAGCCGAGACCCCTCGGGCAGCCGCCCAAGATGAGCCCACCTTCCTTGTGGAGTGGGCATTTACAGATTTTTGGCTGTGGCAGGCCTGCCACAGAATGTGCAAGCAGAATTGTACTACAAATCCAACGAGCAATAGTCTGCTTAGAAGCAGGAGCACCCAGCTTGTTGTGTTATACTGCGACCAGCAATCGCCTCAGCCTGGATGTGCAGTGCTGGGTTGGCGTGGTCGGATTCCCTGACTGAAAATATTGATACCCTAGATAGGGACAGTATATTTTTGCCTATAGAGCATTTAAAAGGTGCATTTCTATATATGCCTGATGCACAGCGGAATATTTGCCGACTGGCATCAAGTCTAAGTGCGTTGTCCATTTCTACCAGTAGAGGGTTATGGACACGTCAGTGGTCAGGTGATGCGTATTCCAAATGGCATTTGGAAGTATTGCCTTATTAAGGGGAGGAGTTATTTGGGGTCGGTCTTTCAGACCTGGTGGCCACGGCAACAGCTGGGAAATCCACGTTTGTACCCCAGGTCGCCTCTCAACATGAGAAGACGCCGTATTATCAGGCGCAGTCTTTTCGTGGACAAGCGGGCAAAAGGTTCCTCATTTCTGCCCCGTGACAGAGGGAGAGGAAAAAGGCTGCAGAAATCAGCCAGTTCCCAGGAACAGAAACCCTCTCCCGCCTCTGCCAAGCCCTCAGTATGACGCTGGGGCTTTACAAGCAGAATCAGGCACGGTGGGGGGCCCGTCTCAATGAATTTCAGCGCGCAGTGGACTCACTCGCAAGTAGACCCCTGGATCCTTCAGGTGATATCTCAGGGGTACAAATTAGAATTTGAGACGTCTCCCCCTCGCCATTTCCTAAAGTCGGCTTTACCGATGTCTCCTTCTGACACGGAGACAGTTTTGGAAGCCATTCACAAGCTGTATTCCCAGCAGGTGATAATCAAGGTACCCCTCCTGCAACAGGGAACGGGGTATTATTCCACACTGTTGTGGTACCGAAGCCAGACGGCTCGGTGAGACCGATTCTAAATCTAAAATCTTTGAACACTTACATACAGAGGTTCAAATTCAAGATTGAGTCACTCAGAGCAGTGATTGCGAACCTGGAAGAAGGGGACTACATGATGTCTCGGGACATCAAGGATGCTTACCTTCATGTCAAAATTTACCCTTCTCACCAAGGGTACCTCAGGTTTATGGTACAGAACTGTCACTATCAGTTCAGACGCTGCCGTATGGATGGTCCACGGCACCCCGGGTCTTTACCAAGGTAATGGCCGAAATGATGATATTCCTTCGAAGGAAGGGAATTTTAGTTATCCCTTACTTGGACGATTCCCTGATAAGGGTAAGATCCAGGGAACAGTTGGAGGTCGGTGTAGCACTATCTCAGGTAGTGTTGCGGCAGCACGATTGGATTCTCAATATTCCAAAATCGCAGCTGGTTCCGACGACTTGTCTTCTGTTCCTAGGGATGATCCTGGACACAGTCCAGAAAAAGGTGTTTCTCCCGGAGGAGAAAGCCAGGGAGTTATCCGAGCTAGTCAGGAACTTCCTAAAACCGAGCCAAGTCTCAGTGCATCAATGCACAAGGGTTCTGGGTAAAATGGTGGCTTCCTACGAAGCAATACCATTCGGCAGATTCCACGCAAGAACTTTCCAGTGGGACCTGCTGGACAAATGGTCCGGGTCGCATCTTCAGATGCATCAGCGGATAACCCTGTCACCAAGGACAAGGGTGTCCCTCCTGTGGTGGTTGCAAAGTGCTCATCTTCTAGAGGGCCGCAGATTCGGCATTCAGGACTGGGTCCTGGTGACCACGGATGCCAGCCTGCGAGGCTGGGGAGCAGTCACACAGGGAAGGAATATCCAGGGCTTATGGTCAAGCCTGGAGACATCACTTCACATAAATATCCTGAAGCTAAGGGCCATTTACAATGCTCTAAGCTTAGCAAGACCTCTGCTTCAAGGTCAGCCGGTGTTGATCCAGTCGGACAACATCACGGCAGTCACCCACGTAAACAGACAGGGTGGCACAAGAAGCAGGAGGGCAATGGCAGAAGCTGCAAGGATTCTTCGCTGGGCGGAAAATCATGTGATAGCACTGTCAGCAGTATTCATTCCGGGAGTGGACAACTGGGAAGCAGACTTCCTCAGCACGACCTCCACCCGGGAGAGTGGGGACTTCACCCAGAAGTCTTCCACATGATTATAAACCGTTGGGAAAAACTCGACAGGTATTGCGCCAGGTCAAGGGACCCTCAGGCAATAGCTGTAGACGCTCTGGTAACACCGTGGGTGTACCAGTCAGTGTATGTGTTCCCTCCTCTGCCTCTCATACCCAAGGTACTGAGATTGATAAGATGGAGAGGAGTAAGCACTATATTCGTGGCTCCGGATTGGCCAAGAAGGACTTGGTAACCGGAACTTCAAGAGATGCTCACGGAGGATCCGTGGCCTCTACCTCTAAGAAGGGACCTGCTCCAGCAAGGACCCTGTCTGTTCCAAGACTTACCGCGGCTGCGTTTGACGGCATGGCGGTTGAACGCCGGATCCTGAAGGAAAAAAGGCATTCCGGATGAAGTCATCCCTATCCTGATCAAAGCCAGGAAGGATGTAACCGCAAAACATTATCACCGCATTTGGCGAAAATATGTTGCGTGGTGCGAGGCCAGTAAGGCCCGACGGAGGAAATTCAACTGGGTCGATTCCTA
This sequence comes from Pseudophryne corroboree, assembly GCF_028390025.1. Classification (NCBI taxonomy): domain Eukaryota; kingdom Metazoa; phylum Chordata; class Amphibia; order Anura; family Myobatrachidae; genus Pseudophryne; species Pseudophryne corroboree. The sequence continues at coordinate 410,171,107 of NC_086447.1, forward strand.
CATTTCCTGAAAACAGGAGTGTCTATGGGCCTGAAATTGGGGTCCATTAAGGTTCAAATTTCGGCCCTGTCAATTTTCTTCCAAAAAGAACTAGCTTCAGTCCCTGAAGTTCAGACGTTTGTAAAAGGGGTACTGCATATACAGCCTCCTTTTGTGCCTCCAGTGGCACTTTGGGATCTCAATGTAGTTTTTGGGTTCCAAAAGTCACATTGGTTTGAACCACTTAAATCTGTGGAGTTAAAATATCTCACATGGAAAGTGGTCATGCTGTTGGCCCTGGCCTGGGCCAGGCGCGTGTCAGAATTGGCGGCTTTATCCTGTTAAAGCCCTTATCTGATTTTCCATTCGGATAGGGCGGAATTGAGGACTCGTCCTCAGTTTCTCTCTAAGGTGGTTTCAGCGTTTCACCTGAACCAACCTATTGTGGTGCCTGCGGCTACTAGGGACTTGGAGGACTCCAAGTTGCTAGACGTTGTCAGGGCCCTGAAAATATATGTTTCCAGGACGGCTGGAGTCAGGAAATCTGACTCGCTGTTTATCCTGTATGCACCCAACAAGCTGGGTGCTCCTGCTTCTAAGCAGACTATTGCTCGTTGGATTTGTAGTACAATTCTGCTTGCACATTCTGTGGCAGGCCTGCCACAGCCAAAAATCTGTAAATGCCCACTCCACAAGGAAGGTGGGCTCATCTTGGGCGGCTGCCCGAGGGGTCTCGGCTTTACAACTTTGCCGAGCAGCTACTTGGTCAGGAGCAAATACGTTTGTAAAATTCTACAAAATTGATACCCTGGCTGAGGAGGACCTGGAGTTCTCTCATTTGGTGCTGCAGAGTCATCCGCACTCTCCCGCCCGTTTGGGAGCTTTGGTATAATCCCCATGGTCCTTACGGAGTCCCCAGCATCCACTTTGGACGTTAGAGAAAATAAGAATTTACTTACCGATAATTCTATTTCTCGTAGTCCGTAGTGGATGCTGGGCGCCCATCCCAAGTGCGGATTGTCTGCAATACTGGTACATAGTTATTGTTACCAAAAAAAATCGGGTTATTGCTGTAGTGAGCCATCTTTTCTAGAGGCTCCTCTGTTATCATGCTGTTAACTGGGTTCAGATCACAAGTTGTACAGTGTGATTGGTGTGGCTGGTATGAGTCTTACCCGGGATTCAAAATCCTTCCTTATTGTGTACGCTCGTCCGGGCACAGTATCCTAACTGAGGCTTGGAGGAGGGTCATAGGGGGAGGAGCCAGTGCACACCAGATAGTCCTAAAGCTTTCTTTAGATGTGCCCAGTCTCCTGCGGAGCCGCTATTCCCCATGGTCCTTACGGAGTCCCCAGCATCCACTACGGACTACGAGAAATAGAATTATCGGTAAGTAAATTCTTATTTTCAGTTTGTTCAAACACCCCACAGATGACACGGAAAACAAAAAAAAAAGATTTCTCATTTTGGATGCAACACCATTCGTATAAACACTTATAGGGCTATATTTACTAAAGTGTGGGTTTACAGAAGTGGAGATGTTGCCCATAACAACCAATCAGAATCTAGCTATTCTCTTCTAGAAGTGATAACTGATAAGTAGAATCTGATTGGCTGCTATGGGCAAAATTTAAATATCTGTAAATCCGCACTTTAGAAAATATACCCCTAGAATCTTGCCAATATGTCGCACAAAGGGGGGCATTCCGAGTTGATCGCAAGCAGCCGTTGTTCACAGCGCACAGGCTAAAAATCTGCATTTCTGCGTATGTGTATGCGCCGCAATGTGCATGCGCGACGTACGGGTACAAATCCCTTTTTGGATTTGCACAGGTTCTAGCGAAGTTTTCAGTCGCACTGACGGTCGCAAGAAGATTGACAGAAAGGGGGCGTTTCTGGGTGTCAACTGACTTTTTCAGGGAGTGTTTGCAAAAACGCAGGCGTGGCTGGGCGGGTGTATGACGTCAAATCGGGACACGAATAGGTTGAAGTGATCGCAAGCGCTGAGTAGGTTCAGAGCTACTCAGAAACTGCACAAACTGTTTTTGCAGAGCTCGGCTGCACATGCGTTTGCACTTCTGCTAAGCTAAAATACACTCCCCAGTGGGCGGTGGCATAGCGTTTGCATGGCTGCTAAAACTAACTAGCGAGCGATCAACTCGGAATGACATCCAATATCCATTAAAGATGTTGCGTTAATAGTAATTTCTATAATTCAAACAGCTCCATTCTTAGACAGATTCTAATCAACCTCTCAAATGATTATATGGTGACTCTTGATTAATTTAAAAACATACAAACCATAAATATAAAACATTACCACCCTTAACCACTTGCCTGGCACGTTACTTGGCCAGGTCCAATCATATGTGACGCGCTGCTCCCTGTGTGCCCCAGATTATAGATGAGAAGATCCATCCTGCACAAGTGCAGAACAGATCCCTTGCTGCCTGGATCCTCTGGAGTGACGCGGCCGTCTTGGACCACTGACATCACTTCTGGAATCGCTGTGCTGCCTGCATTCTGGGGTGCATGTTCCGGGAAGCATAGTGCATGTGTAGAGATAAGCTGCAGCAGGGGGGACTGATCATTAGTCCTCCCTCCACACGCTCCGCTGTGATCTGCATGGGGGGGGGGGGGGGTGTGACATTACTATTTTATTCACAAACCAAAATACATTTTCACTATTTAGAATTACAATGTAATTCAGTTCTCATTATAATTATCTACAGGCTGAGTTAAAAGGTCTAGATCTGCACTCTTGAATGGAATATACAAGCTCCTCTGCAGCTAAGACTATTGTCCTCATGGCTTTATCTATATCATCTGGGCTAGCATTATCACCCGGATCACCCCTAACCTTCAACAGCTTTTCCTGCTTTTACTTGGCTGTGGTGTCGTTTTCTGAGGCCACCAGTTTAATGAAGCACTATACATTTTATCCTTGTATGAATAAAAGACTTTTCTATACCCACCCAGATCCTTTTATCATGTGTCGCTGCAACCTTTTTTTCTTGGTATCATTAACTTCAAACACTGGTGCTTTGGCCCATAACCTGTTGGCAGATCCTACAGTTGAGCGTACATTGCAGCAGTGTGCAATGGAGGTCAGTTCACGCAGCAGATAAACTTAACCGGGGCATGGTTTATTAACCAGTAGAAACAGGTGCAGGATAATCCCGGGACAAGCAGTATGCAGCAGGTTCAGGATGCAGGGACATCCAGCTGCAGCCACAAGCGTATAAGGCAGGGATGGGGAACCTTCGGCCCTCCAGCTGTTGTTGAACTATACATACCAGCATGCCTTGCTACAGTTTTGCTGTTTGGCCATGCTAAAACTGTTGCAGTGCATGATGGGATATGTAGTTCAACAACAGCTGGAGCACCGAAGGTTCCCCGTCCCTGGTATAAGGGTATGCTGGGTGTTTTAGTGCACCTAAGCACTCACTGTAAGTGCATATATATGCTGGTGGCAGCAGCATGGTTAATATACACAGTGGTGGTGACACAGTGGAGTCTTGTGGTGCTATACATTGCCTCCATTATGCATACCTCCCAACATGACCCTCTCCAGGAGGGACACAATGCTCTGCTCCTGGACTTCCCTTTTAATTTATGATTGCCATCACCTGTGGTGAAACACCTTTCTTATCCATTAACCTGTTCAACACAGGTGCCGGCCATCATACATTAAGAGAAAAGTCTAGAAGCAGAGCATTTTGTCCCTCCTGGAAAGGGTCATGTTGGGAGGTATGCATTATAGAGCAGTAACTTGGACACGTCCGTTACTCAGGACTAAGGTAGGAGAAAGATGCACAGGGAACCATGTATGTGCAGTATTGCATTTGGCAGGTCAATAATCGCACCTCAAGTAACTCCAGGTCCTAGTGCTGGGCCAGCAGAATGATGAGAAAGCAAGCACTTTCTCACAACATCTTCCACTGGGATATCCTTCATTTTGTGGTCCCCACACTCCTGTTAGCCCCCTATAGCTACAGTAGATCACTTATCATAAACCTCTCCCTGATGATCTGTTATAATACAGTGCCTTATACTCTATAGCACTAGATCCCTCTCCCCTGTTGTCACTATGCCAGAGTTTCCCAAACGCAGTCCTCAGGGCAGCCTAACAGTGCAGGTTTTAAGTATATCCATGCTTGGCCACAGGTGACTTAATTAGTACCTCAGTCAATTTGAAATAACCATTTTGCTGAGCCATGGATATTTTTAAAACCTGGACCATTAGGGTGCCTTGAGGACCACGTATAAGGAACTTCTGTACTATGCAATAACCTAGATTTCCTCCCCATCTGCAGTTGAGGTTCCTTAATGATCCTATGTTCCTTACCTCCCAACAGTTACAAAAGTGCTTTCAGCATCAATATCTGCAAATAAGATACTTTTTCCACTCACACTAATGCCATATTTTCTATATATTGCTCTACTTTTGAAAACTCTCAATCTGGCCATGTATCTAAGGGTCTTATAAACCTCCTGTATACCTCTATTTCCTTTGTACCTATGTGTCCTCATCAACAACGTTGTAAAGGGCTTTAGGGTTTCCCTTGGAGGCAGAGGATTGGTTGGATATTTGGTCTAGGGTTGCTAGTGTGCTAGCATCAAGAAGAACCCGGACAAACTTATTTTGGTGAGATTTGGTTCCTTCCAGACTCAACATTTTTTTCCCTTTAGTTTCCACCCTTTGTTAGCAGCACTGTGCTGATTCCAGGTACTTTTATTAATACATGGTGGTTTTTCCCCATCCTACAGGGATTCTGGACAGAGGTCCGAACTCCTTTTTCTGCCCTTTTGGGCTGATATTCCATGCCTCCTTGAACATGTTCTGCTCCCTCTACTGTGCTTAGATCTTTCCAGAGATCAGAACCAGCTTGCCAGACTTGTTATCAGTGCTGCTCCCTATTTGATAATCTCTTTCTGGAAAGCTCCTCCAACGTTATCTGCACTACTACAGAGAATTTGGTACAATGGAGTGTTTGACCAGAAACTTGAAAGGTATCTCAAACTAATTTTCCAAAATATGACGGTGTACCCAAAGAAATAGGAATCACCCCGCTTGTAGTATAGGCTTCCGCCACTAGGTAAATGTTTGCAGAACCCTTCTGTGCGAGTATACCTGATGACATTGGGGGGGAAGGTAGCGTTTGACTGCAGTGATTTTGTTTTCCAATGACTTATTCACTCTTTCGTCTATTTTTAGTGAAGTTAAATGTGAAAGCAATGCTCATATGGGGGGTCATTCCGAGTTGTTCGCTCGTTATTTTTTTTTTGCAACGGAGCGATTAGTCGCTAATGCGCATGCGCAATGTCCGCAGTGTGACTGCGCCAAGTAAATTTGCTATGCAGTTAGGAATTTTACTCACGGTTTTTTTTTCGTTCTGGTGATCGTAATGTGATTGACAGGAAGTGGGTGTTTCTGGGTCGAAACTGGCCGTTTTATGGGTGTGTGCGGAAAAACGCTACCGTTTCTGGGAAAAACGTGGGAGTGGCTGGAGAAACGGAGGAGTGTCTGGGTGAACGCTGGGTGTGTTTGTGACGTCAAACCAGGAACGACAAGCACTGAACTGATCGCAGATGCCGAGTAAGTTTGAAGCTACTCAGAAACTGCTAAGAGGTGTGTAATCGCAATTTTGAGAATCTTTCGTTCGCAATTTTAAGAAGCTAAGATTCACTCCCAGTAGGCGGCGGCTTAGCGTGTGTAAAGCTGCTAAAAGAAGCTTGCGAGCGAACAACTCGGAATGAGGGCCATATGTTTCTTTGATGTGAGAGGGATTGTGCACTCAGAATTTGTACACCAGGATCAAACTGTCAACCAAAGTTTTTATTTGGAAGTTTTGAAAAGGTTGCATCACGATTTGGGGAAAAAACGTCCCGATTTGTGGCGAACAGGTGACTGGTTCTTCCATCATAACAATGCACTTGCCCACACAGCACTGAGTGTTAAACATTTTTTTAACCAAAGATGACATGACACCTTTGCCTCACCCACCATATTCACCTGATCTTGCCCTGTGCATTTTTTTTTTATTTCATCGGATGAAAAGAGACCCAAAAGGAAAACGTTTTGCGGATATTGAAGAGGTGAAACAAAATACAGCAAAAGTACTAAAAGGCATGAATGAAGATAAGTTTAAAAAATATTTTGAGCCATGGAAATTGTACAACTGTATTCATTCAAGTGTAGAGTACTTCGCAGGTGACTGAAGTTTCAAAATGAACAAATAAATAAATTATTAATAAATCATTATTTCATGTTTCTTCCCTGGACTTCACAGAACGGTACACTATTTGTTCACATCTGCCTTGTGTTTTATTTGCAGAGCCCCCTCCCCATCTCTTCTCCCTTTTTTTTTTTCCTCTTTTCTCTTAATACCCCCATTGCTCCCTGTATTTAATAAAAAAAAATGACACTTCACATGTTGTTTTTCCTACTTATTGCTATGTTCTTGGTAAAGTATTTGGCTTAGTGCCGTCCTCTGCATGGAATGTGATCTTGTGTGTCCCTTTTATGCTTCACCTTACTGCCTTAATAAACTCTGAAAAACTTTGAAAAAGAAAATAAAGAGATCATAATTGAAATAAATAAAAGGAAAAGTCAATTGGTGCATAAATCCAAAAGAAAACACAGACTTAAGGCTCCTACACATTTGGCGATCCGCCGCCGAGCTGCCCAACGGCGGATATGGCCGACGGGCGACCGCGTGCATCGTTCATCGTTGGTTCCTACACACTCAACGATATGAACGCGTTCTCGTTCATTTTTTAACAAGAACGTTCATATCGTTTATTAAAACCTATTAGTGTGTAGGGCCCTTAAGGAGAACTGCTTTCATTTAAGAAATGTCTCATATTTGAATGTTTTTCCTGCAGGAACAGCCCTCTGTGCCAGTCATTTTATCCCAAATCATATCCATCTCAGATTGAAGCTGGCTGTGGGCCAATTGTGTGAAGTGACCAGTTACCCCATTTTTACAATGTGTAAAATTTGTTCATGAGTTTTCTGCACAGCAGTAGTAAACTGGAGTTGTTCTGTAGTATAATCATTCCCTTAGAAGAACTCCGGGAGGGGACAGCCTGGTCGGCGCAGAGGGGGCGTTGCTGGCGTGAAGATGGGCTGTTCGGGGGTTGTGGTGGCCTAATAACGTCATTAAGGATCTGCCCCTCACTATACAGTGCTCTGTATAGCGGAGGTGTAGCTACGATGATGCAATTCAGCGCAAATTGTGCCATTGGGTCCCCTTGGACCACCCGCTTGTGCTCTGATGTGGGTGGCCAAGGGGGATGCCATCAGTCAAGTATGGCCTATATGCAATCTTTTTCTGATCAGCTGTCCAGGCTGCAGGGTGCATGTTTGGAGCATCCACATACATCTACCTCATGTTGTGTATGTTCATGGTCGTTTAATATAATAAGTAATGTCACAAGCTTCAAATAAAATAGAAGTATTAATAAATATGCAAGGTACCTAAGGCTATGTACAGATGGAGACATGCTCATCAGAGGGGGCTCCATCGCAAACGGGCACTCTGGCGATCCGTCCGCCTAGTCACGCCAGGAGTGCACAGAGACGCTTCTATTCACAGCATCTCTGTCCGGGAGCGCGGACGGAGATGCTCTCCATTCAAGTGAATGGGGCGCGTCTCCGTCGCATGCGCCCGGTCGGAGATGCAGAGTCCTAGGCGCGCCTAGGCACAGACGGAGCCACGACTAGTGTGGCTCCATCTGTATACATTAGGACGACATTGTAAATTATGCTTAGTCTGCGACGGGACCCAGCAACTGCATATACACTTTCCGATGTTGGGTGCGACGAATGACCCGCGGGAGTGTGCAATATATCGCCTGTACACACTAGACGATATCGTTTTAAACCGGTTAATATCGGCAGGATCGTATGCGATATCGCCTAGTGTGTACTCAGCCTTAGACTAAGCTCTCAGTAAATAGGATTTGAATACCTACCGGTAAATCCTTTTCTCGTAGTCCATAAGGGATATTGGGGAATCTAGTATGATGGGGTGTAGACGGGGTCCAAAGGAGCCAGTGCACTTCAAATTTCTTCAACTGGATGTGCTGGCTCCTCCCCTCTATGCCCCCTCCCACAGGCAGTTATAGGTAAAAACATGCCCAAAGGACATATATGAGAGAAGGAACATGATAACAAAGGGTGGTGAGATTTACACACCAGCACACCACCAACATAGATACCACAATAGGTTTATTCAGGTGAAACATGGAGACAACCTTCGGCAGGAACTGCTGTCTAGTCCGGAGCTCCGCTCTTTCCTCGTAAAAGACCAAGTACGGACTTTTACACGATAAGGCCCCCAATTCTGAGACACGTCAAGCAGAGCCAGGGCCAGTAACATCACCGTCTTCCACGTGAGGTACTTGTCTTCTACTGTCATCAGAGGTTCAAACCAGGAGGACTGTAGAAATGCCAACACTACATCCAAATCACAGAGTGCCGTAGGTGGCACAAAAGGTGGTTTTATGTGGAGTACCCCTTGCAAGAAGGTCTGAACTTCTGGCAAAACTGCCAATTTCTTCTGGAAGAAAGTGGAGAGGGCTGAAGTCTGGACCTTAATGGAACCCAGACGTAAGCCCTTATCTACACCAGCCTGCAGGAAACGTAAGAAACGTTCCAAGTGAAACTCAGCAGGCGGAAACGTGCGCTCCTCGCACCAAGAGACCTATCTCCTCCAGATATGTTGATAATGTTTTGACGTCACAGGTTTCCTGGCCTGAACCATGGTAACAATAACCTTTTTGGAAAGGCCCTTGTGAGCTAGGGTGTTCCGCTCAACCTCCATGCCATCAAACAAAGTCACCGTAAGTCCGGGTAGACGAACGGTCCTTGTAGAAGATCGCTTCTTAATGGTAGAGGCCAAGGGTCTTCGACGGACATGTCCAGAAGATCCGTGTACCACACCCTCCGAGGCCAATCTGGGGCAATCAGAATTGTCTGGACACCTTGATTCCTGATTCGCTTTAGCACCCTTGGGAGCAATGGAAACAGGTAGACCAGCCGGTACGGCCAAGGCAACGCCAGTGCCGTCCACTGCCCTCGCCTGAGTGTCCCTGATCCGTGAGCATTACCAGGGAAGTTTTTTTTCGAGACGAGAAGCCATCATGTCTATTTGTGGGCAGCCCCACCAGTCGATGATCTAGTGGAACACCAGATGGTGAAGCCCCCACTCCTCCGGGTGGAGATCGTGACGACTCAGGAAGTCCACGTCCTAGTTTTCCACACCCGGAACGAAAATTACTGACACTGCCCTTGCATTTCTTTCCGCTCAGAGGAGTATCTTTGACACCTCTCGCATGCAGGCTCTGCTTTTTGTCCCTCCTTGACGATTGATATATACGCCACTGTCGTGGCATTGTCCGACTGTACCTGGATCGCGTGATCCATGAGCAGAGCAGAGTAGAGGCCTGAAGCAGAGCATTGTAGATTGCCCGAGATTCCAGAATGTTGATCGGAAAGAAAGCCTTGTGGGCTGACCACCTGCCCTGGAACTGCGCCCCTTGGGTGATAGCTCCCCATCCCCGTAGACTTGCATCCGTTGTGAGGAGGGTCCAATCCTGAATCCCGAAACTCCGGCCTCCAGGAGACTGGAGGACTGTAGCCACCACAGGAGGGAAATCCTGGCCTGAATTGACAGCCGAATCATCTGGTGCATCTGTCGATGCGATCTGGACCACTTGCTCAGGAGATCCAACTGAAACGTCCTGGCATGGAACCTCCCATACTGGATCGCCTTGTATGAGGCAACCATCTTTCCCAACAATCGTATGCAAAGATGGACGGACACTCAAGTAGGTCTATGCACCATGTGAACCATCTCCTGAAGAATATTCGCCTTGTCCTCTGGTAGAACTACCTTCTGGACCACAGTATCCAGCAATATCCCCAGGAACAGGAGCCTCTGAGTTAGCTCCAGGTGGGACTTGTGTAAGTTAAGGATCCACCCATGGTCCGACAGAAGATGGACAGTGCGGTCGAAATGGAGCAACAAAAGCTCCTTGGATCGCACTTTTATCAGAAGATCGTCCAGATAAGGGACAACATTGACCCCCTGGACACGAAGTTGGAACATCATCTCCGCCATCACCTTCGTGAATACCCTTGGAGCTGTGGACAGGCCGAAGGCCAGTGCCTGGAATTGGATGTAATTGTCCAGAAGGGCAAACTGCAGGTACGCCTGATGAGGCGGCCAAATTGGAATATGGAGGTAGGCATCCTTGATGTCCAAGAAGACCATAAATTCCTGTTCTACCAGGCCCGCAATCACTGCTCGCAGGGATTCCATCTTGAACTTGAACACCTTCAAATAAGGATTCAAGAATTTTAGATTTAAAATAGGTCTGACCGAACCGTCCGGTTTCGGCACCACAAACAGGTTTCAGTAAAACCCCATGCCACGTTGCGGTATTGGTACTGGAACAATGATGTGGGACTGGACCAACTTTCGGATGGCCTATTGCAATGTAACTTGCATATCCTCCAAAGCTGGTAAGCTTGATTTGAAATATCATTGGGGAGGAGTACTGTCGAACTCCAGCTTGTAGCCCTGAGAAACGAGATCTCTGACCCAGGTCTCCTGGTAGGAAGTCTCCCAGACGCTGCTGAAGTGACCCAGTCGAGCTCCCACCTCGAGATCCCCTCGGGGTGGGTGGGCACTATCATGCTGAAGTCTTAGTGGAAGCAGAACCAGTGGACTGTTCCTGAGAGCTGGTGCTGGTAGGTTTTCTGGACTTACCTCTGCCTCTAGTCACATTGGAGGCACCTCTGGCCTTAGATCGAAATCTGTGAGACCAAAAGGACTGGACAGACGGTCACGGTAAGGAGCATCTCGCTGGCGGGGCCCCAGAGTGGATAAACTTGGATTGCCCAGCCGTAACTTTGGTAATCCAGGTATCCAATTCAACCCCAAAGAGCCATTCCCCCAAAACGGGGAGAGATTCCACACTACGTTTGGATTCTGCATCCGCTATCCACTGACTCAATCACAAGGCCCTGCACGCCGACACTGCCATGGCAGAAGTCCAAGAAGGCGGCATATGAATATCCTTACAAAGAATTAAGGTTCATAAAGGGTTGAGATTACCTATAGGATAAAAAAGGGTCAGACTAGATGGTCCAAGTGGTTCTTATCTGCCGTCAAAATTCTGTTTCTATGTTTCATTAATGTTTCCCATCTCATTCAGAGAATCACAGAGGACCCGTACAGTGTCCTGAATGTGTTTTAGGAGGGTTACCATAGTAACCAAGGGCATATCCCCCGAGAGGCCGTTTGAATTTGAGTGGCCCAGGAATGAATTGCATGGGTCATCCAGCAACCCGCAATGACCAGCCTTTGTGACATACCGGCTGCCGTGTATATAGACTTTAGGGTAGTCTCTATCTTCCTATCCCCAGGATCCTTCATGGTAAAGGAGCCGGGGCAGGCACCATCGCCTTTTAGACAGGCGAGCGACGGACACACCCACCCCAGGGGGTTCCTCCCAAAATTTTCGACCTTCAGGAGCAAATGGGAAAGTGCACAAAAACTTTATGGGCACTTGGAATTTTTTGTCTGGATTTTCCAGGCCTGTTTGAATAGGTCATCTAACTCTGTAGAGTCAGGGAAAGTGACATTAGGCATGTTTTGTACAGAGAAAAATGACTGCTGTGCCGCAGTGTCCTCTGAATGGAACTTTAACATGTCCCTTATAGCCAGAATTAGGGGTTCATTATCCTGAGCAGAATCGGGAGCTCCACTAACGGGATCCAGGTCATCCCCATCCTTCTGTATATCACCATCTGTATCAGAGTAGAGAAGGTAACCCATGCTTCTGTGGTCCTGCATGAGAGGGGGGGCTGTGCATCTGTCCTAGCAGCTAAATATGCAACAGCTTGTTGTAGTAGCTGAGTCTACTGTACATTAGCAGTGAGCTGGGATGACATACCTGACATCATAGTCTTTAGAGACCCTAACCAGTGGGGCTCTGGGCCTTCTCCCCCATCCCCTTCACTGATTTGTGAAGATTGACTGCATTGTTTACATGAAACAGAATCAGCAGATAATGGAGAGAATCTAGTGTGACATACACTGCACAGCTTGTGTTTACCCATGTTTCAAAGTAAGCACAAAACATACACATACACAGTTATATTGCAAACCTGCCCTACTGTATGTGAGAGAAGACAGAGAGAGAGAGAGAGGACACCAGCACACCCTGAGCTGCATAGCCCCAGTGAGGCTGTCAGCTCCCTCCATTACAGTAAACACTAACATTTTTTGTCCTAAATAGGACCCAGATAGTATACACAAGCGGATCTGCATCCTGTACCAGATATCCAGCGTGGCTGAGGACTCAGGAAGCGCTGTGTGTGCTGTATATGGCTGCAGTAAGCAGAGGAAGGCGCCAAAACGCCTCAGGTCCTGCTCTGAGGTAGCTCCGCCCCCTCCAATGGCGTCGGAGATACACTAATAGATTATACTGGCAAAGTCTCCTTTTTAGCGACAAAACATCACAACACATGCTAGTCAAGCCTTTTGTGCCAGTTCCACGTGGGGGATCTCAGCAGGACCCCCCCCCCCCCCCGGGAGGGTCCCGTATGCAGCGCCCGTGGTCAGACGCACTTTGAATCAGGGGCCCCCGGTTTGTACTCACCACGATGTCACCTTCAGGCAGCGCTAGGGGTGTGCGACATGCTGTGGCTGTGACAGCCAAGACGCAGTACCCCGCTGGACAACAACCCCTCAGAACAGTGGTCCTGCAGCGGGGAAGCGGCTCTGCACCTCGTAAGGCCAGTGACCGTCTCCCCCCCAACTCCCATGGTACAGATATGCTGTTGCACAAACAGCATACGGTAAATAATAAAAGTTTAAAATAAATTGAAGAAAACTCTCTGAAGCTGCAGAGATGTGCATCCTCTCCTGAGGGCACTTTTTTTCTAAACTGCCTGTGGGAGAGGCATAGAGGGGAGGAGCTAGCACACCCAGTTGAAGAAATTTAAAGTGCACTGGCTCCTTTGGACACCGTCTATACCCCATCGTACTAGATTCCCCAATATCCCTTATGGATGCTAGAGAAAATAAGAATTTACTTACCGATAATTCTATTTCTCATAGTCCGTAGTGGATGCTGGGGACTCCGTAAGGACCATGGGGAATAGCGGCTCCGCAGGAGACTGGGCACATCTAAAGAAAGCTTTAGGACTATCTGGTGTGCACTGGCTCCTCCCCCTATGACCCTCCTCCAAGCCTCAGTTAGGATACTGTGCCCGGACGAGCGTACACAATAAGGAAGGATTTTGAATCCCGGGTAAGACTCATACCAGCCACACCAATCACACCGTATAACCTGTGATCTGAACCCAGTTAACAGCATGATAACAGAGGAGCCTCTGAAAGATGGCTCACAACAATAATAACCCGATTTTTGTAACAATAACTATGTACAAGTATTGCAGACAATCCGCACTTGGGATGGGCGCCCAGCATCCACTACGGACTATGAGAAATAGAATTATCGGTAAGTAAATTCTTATTTTCTCTAACGTCCTAAGTGGATGCTGGGGACTCCGTAAGGACCATGGGGATTATACCAAAGCTCCCAAACGGGCGGGAGAGTGCGGATGACTCTGCAGCACCAAATGAGAGAACTCCAGGTCCTCCTCAGCCAGGATATCAATTTTGTAGAATTTTACAAACGTATTTGCTCCTGACCAAGTAGCTGCTCGGCAAAGTTGTAAAGCCGAGACCCCTCGGGCAGCCGCCCAAGATGAGCCCACCTTCCTTGTGGAGTGGGCATTTACAGATTTTTGGCTGTGGCAGGCCTGCCACAGAATGTGCAAGCTGAATTGTACTACAAATCCAACGAGCAATAGTCTGCTTAGAAGCAGGAGCACCCAGCTTGTTGGGTGCACACAGGATAAACAGCGAGTCAGATTTCCTGACTCCAGCCGTCCTGGAAACATATATTTTCAGGGCACTGACAACGTCTAGCAACTTGGAGGCCTCCAAGTCCCTAGTAGCCGCAGGCACCACAAATAGGTTGGTTCAGGTGAGACGCTGAAACCACCTTGGGGAGAAACTGAGGACGAGTCCTCAATTCCGCCCTGTCCGAATGGAAAATCAGATAAGGGCTTTTTCAGGATAAAGCCGCCAATTCTGACACGCGCCTGGCCCAGGCCAGGGCCAACAGCATGACCACTTTCCATGTGAGATATTTTAACTCCACAGATTTAAGTGGTTCAAACCAATGTGACTTTTGGAACCCAAAACTACATTGAGATCCCAAAGTGCCACTGGAGGCACAAAAGGAGGCTGTATATGCAGTACCCCTTTTACAAACGTCTGAACTTCAGGGACTGAAGCTAGTTCTTTTTGGAAGAAAATTGACAGGGCCGAAATTTGAACCTTAATGGACCCCAATTTCAGGCCCATAGACACTCCTGTTTGCAGGAAATGTAGGAATCGACCCAGTTGAATTTCCTCCGTCGGGCCTTACTGGCTTCGCACCACGCAACATATTTTCGCCAATTGCGGTGATAATGTTTTTGCGGTTACATCCTTCCTGGCTTTGATCAGGATAGGGATGACTTCATCCGGAATGCCTTTTTTCCTTCAGGATCCGGCGTTCAACCGCCATGCTGTCAAACGCAGCCGCGGTAAGTCTTGGAACAGACAGGGTCCTTGCTGGAGCAGGTCCCTTCTTAGAGGTAGAGGCCACGGATCCTCCGTGAGCATCTCTTGAAGTTCCGGTTACCAAGTCCTTCTTGGCCAATCCGGAACCACGAATATAGTGCTTACTCCTCTCCATCTTATCAATCTCAGTACCTTGGGTATGAGAGGCAGAGGAGGGAACACATACCCTGACTGGTACACCCACGGTGTTACCAGAGCGTCTACAGCTTATTGCCTGAGGGTCCCTGGACCTGGCGCAATACCTTTTTTAATCATGTGGAAGACTTCTGGGTGAAGTCCCCACTCTCCCGGGTGGAGGTCGTGCTGAGGAAGTCTGCTTCCCAGTTGTCCACTCCCGGAATGAATACTGCTGACAGTGCTATCACATGATTTTCCGCCCAGCGAAGAATCCTTGCAGCTTCTGCCATTGCCCTCCTGCTTCTTGTGCCACCCTGTCTGTTTACGTGGGTGACTGCCGTGATGTTGTCCGACTGGATCAACACCGGCTGACCTTGAAGCAGAGGTCTTGCTAAGCTTAGAGCATTGTAAATGTCCCTTAGCTTCAGGATATTTATGTGAAGTGATGTCTCCAGGCTTGACCATAAGCCCTGGATATTCCTTCCCTGTGTGACTGCTCCCCAGCCTCGCAGGCTGGCATCCGTGGTCACCAGGACCCAGTCCTGAATGCCTAATCTGCGGCCCTCTAGAAGATGAGCACTCTGCAACCACCACAGGAGGGACACCCTTGTCCTTGGTGACAGGGTTATCCGCTGATGCATCTGAAGATGCGATCCGGACCATTTGTCCAGCAGGTCCCACTGGAAAGTTCTTGCGTGGAATCTGCCGAATGGGATTGCTTCGTAGGAAGCCACCATTTTACCCAGAACCCTTGTGCATTGATGCACTGAGACTTGGCTCGGTTTTAGGAGGTTCCTGACTAGCTCGGATAACTCCCTGGCTTTCTCCTCCGGGAGAAACACCTTTTTCTGGACTGTGTCCAGGATCATCCCTAGGAACAGAAGACACGTCGTCGGAACCAGGTGCGATTTTGGAATATTGAAAATCCAATCGTGCTGCCGCAACACTACCTGAGATAGTGCTACACCGACCTCCAACTGTTCCCTGGATCTTACCCTTATCAGGGAATTGTCCAAGTAAGGGATAACTAAAATTCACTTCCTTCGAAGGAATATCATCATTTCGGCCATTACCTTGGTAAAGACCCGGGGTGCCGTGTACCATCCATACGGCAGCGTCTGAACTGATAGTGACAGTTCTGTACCATAAACCTGAGGTACCCTTGGTGAGAAGGGTAAATTTTGACATGAAGGTAAGCATCCTTGATGTCCCGAGACATCATGTAGTCCCCTTCTTCCAGGTTCGCCATCACTGCTCTGAGTGACTCAATCTTGAATTTGAACCTCTGTACGTAAGTGTTCAAAGATTTTAGATTTAGAATCGGTCTCACCGAGCCGTCCGGCTTCGGTACCACAACAGTGTGGAATAATACCCCGTTCCCTGTTGCAGGAGGGGTATCTTGATTATCACCTGCTGGGAATACAGCTTGTGAATGGCTTCCAAAACTGTCTCCCTGTCAGAAGGAGACATCGGTAAAGCCGACTTTAGGAAACGGCGAGGGGGAGACGTCTCGAATTTTAATTTGTACCCCTGAGATATCACCTGAAGGATCCAGGGGTCTACTTGCGAGTGAGCCCACTGCGCGCTGAAATTCACTGAGACGGGCCCCCCACCGTGCCTGATTCTGCTTGTAAAGCCCCAGCGTATACTGAGGGCTTGGCAGAGGCGGGAGAGGGTTTCTGTTCCTGGAACTGGCTGATTTCTGCAGCCTTTTTCCTCTCCCTCTGTCACGGGGCAGAAATGAGGAACCTTTTGCCCGCTTGTCCACGAAAAGACTGCGCCTGATAATACGGCGTCTTCTCATGTTGAGAGGCGACCTGGGGTACAAACGTGGAATTCCCAGCTGTTGCCGTGGCCACCAGGTCTGAAAGACCGACCCCAAATAACTCCTCCCTTAATAAAGCAATACTTCCAAATGCCGTTTGGAATACGCATCACCTGACCACTGACGTGTCCATAACCCTCTACTGGTAGAAATGGACAACGCGCTTAGACTTGATGCCAGTCGGCAAATATTCCGCTGTGCATCACGCATATATAAAAATGCATCTTTTAAATGCTCTATAGGCAAAAATATACTGTCCCTATCTAGGGTATCAATATTTTCAGTCAGGGAATCCGACCACGCCAACCCAGCACTGCACATCCAGGCTGAGGCGATTGCTGGTCGCAGTATAACACCAGTATGTGTGTAAATACCTTTTAGGATACCCTCCTGCTTTCTATCAGCAGGATCCTTAAGGGCGGCCATCTCAGGCGAAGGTAGAGCCCTTACAAGCGTGCGAGCGCTTTATCCCCCCTAGGGGGTGTTTCCCAACGCACCCTAACCTCTGGCGGGAAAGGATATAATGCCAATAACATTTTAGAAATTATCCGTTGTTATCGGGGGAAACCCACGCATCATCACACACCTCATTTAATTTCTCAGATTCAGGAAAACTACAGGTAGTTTTTCCTCACCGAACATAATACCCCTTTTTTGGTGGTACTCGTATTATCAGAAATGTGTAAAACATTTTTCATTGCCTCAATCATGTAACGTGTGGCCCTACTGGAAGTCACATTCGTCTCTTCACCGTCGACACTGGAGTCAGTATCCGTGTCGGCGTCTATATCTGCCATCTGAGGTAACGGGCGCTTTAGAGCCCCTGACGGCCTATGAGACGTCAGGACAGGCACAAGCTGAGTAGCCGGCTGTCTCATGTCAACCACTGTCTTTTATACAGAGCTGACACTGTCACGTAATTCCTTCCAACAGTTCATCCACTCAGGTGTCGACCCCCTAGGGGGTGACATCACTATTACAGGCAATCTGCTCCGTCTCCACATCATTTTTCTCCTCATACATGTCGACACAAAAGTACCGACATACAGCACACACACAGGGAATGCTCTGATAGAGGACAGGACCCCACTAGCCCTTTGGGGAGACAGAGGGAGAGTTTGCCAGCACACACCAGAGCGCTATATATATACAGGGATAACCTTATATAAGTGTTTTTCCCCTTATAGCTGCTGTATAGTTAATACTGCGCCTAATTAGTGCCCCCCTCTCTCTTTTTAACCCTTTCTGTAGTGTAGTGACTGCAGGGGAGAAACAGGGAGCTTCCCTCCAACGGAGCTGTGAGGGAAAATGGCGCCAGTGTGCTGAGGAGATAGGCTCCGCCCCTTTTTCGCGGACTTTTCTCCTGCTTTTTTATGGATTCTGGCAGGGGTTAAATGCATCCATATAGCCCAGGAGCTATATGTGATGCATTTTTTTGCCATCCAAGGTGTTTTTATTGCGTCTCAGGGCGCCCCCCCCAGCGCCCTGCACCCTCAGTGACCGAAGTGTGAAGTGTGCTGAGAGCAATGGCGCACAGCTGCAGTGCTGTGCGCTACCTTGTTGAAGACAGGACGTCTTCCGCCGCCGATTTTCCGGACCTCTTCTGCCTCTGTAAGGGGGCCGGCGGCGCGGCTCTGGGACCCATCCAAGCTGGGCCTGTGATCGTCCCTCTGGAGCTAATGTCCAGTAGCCTAAGAAGCCCAATCCACTCTGCACGCAGGTGAGTTCGCTTCTTCTCCCCTTAGTCCCTCGATGCAGTGAGCCTGTTGCCAGCAGGTCTCACTGAAAATAAAAAACCTAATCTAAAACTTTCACTAAGAAGCTCAGGAGAGCCCCTAGTGTGCACCCTTCTCGTTCGGGCACAGAGATCTAACTGAGGCTTGGAGGAGGGTCATAGGGGGAGGAGCCAGTGCACACCAGATAGTCCTAAAGCTTTCTTTAGATGTGCCCAATCTCCTGCGGAGCCGCTATTCCCCATGGTCCTTACGGAGTCCCCAGCATCCACTTAGGACGTTAGAGAAATTAACTGTATACAATCATACTGGCTATGCCACCTAGCAACAGTAAGACCCCATTTTGAAACTGAAGGGGGAGTGTACAATCTCCCAGGTTGCGTTCGTAGTAGGGTTGGCCATCTACTGTCAATCGATGGTCTATGGCCGATGTCGAATACTGATGTTAAATACTTTTACCATCGATGGCGTATAACCAGATGGCCCTGGGACGCACCACCTTTTACACTGTATTAGGATGGGTACACAGTAGAACAATATTGGTCCAATTTGTAATTTACGGGGCAAACTAGAATGATAAATCGGGCATGTTAAGTGTGTATGCCCAATTTGGATGCTCCCGAGTGTCAACCAGAAGTTATTGCCAACGATGCCATGCATCCAAATGCAGCATGGCCTGTTAGATCACACCGTCATCCCCTTCATCATGCAAGCATAGCTCCCAACTGTCCTAATTTTGGCAGGACAGTCCCATTTTTCTAGGACTGTCCTGCTATCCCACCCACGGGCCGCAGTGTCCTGCGGTGGTGGTGGTGGGGCAGTTAGGAGGCTCTTGTCACTCGCTGCTCTGCTTAGAGCAGCGGTGAATAGATGCTGTGCGCATGCGTGCAGCATCTATTCATGGGAGATAGAGGAGAAGGGGCATGTGGCCAGCAGCTCATAGAGCGCTGGCCATGCCCCCATAGTGACGAAAACAGGGGCGTGTCTCGCGATTGCGGCATTCCTGTGAAACCATGCCCTTTCCCGCTAGGCCATGACCCTTTTTTGGGAATGCATGGCTACACCGCGCAGTGGAGTCCCGTGAGCCAGCCTAATGATGTTGGGAGGTATGTGCAAGTGTGTATGCAACTGCCGATGCAGCATCCCGACTGCCCATTGGATCGGCTGGCTACACATTGCTCTAGTGCATGGGTCTTCAACCTGTGGCCCTCCAGCTGCTGCGGAACTACACATCCCACCATGCCCTGCCACAGTTTTGCTATTAAGGCATGGTAAAACTGAGGCAGGGCATGCTGGGATGTGTAGTTCCGCAGCAGCTGGAGGGCCACAGGTTGAAGACCTATGCTCTAGTGTGTAACATACCCCCCCAACTGTAGAAAATAGGGGCATGGCCTCACAAAAGTGCAACAATCGCGGACCACACCCCTGTTTTCGCAGATGTGTGGGGCATGCCAAGTGCTCTGTGAGCTGCTAGCAGTACCCCGGGATACGGTTATTAGGTCGACAGGGTCATTAGGTCGACATGTACTGGGTTCACAGTTCAAAAGGTCGACATGAGTTTTCACAAAAAAAAATTTCAATTTTTCATACTTTACAATCCACGTGGACAACGATTGGGAATAGTAACCCTGTGCCGAGCGCAGTGAGGCACCTAACCCGAAGCTTGGCGAGTGGACGCGGTGCACTAATTGGGGTTCCCCGTCACTTTACGTAGGAAACGACACCAAAAAAAGTTTTAAAAAACCGCATGTCGACCTTTTGACCTGTCGACCTAGTACATGTCGACCTAATGACTGTCGACCCAACGACCCATACCCCCTGCCCCTCTCTCCCAGTGAACATTCACCGCTGTTTTTCTTAGCATAGCAGCGAGTGAGAGAGTATCCCAACTGCCCGCTCCCCCCACTGCGGGACTCTGGGACCCGTGAGTGGGACAACGTGACAGTCCCAGAAAAATTGTATTTTGGTTACCTACCGGTAAATCTTGTAGTCCTTTGAGGATACTGGGGTCCACATTAGTACCATGGGGTATAGGCAGGTCCACCAAGAGCCATTGGCACTTTAAGAGTTTGAGAGTGTGGGCTGGCTCCTCCCTCTATGCCCTTCCTACCAGACTCCGTCTAGAAACTGTGCCCGAGGAGACGGACATCTTCGAAAGAAGGATTTAACACAGATAGTGGCGAGATTCATACCAGCTCACACATACAAGGCACATCAAGCTAACTAGCTTGAAAAACTCAGCAACTGCTGAAATATTACTTACCAAGTAACAATGCAGTACATAACGAAACAAAATTGTACTGAAACAGATAACGGTTGCAGGAAAACGAAACGCTCGGCGGTCGCCCAGCATCCTCTACGGACTACGAGAAAAAGATTTACCGGTAGGTAACCAAAATCCTATTTTCTCTTACTTCCTAGAGAATGCTGGGGTCCACATTAGTACCATGGGGATGTACCATAGCTCCCAGAACGACAGGGAGAGAATGGAAGCTCCTGCTGAACTGATTGACTGAACTTCAGATCATCAGAGGCCAAAAAGTATCGAACTTGTAGAACTTAGCAAACGTGTTCGACCCAGACCAAGTTGCCGCTCGGCAAAGTTGTAACGCCGAGACACCCCGGGCAGCCGCCCATGAAGACCCCACCTGACGAGTAGAGTGGGCCTTAACAGATTCTGGACACGGCAATCCTGCCGCAGAATAAGCATGCTGGATAGTGAACCTAATCCAGCGAGATATAGTCTGCTTTGAAGCAGGACACCCAATCTTCTTGGGATCATTGTCAGCGTCCGGGGTCTTACCGGCACGCTGGGGCCGCGGGCTTCACGGGCGGCCGGGCAGCGGCGGTGGAGGGCTGCGGCGCTGGGTTCAAGGGTGCAGGCAGCGGTAATGGCGTTGAGGGGGTCCGCTCGTGGCGGCGGGACGCCGCTGCAGCAGCTCGCTAAGCCGTTGCCTAGGAGACCAGGGGCAGTGAGCAGCATGTTGTCAGAAAAGGTCTGCATTACTGGGCGCCGCCATGTTGGAGACCAAGTTTCTGACATAATTCCTGTTCCTAGTTTTCCAGCCAATCCAGGGAGACTTCTTCCTATAAAAGGGGGCTGGTTTAGGACAGGGATGCCAGTGCTTCAAGTTACAACCCTGTTGTAGGTGCTTTAGCCTGTGCTCCCAGGATTCCTGCTGTATTCTGGTACTTCTAACCCTGCTTTGCCAGTTCTCAGTTGCTGCTGCAGTTTTCCCGTTCCTAGCCTGCTGCTGCCCGTGGAGACGCTCTTGGAAAACCCGGTTCAGTAAGACCCTTTGGGCACGGACGACCCCGGGTCTCTTGCCTCGTCCTCCAAGCCACAGTCTGCAGATTCTTGCTTCCAGCCAAGTCCTCGAACCACCATTCACAGTCCTCAGCTCGTTATCTCCAGCTTCATCTTTCAAGCCACAGTCTACAGTTCTCAGTCTACAGTCACGACCCAAACTACCGTCCCCAGTTCTCAGCTCCTCTACCGCAGTTTCATCTCATAAGTCACAGTCCACGGTTCTTGTCTTCAGCCTCGTTTTACTCTCACCCACAGTTCCACAGTTCTTTGTCTACGACCACGTTCTCAAGTCACCGTTCATCAACCTCAGTTTTCTACCTCTGCTCTGTACATAATAAATACTTTCCATTGACTCTCAAACTCCGCCTACATCCTTCATTGCTCCGTATCCCATGCAAAGGAACTATATCCAACCCCTCATTTTGTTCTTCCCCAGCATGCTACCTCCTTGGGCAAGTCTCAACTGCCGGATCCCCAAACTTTTGCTAGACGTGACAGTAAGCACTGGCCCAATGGATTCGACGGGTGATCAAGCCTCAGGAGGAGATTCAACCGCAGATATCTGGTCTCGCTTAAGTAAGCAGGAGGCCACACAATCTCAAATTGTGCAGTTCATGCAGAGTATGTCCGAACGTCTCGATTCTCTCTGTGTTGCCATGACGGCTCCTCAAGTTCCTACAGCTGCTCCCACATTAGCACCTCCGGTTCCGCTTCCTCCTGTGCCAGGCACACTTCCACGGTTGCATTTGCCATCTCCCAGTAAATTCGATGGGAATCCAAAGCAATGCCGTGGGTTTCTTAACCAGTGTAAAATCCAGTTCGAACTACAGTCGGCCAGTTTCCCATCAGCACGAACCAAGGTAGCCTATATAATTTATTTACTTGCTGGGCAAGCGTTGGAATGGGCGTCACCATTGTGGGAGAGGTCGGATCCAATCCTGTCTAACTACTCAGAGTTTGTAGCCGCCTTTCGAAGAATCTTCGACGAACCGGGCAGGACTTCTGCTGCCTCATTGGAGATCCTGCGCCTGCGTCAGGGCACGCGTACGGTCAGTCAGTACGTGATCCAGTTTCGTACGCTCTCCTCTGAACTGGACTGGAATGAGGAGGCTCTCATCGCAGCTTTCTGGAGTGGTCTCTCCGAGAAAATCAAAGATGACCTCGCGACTCAGGACGTACCTGATAAGTTGGATAAGTTAATTTCCCTATGCAATAAATTAGACTTAAGATACAGAGAACGCTGTATGGAGAAATCACGGTCAGATCGTCCCAGGCCTCGAGTCGTTCCTCCACCAACACCATCAACTCCAACTACTGAGGAACCCATGCAGATCAATCGTTCCCGTCTTTCCAACGAGGAACGTCAGAGACGGCGACAAGGGAACTTATGCCTGTACTGTGGTGCATCTGATCATTTTGTTAAATCTTGTAGTCAACGTCCGGGAAACGCCCGCTCCTAGCTTGTGCCGGAGAGGTCAAGCTAGGAGAATTCTCAGAATTACTTGCCAAGAAAGAGTCAGTCTTGTTAACCCACCTGGAGCTTCCTTCTTCCTCTCTTCTCATCCCTGCACTACTAGACTCCGGAGCCGCCGAAAGTTTTATTACATCAGCTCTGGTCAAACGATCTGGGATACAAACTGTCCGTTTGGATCGTACCATCTCAATTACTGCTGTGGATGGAAGTCATATTCCTGAGGGAATTATCACTCTTCGTACAATTCCTCTTAAGATGAAGGTTGGAGCTCTTCATTCGGAAAACATCTCTTTCCTAGTAATTCCCAAAGCCTCTCACGAAGTGATCCTAGGATTTCCATGGTTAAGTAGACACAATCCCCACATAGATTGGCAAACCATGGATGTTCTTTCCTGGGGACGAAACTGCTTCCAGAACTGTTTGCCCTCTGTAAGACCTCTCTGCTCTTCTAGTCCTTCCAGCCTCCCTGCAGAATACCAGGCCTTCCAAGATGTTTTTAGTAAGCATGGGGCGGACACCTTGCCTCCGCATCGCACTTGGGATTGTCCCATTGATCTGGTACCCGGCAAGACTCCTCCCCGGGTCGAATCTACCCGCTCTCACTCCCTGAGACTCAGGCCATGTCGGAGTATATCCGGGAGAACTTGGAAAAAGGGTTCATTAGGTCACCCACCTCTCCGGCTGGGGCGGGGTTTTTCTTTGTCAAAAAGAAGGATGGGGGTCTGCGGCCCTGTATTGACTATAGAGGTCTCAATGACATTACAATTAAGAACAGATATCCATTACCTCTAATTCCAGAACTGTTCGACCGTGTTAAAGGAGCTACTGTATTCACTAAGCTGGACTTACGGGGAGCCTACAACCTTATACGTATTCGCCCAGGTGACGAATGGAAGACGGCTTTTAATACCCGCGACGGCCACTATGAATATCTGGTAATGCCTTTCGGCCTATGTAACGCCCCAGCAGTCTTTCAAGAATTCGTTAATGAAATCTTCAGAGATCTCCTCTATGACTGCTTGGTGGTTTACTTGGATGACATCCTCATTTTTTCTAGGGATCTGAAGACCCATCGAGAACAAGTCAAAGAAGTTCTAACTCATTTACGGAGGAATCAACTATTTTGTAAGCTCGAGAAGTGCACCTTCGAAGTACCCACGATTCCATTCCTCGGTTACATCCTTTCAGGGCAGAAATTGCAGATGGATCCCGCTAAAGTCCAAGCGATTCAGGATTGGTCGCTTCCAGCTTCCCTTAAGGAAGTTCAACGTTTCCTGGGGTTCGCTAACTTCTACCGAAGATTCATTCAGAATTATTCCTCTGTCATAGCCCCCATAACAGCATTAACCAGGAATGGAGCCGATCCAGCCAAATGGTCTCCAGAGGCTTTAGAAGCCTTTTCATCGTTAAAGAAGGCCTTCATGACCGCTCCTGTTCTTCGACAACCTGATCTCAGTCGTCCGTTCCTGGTGGAAGTCGATGCCTCCACGGTAGGAGTGGGAGCAGTTTTATCTCAGCTCTTCGAGGACAAGAAAGTCCATCCTTGTGCGTTCTTCTCGCGAAGATTCTCCCCCGCTGAGCAGAATTACGCTATTGGGGAACAAGAATTACTAGCAATTAAGTTAGCCTTTGAGTGGAGGTATTTGTTGGAGGGAGCTCAGCATCCAATCTCTGTAACCACGGATCATAAGAACCTCCTGTATCTACAGTCAGCCCGATGTCTGAATCCATGTCAAGCAAGATGGGCACTCTTCTTTACCCGTTTCAACTGTAAACTTAGTTACCGCCCAGGATCCCTCAACAAAAAGGCAGATGCATTATCTCGTTCCTTGAGTTCTGAAGAACCCTCTGACCGTTCAAAAGAACAATACATCTTAGACTCCACCTCTTTTTCAGCATCCAATACCTCTCCACTTCCTCCTCCAGGAAAGATCTTCGTTTCTCCAAATCTTCGCAAGAGACTGCTTACATGGGCTCACTCCTCCTTCATGGGCCATGTGGGTGGTCATAAAACGCTCAAATTCATTCAGCGCTCCTACTGGTGGCCTCATCTCAGGACTGATGTACAGGAATTCGTGGCTGCCTGTCCAAAGTGTGCTCAGCATAAAAGTCCTAAAGGTCCTCCAGCCGGGTTACTTCATCCGCTACCTGTGCCGCAAAGACCATGGACACATATTTCTATGGACTTTATTACTGATTTGCCTGTGTCTGGAGGACGGAACACCGTATGGGTCATAGTTGATCGATTTTCTAAAATGGCACACTTTGTTCCCCTGGCCAGTCTTCCATCAGCATCCCAGCTGGCAAAATTATTCATAGCAGAGATTTTTCGTCTCCATGGATTACCGCAGGAAATCGTATCTGATAGAGGTCCCCAGTTTGTGGCCAAGTTTTGGAGATCCCTATGTTCTGCTCTTGGCGTGAAATTGAATTTCTCCTCAGGATATCATCCTCAAACGGATGGTCAAACAGAAAGAGTGAACCAGGACCTGGAGACATTTCTGCGTTTATTCATGTCCTTCTCTCAGGACGACTGGCTGGACTTCCTCCCATTTGCAGAATTTGCCCATAACAATCTTTATCACTCTGCCACAAAATCTTCTCCATTTTTCATTAATTATGGTTATCATCCGAAAGTTCCTGACTTCCAACTTCTGCCTACACTCAAGGTTCCTGCCGCAGAGTCAACACTTAGGCAATTTACTGAAACCTGGAAACAAATTCACAAGGCCTTGCTCAAGACATCCAAGAAGTATAAGACCTACGCAGATCTAAAGCGAAAAGCGGTACCAAGTCTTAAAGTGGGAGATCGGGTTTGGTTTCCACACGTAACCTAAGATTGAAGGTTCCTACTAAGAAGTTTGCTCCCAGGTTTATTGGGCCCTACCCAATCGAAAGAGTTTTGAATCCTGTGGCTTACAAGGTGAAGTTACCTCCACATTTAAGAATCCCTAACGCTTTTCATATTTCTCTCTTAAAACCGTTGGTACTCAATCGATTCAGAGCTGCTCTACCTAAATCACCCAAGAACCAGTCAACACAAGGAGACGAATTTGAGGTTCATAAGATCCTCGACTCCCGCAAACGATATGGTCGCCTCCAGTACCTAGTTGATTGGAAGGGATATGGACCTGAGGAAAGGTCCTAGGTAGAGGCAGAGGACGTCCATGCCCCAAGACTTCTTCGGACATTTCATGCCAAATTTCCAGCTAAACCTTATAGGTGTCCGGAGTCCACCCGCAAAGGGGGGGGGTACTGTCAGCGTCCGGGGTCTTACCGGAACGCTGGGGCCGCGGGGCGGGCTTCACGGGCGGCCGGGCAGTGGCGGTGGAGGGCTGCGGCGCTGGGTTCAAGGGTACAGGCAGCGGTAATGGCGTTGAGGGGGTCCGCTCGTGGCGGCGGGACGCCGCTGCAGCAGCTCGCTCTCGCTAAGCCGTTGCCTAGGAGACCAGGGGCAGTGAGCAGCATGTTGTCAGAAAAGGTCTGCATTACTGGGCGCCGCCATGTTGAAGACCAAGTTTCTGACATAATTCCTGTTCCTAGTTTTCCAGCCAATCCAGGGAGACTTCTTCCTATAAAAGGGGGCTGGTTTAGGACAGGGATGCCAGTGCTTCAAGTTACAACCCTGTTGTAGGTGCTTTAGCCTGTGCTCCCAGGATTCCTGCTGTATTCTGGTACTTCTAAGCCTGCTTTGCCAGTTCTCAGTTGCTGCTGCAGTTTTCCCGTTCCTAGCCTGCTGCTGCCCGTGGAGACTCTCTTGGAAAACCCGGTTCAGTAAGACCCTTTGGGCACGGACGACCCCGGGTCTCTTGCCTCGTCCCCCAAGCCACAGTCCGCAGATTCTTGCTTCCAGCCAAGTCCTCGAACCACCATTCACAGTCCTCAGCTCGTTATCTCCAGCTTCATCTTTCAAGCCACAGTCTACAGTTCAGTCTCCAGTCACGACCCAAACTACCGTCCACAGTTCTCAGCTCCTCTACCGCAGTTTCATCTCATCAGTCACTGTCCACGGTTCTTGTCTTCAGCCTCGTTTTACTCTCATCCACAGTTCTTTGTCTACGACCACGTTCTCAAGTCACCGTTCATCAACCTCAGTTTTCTACCTCTGCTCTGTACATAATAAATACTTTCCATTGACTCTCAAACTCCGCCTACATCCTTCATTGCTCCGTATCCCATGCAAAGGAACTATATCCAACCCCCTCATTTTGTTCTTCCCCAGTCTGCTACCTCCTTGGGCAAGTCTCAACTGCCGGATCCCCAAACTTTTGCTAGACGTGACAATCATTCAGGATAAACAAAGAGTCCGATTTCCTGTGATGAGCAGTCCTCTTCACATAGATTTTCAAAGCCCTCACAAAATCCAAGGACTTTGAAGAAATTGAGGAGTCAGTAGCCACCGGCACCAAAATAGGTTGGTTGATATGAAATGCCGACAGAACCTTTGGAAGAAACTGCTGACGTGGCCGGAGCTCAGCTCTATCTTTGTGGAATATCAAGTAAGGGCTTTTACAGGACAAAGCCCCCAATTCTGACAAACGTCTAGCAGAAGCTAAGGCCTACAACGTGACAGCCTTCCATGTAAGAAATTTGACCTTGGCCTGGAACTGGAAAAGACAGTCAAGTAATGCAAAACGGAGGTAAGCCTGATGCGGCAGCCAAATCAGAATGTGGAGGTACACATCCTTGATATCCAGGGATACTAGGAATTCCCCCTCTTCCAGACCTGATATCACTGCCCTGAGAGACTCCATTTTGAACTTGAACTTCTTCAGAAAAGGGTTCCGTGATTTTAGGTTCAGAATGGGCCTGACCGAACCATCCGGTTTCGGTACCACGAAAAGGTTTGAATAGTAACCCGTGGCTTGCAAATGAGGAGGTACTGGCATAATGACCTGTGCCTCCACCAACTTCTGGACCGCTGCTTGTAGGACAATCCTGTCCGCCAGCAGAACTGGCAAGCCTGATTTGAAAGATCGGTGAGGAGGGAGATTTTGAAATTCCAACCTGTATCCCTGGGACACAATATCTATCACCCAGGGATCCAGGCCGGACGATACCCAGATGTGACTGAACTGTCTGAGCCTCGCTCCCACTGGCCCCACCTCCAGGCCGCGCGGTCCACCGTTATGCGGAGGACTTCGGCATATTGGAAGCAGGCTTAGTTTCCTGGGAACCTGCTGCAGCAGGTTTGTTGGATTTAGCTCGACCTCCCCTAAAGAAGATATTGGACGGTTTGGCCTTTCTAGGCTTGTTAGACCAAAAGGACTGTGATGCTGATGAAGAGAATGATTTCTTCGGAGCAGGTGCTGCTGAGGGAAGGAACGGAGACTTACCCGCTGTAGCCGTGGATATCCATGCATCTAAAGCTTCCCCAAAGAGAGCCTGACCTGTGTAGGGTAGGGACGGCACACTTTTCTTGGATTCCGCGTCGGCCGACCACTGGCGCAGCCACAGTCCCCGACCAGCTGAAACCGACATGGAAGAGATCCCCGCAGCCATGGAACCGAGGTCTTTCATGGATTCTACCATAAAACCTGCTGAATCGCGAATGTTAAGCAAAAACAATTCAACATCACCCTTATCCATTGTATCCAAATCCTCAAGTAAGGTGCCTGACCATTTTACTAACGCTTCTGCAATCCATGCACTAGCAATAGTGGGACGTAATATGGCCCCCGAAGCAGTGTACATTGATTTAAGTGTATTATCAATTTTTCGATCAGCCAGCTCCTTTAAGGTGGTAGATCCTGGAACAGGTAAAACCACCCTTTTTGAGAGTCTGGACACAGATGCGTCAACAATTGGCGAGCTTTCCCATTTTTCCTATCCTCCTCAAGGAAAGGAAACACCACCTGGACCCTTTTAGGGATCTGGAATTTTTTCTCAGAGTTTTCTTATGCATTCTCAAATATAGCATTTAACTCCTTTGACGCAGGGAAGGTTAGCGAGGCTTTATTATTTTCAGTGAAAAAAGCCTCCTCAACCTGCTCAGGTGTTGTATCATTAATATTCAATACATCCCTGATAGCCTCTATCATCAATTGCACCCCCTTTGCAAGAGATGCAGACCCCGCAACACATCCCCAGTACCGTCTGTGCTATCAGAATCGGTATCCGTGTCATCTTGCATGACATGAACAAGCGCATGTTTGTGGGGGTATATAGCGGAGCATCCCGAGGTGCCAGGATCGGGCCATACTCCCATAGAGTTCTGTAATACCTGGGTTGCGAATTCATTACTTGCAACCCTATCTGAAATCTGATAAATCCAAGATTTGATAGAGGAAAACCACTCAGGTTCCCTTGCTGGAATCTGTGCTAAACCAGTGCTATCCTGATTACATGGAATGGGATCATCCTGGGAGGACATACCCTCCGCAGCATATGACACAGTGTCCCTGGACATAGCTAAAAGAGACCACAAAACACCACACACACACACACACACACACACACACACGGGAGGGCAGACAGAGTTTCACCCCCAAGAATGGCAAGAGAAACACAGAGATTGGAGCCAACCCACACACAGCGCTTTTAATCAAAGGGAGACCCCTTGTCAGCGCTGACTGTGCACCTTAATAGGATACACAGTCGTATTGCAGCCTCCCCCACCCTTCTACAACCCCCTGGTACCGTGAGAGATAGCTGGAGTTGCTGTGGAGGGACCTTTTTCTCCTGATCAGCGCTGTGCAGGCGGGAAAATGTCTCTGAATGCTGCTGGGTCCGCTCTGAGGAGAAGCTCCGCCCCCAAAATGGCGCTGTCTTCCCGCTCTTGATCTGATTATATTGGCCGGAGGATTGATACTGGCTGAGATCCTGGGACCCCGACAGGCTTTGTGACCAGTGTAGGGTATAAGCACTGGCCCAGGAAGCCCCTCAACGCGCCACACTATGTACCGCTGAGCCATCCGGGATGCGCAGTTAATACTGCGCTCTTACCCTGCTGCCGCCATCTTCACACCGGCGCCCCGCTTGCAAGGGGGGTTGCTGACTTACTTGCCACAATCTTCAACTCTGTAAGGGGGTGGCGGCGGCATGCTGCTGGGGTGAGCAACCCCTGTGGCGGGCCTTAGGAGCTCAGTGTTCTGTCAGCGCAGTAAGTAGCTCAGACCCTGCAGGGCGGACACTAACCACCCCTTAGTCCCACGCTGCAGGGAGACTGTTGCCAGCAGCCTCCCTGTAAAATAAAAAAAACTCTAAAATAACTTTTTACTAGAAAAGCTCTGGAGAGCTCCCCTAGCTGTGACCGGCTCCTTCGGGCACATTTTCTAAAGTGAGTCTAGTAGGAGGGGCATAGAGGGAGGACCCAGCCCACACTCTCAAACTCTTAAAGTGCCAATGGCTCCTGGTGGACCCATCTATACCCCATGGTAGTAATGTGGACCCCAGCATCCTCTAGGACGTAAGAGAAAGTGGGACTGTCTCACCAAAATCAGGACAGTTCGGAGGTATGGTATAGAAGCCCTAAAAATTGGGAATAGCTGTTCCGACACTTTCACAGGCTGAACCATTGGCGTATCTATAATGGGTGCAATGTGGGCGGTGCACACGGGCCCCAGGATCCAGGGGGTGGCCCACACCGCACCCATATTGTAATACACACCTTTCCAAAGTCCAGCACCAGGCACCGCTGTCGTGATGAAAATCACAGCCAAAATGGCCGTTGCGTATGCACAGTAACCAAATTGGTCTCCGGAAAAAAATGTCTGCGCATGCACAGTAGACTCTGGCCCAATGCCGGAGACTACTGAGCTGTGCAGAGGAGGGGGCCCAACCGGAGGTGCACACGGGCCTCCTCCTCTGTTAAAGTGCCCCTGAGCTGAACTGTCATTCACATATCGGTCCTGCCACGGCTCCCGTACAGATCCAGCCACCAAGCAAATGCATAATCCACAAATGAAAAAACATCGATGGCAATGCAGAGAATAGTTATCTGCCATCAATGGTTTGTGACACCATCACCATCGGTGGTAACCATCGATGGCCATACTTAGCAGGGAGCTCACGCTGTCTCCAGTTCAGTGTCCGCCGCGGGCGCCCTGCCTGGCTACGGGACATGACGACAATGCATTCAGTTGGGCCGAGACACCTTTCAGCCAATCAGAACGTGGCGAGTTGCGGCGCCGCCTCCTCCTCCTCACGCAGGTCAGATGCAGGCCAGGAAGTGTGTGTGGTGAGCGGCTGTGGCCGTAGCTCCTCCCCCTGGTGACGGGTCTCCTCCCCTAGGTACGTCAGAAGGTCCCTTCTCCCACTCCGATATAGAATCAACCGGCAGAGAAGCGGCTGTGAGCAAGCAGCACCAGGGCAGCGCTATGAGAGCTGGGCCGATGTGGCAGTGGTGCAGAGCTGCAGAGACTGTACTGTGCAGTCGCTCTGCAGCACGCCGCCTCCCGGGTAAGTTATGTGTGGCCATGATACCAGGAGTGTGTGTCACATGTCTAGCTATAGGGTGACTGAGCTGATGTCAGTGAGGCTATATTGTTTGGCAAAACAACACGTTACTGTCTTACTACAGTGGTTCAACCAAAACTTTTGCACTAAAATGTAATTTCTCTGACGTCCTAGTGGATGCTGGGAACTCCGTAAGGACCATGGGGAATAGCGGCTCCGCAGGAGTCTGGGCACAATTAAAAGAAAGCTTTTAGACTACCTGGTGTGCACTGGCTCCTCCCACTATGACCCTCCTCCAAGCCTCAGTTAGATTTTTGTGCCCGGCCGAGCTGGATGCACACTAGGGGCTCTCCTGAGCTCTTAGAAAGAAAGTATAATTTAGTTTTTTTATTTTACAGTGAGACCTGCTGGCAACAGGCTCACTGCAACGAGGGACTAAGGGGAGAAGAAGCGAACCTACCTGCTTGCAGCTAGCTTGGGCTTCTTAGGCTACTGGACACCATTAGCTCCAGAGGGATCGACCGCATGGAACTGGCCTTGGTGTTCGGTCCCGGAGCCGCGCCGCCGTCCCCCTTACAGAGCCAGAAGCAAGAAGAAGTCCGGAAAATCGGCGGCATGAAGACTTCTGTCTTCACCAAGGTAGCGCACAGCACTGCAGCTGTGCGCCATTGCTCCTCATACACACTTCACACTCCGGTCACTGAGGGTGCAGGGCGCTGGGGGGGGGCGCCCTGAGCAGCAATAAAAACACCTTGGCTGGCAAAACAATCACAATATATAGCCCCAGAGGCTACATATGTGATAATTACCCCTGCCAGAATCCTTAAAAAAGCGGGAGAAAAGTCAGCGAAAAAGGGGCGGAGCTATCTCTCTCAGCACACTGGCGCCATTTCTCCCTCACAGTTCCGCTGGAAGGAAGCTCCCTGACTCTCCCCTGCAGTCTACACTACAGAAAAGGGTAAAAAAGAGAGGGGGGGCACTAAATTTAGGCGCAGTAAATATTATAGCAGCTATAGGGGACATAATTCAGTTAGTCCCTGCATTATATAGCGCTCTGGTGTGTGCTGGCATACTCTCTCTCTGTCTCCCCAAAGGGCTTTGTGGGGTCCTGTCCTCTATTAGAGCATTCCCGGTGTGTGTGCGGTGTGTCGGTACGGCTGTGTCGACATGTTTGATGAGGAAAATTATGTGGAGGCGGAGCAGATGCCCATAGAAGTGATGTCACCCCCTGCGGGGCAGACACCTGAGTGGATGGTTTTATGGAAGGAATTACATGCAAGTGTCGACTCCTTACACAAAAAAATTGACGACATGCCAAATGCGGGACAGCCGGCTTCTCAGCTCGTGCCTGCCCAGGTGTCTCAAAGGCCATCAGGGGCTCTAAAACTCCCGCTACCTCAGATGGCAGACGCAGATGTCGACACGGATACTGATACCAGTGTCGACGACGATGAGTCAAATCTAATGTCCACTAGGGCCATTCGTTGCATGATTGAGGCAATGAAGGAGGTATTACACATTTCGGATATAAACCCAGGTACCACTAAAAAGGGTATTATGTTTGGGGAGAAAAAACTACCCGTAGTTTTTCCCCCATCTGAAGAATTAAATGAAGTGTGTGAAGAAGCGTGGGCTTTCCCCGATAAAAGATTGGTAATCCCTAAAAAATTACTAATGGCGTTCCCTTTCCCGCCAGAGGATAGGGCACGTTGGGAAACACCTCCTAGGGTGGATAAAGCACTCACACGTTTGTCTAAAAAGGTGGCACTTCCGTCTCCGGATACGGCCGCCCTAAAGGAGCCTGCGGATAGAAAGCAGGAGGCGATCCTGAAGTCTGTATATACACACTCAGGCATTATACTTAGACCAGCTATTGCGTCAGCATGGATGTGCAGTGCTGCCGCTGCATGGTCAGATTCCCTGTCAGAAAATATTGACACCCTAGACAGGGACACTATTCTCCTAACCATAGAGCATATAAAAGACTCAGTCTTATACATGAGAGATGCACAGAGGGAGATCTGCCGGCTGGCATCTAAAATAAGTGCATTGTCCATTTCTGCTAGGAGAGGCTTATGGACTCGGCAGTGGACAGGGGATGCAGATTCCAAAAGGCACATGGAAGTTTTGCCTTATAAGGGTGAGGAGTTATTCGGGGATGGTCTCTCAGACCTAGTTTCCACAGCTACAGCTGGGAAATCAGCATTTTTACCCCAGGTTCCCTCACAGCCTAAAAAAGCGCCGTTTTATCAAGTACAGTCCTTTCGGACCCAGAGAAACAGGCGAGGAAAAGGCGGGTCCTTTCTGTCCAGAGGCAGAGGTAGGGGAAAAAGGCTGCAACAAACAGCAGGTTCCCAGGAGCAAAAGTCCTCCCCCGCTTCTTCCAAGTCCGCCGCATGACGGTGGGGCTCCACAGGCGGAGCCAGGTACGGTGGGGGGCCGCCTCAAATTTCAGCGATCAGTGGGCTCGCTCACAGGTGGATCCCTGGATCTTGCAAGTAGTATCTCAGGGGTACAAACTGGAATTCGAGGCGTCTCCCCCCCCGCC
The DNA here is from genome assembly GCF_028390025.1 of Pseudophryne corroboree. NCBI lineage: Eukaryota > Metazoa > Chordata > Amphibia > Anura > Myobatrachidae > Pseudophryne > Pseudophryne corroboree. The sequence goes on from NC_086447.1 coordinate 410,205,207, forward strand.
GTTTCCTCAAATCTGCCTTGCCAACAACTCCCTCAGGCAGGGAGGCTGTGCTAGAGGCAATTCACAAGCTGTATTCCCAGCAGGTGATAGTCAAGGTGCCCCTACTTCAACAAGGACGGGGTTACTATTCCACACTGTTTGTGGTACCGAAACCGGACGGTTCGGTGAGACCCATTTTAAATTTGAAATCCTTGAACACATACATAAAAAAGTTAAAGTTCAAGATGGAATCGCTCAGGGCGGTTATTGCAAGCCTGGACGAGGGGGATTACATGGTATCCCTGGACATCAAGGATGCTTACTTGCATGTCCCCATTTATCATCCTCACCAGGAGTACCTCAGATTTGCGGTACAAAATTGCCATTACCAATTCCAGACGCTGCCGTTTGGACTGTCCACGGCACCGAGGGTGTTTACCAAGGTAATGGCGGAAATGATGATACTCCTTCGAAAACAGGGAGTTTTAATTATCCCGTACTTGGACGATCTCCTACTAAAGGCGAGATCCAGGGAGCAGTTGTTGGTAGGAGTAGCACTATCTCAGGAGCACGGTTGGATTCTGAATATTCCAAAGTCACAGCTGGTTCCGACGACACATCTACTGTTCCTGGGAATGATTTTGGACACGGTCCAGAAAAAAGTGTTTCTCCCGGAGGACAGAGCCAAGGAGCTGTCATCTCTAGTCAGAGACCTCCTGAAACCAAAACAGGTGTCGGTGCATCACTGCACGCGAGTCCTGGGAAAGATAGTGGCTTCTTTCGAAGCAATTCCTTTCGGCAGGTTCCATGCCAGAATCTTTCAGTGGGACCTGTTGGACCAATGGTCCGGATCGCATCTTCAGATGCATCGGCTAATAACCCTGTCTCCAAGAACCAGGGTGTCTCTGCTGTGGTGGCTGCAGAGTGCTCATCTACTAGAGGGCCGCAGATTCGGCATACAGGACTGGGTCCTGGTGACCACGGATGCCAGCCTTCGAGGCTGGGGGGCAGTCACACAGGGAAGAAACTTCCAAGGACTATGGTCGAGTCAGGAGACTTCCTTACACATAAATATTCTAGAACTAAGGGCCATTTACAATGCCCTAAGTCAGGCAAAACCCCTGCTTCAAAACCAGCCGGTACTGATCCAGTCAGACAACATCACGGCGGTCGCCCATGTAAACCGACAGGGCGGCACAAGAAGCAGGACGGCAATGGCAGAAGCCACAAGGATTCTCCGATGGGCGGAAAATCACGTGCTAGCACTGTCAGCAGTGTTCATTCCGGGAGTGGACAACTGGGAAGCAGACTTCCTCAGCAGGCACGACCTCCACCCGGGAGAGTGGGGACTTCATCCAGAAGTCTTCACACTGATTGTAAATCGTTGGGAACGGCCACAGGTGGACATGATGGCGTCCCGCCTAAACAAAAAACTGGAGAGATATTGCGTCAGGTCAAGGGACCCTCAGGCGATAGCGGTGGACGCTCTAGTGACACCGTGGGTGTACCAGTCAGTTTGTGTTCCCTCCTCTGCCTCTCATACCAAAGGTACTGAGAATAATAAGAAAACGAGGAGTAAGGACAATACTCGTGTGTTCCGGATTGGCCAAGAAGAGCTTGGTACCCGGAACTTCAAGAGATGATCTCAGAGGACCCATGGCCTCTGCCGCTCAGACAGGACCTGCTGCAGCAGGGGCCCTGTCTGTTCCAAGACTTACCGCGGCTGCGTTTGACGGCATGGCGGTTGAACGCCGGATCCTGAAGGAAAAGGGCATTCCGGAGGATGTCATTCCTACGCTGATTAAAGCCAGGAAAGATGTAACGGTAAAACATTATCACCGCATATGGCGGAAATATGTTGCTTGGTGTGAGGCCAATAAGGCCCCAACAGAGGAATTTCAGCTGGGTCGATTTCTGCACTTCCTACAGGCAGGAGTGACTATGGGCCTAAAATTAGGCTCCATTAAGGTACAGATATCGGCTCTGTCGATTTTTTTTTTTTTCCAAAAAGAACTGGCTTCACTACCTGAAGTTCAGACGTTTGTAAAAGGAGTGCTGCATATTCAGCCCCCCTTTGTGCCTCCAGTGGCACCCTGGGATCTCAACGTGGTGTTGAATTTCCTAAAATCACATTGGTTTGAGCCACTAAAGACCGTGGATCTAAAATATCTCACGTGGAAAGTGGTCATGTTATTGGCCTTGGCTTCGGCCAGGCGTGTATCAGAATTGGCGGCTTTGTCATTTAAAAGTCCTTATCTGATTTTCCATATGGATAGGGCAGAATTGAGGACTCGTCCCCAGTTTCCCCCTAAGGTGGTATCTGCTTTTCACTTGAACCAACCTATTGTAGTGCCTGCGGCTACTAGCGACTTGGAGGATTCCAAGTTACTGGACGTAGTCAGGGCCTTGAAAATTTATGTTTCCAGGACGGCTGGAGTCAGGAAAACTGACTCGCTATTTATCCTGTATGCACCCAACAAACTGATTGCTCCTGCTTCTAAGCAGACTATTGCTCGCTGGATTTGTAGCACAATTCAGCTGGCGCATTCTGCGGCTGGACTGCCGCATCCTAAATCAGTAAAAGCCCATTCTACAAGGAAGGTGGGCTCATCTTGGGCGGCTGCCCGAGGGGTCTCGGCTTTACAACTTTGCCGAGCTGCTACTTGGTCAGGGGCAAACACGTTTGCAAAATTCTACAAAATTGATACCCTGGCTGAGGAGGACCTTGAGTTCTCTCATTCGGTGCTGCAGAGTCATCCGCACTCTCCCGCCCGTTTGGGAGCTTTGGTATAATCCCCATGGTCCTTACGGAGTTCCCAGCATCCACTAGGACGTCAGAGAAAATAAGAATTTACTCACCGGTAATTCTATTTCTCGTAGTCCGTAGTGGATGCTGGGCGCCCGTCCCAAGTGCGGATTGTCTGCAATACTTGTACATAGTTGTTGTTCACAAAAGGGTTATTGTTATGAGCCATCTGTTGAGAGGCTCAGTTAAATTTCATACTGTTAACTGGTTATGGTATCACGAGTTATACGGTGTGATTGGTGTGGCTGGTATGAGTCTTACCCGGGATTCAAAATCCTTCCTTATTGTGTCAGCTCTTCCGGGCACAGTATCCTAACTGAGGCTTGGAGGAGGGTCATAGTGGGAGGAGCCAGTGCACACCAGGTAGTCTAAAAGCTTTCTTTTAATTGTGCCCAGACTCCTGCGGAGCCGCTATTCCCCATGGTCCTTACGGAGTTCCCAGCATCCACTACGGACTACGAGAAATAGAATTACCGGTGAGTAAATTCTTATTTTAAACTGCATGGCAGTCACTGTGTCACACTAATGTCTGACAGCTTGCCTTATATGCTGTATATATACCTTATAGAGAGCTCTCTTACATCGGTCTGTTCTATGAGCAGTCTTTTTATCCAAGGAAGCAACATTCGTCATCATTTTCCAGTGTCAATAAACTGAGCTGAATTAAGAAAGCCAATTTACATGATGGGCTTAGGCACTGAAGTTGGGGCTACAGTATGTGCACATAGAATAAGATGCTACAGTAGTACAAAACAAGTTCCCACTGCAGTCCATAGAAGGATCTCACTGAGATCAGGGCCAAAACTGGGATTTTCGTCATCTGGGGCAATGCAGTAATTTGGCGCCACAAAGCTGCTGTAGTGAAACTTGTGAGAGTTGTAGGTTGTCCAGGCTCTTAAGGCCCATATAGAGGGGCCGATGCAGGAGAGATGTGTGCTGAGCGAACCACTCAGCACACATCTCCCGCCGCTCAGCACAGCGCGATCTGTGCTGAGCGTGCGGGGGGGCGCTCATTTCACCCAGCGGGTGAAGTGAGCGACCCGCTAGATTGGCCTGCACGGCAGGCCAATCTAGCAGCAGCGATGCGCGGGGCTGCGCATCGCTATCGCTGTAGGGGGTACACACGGAGCGATAATGCTTAAATTCTAAGCAATCTAGTCAGATTGCTTAGAATATCACTCCGTGAGTACCCCCCTTTAGTTTCACTGTCAAGTGGATAGCTAGCAAAGTTGATTTCTGTAACATCGATGACTGCACCTGTTAACAAGCAAAATCCTGGGGCAGGGTGTCCTCTCAATGGCAGCTTGTAATCGGTTGGTGCCTGCTGAAAAACACAGCACCAACAGATCGCTTCTATAGCTTGCACAGTGCACTGCACGCTAGTCGCAGCACTGCATGGCAAAGAAGAGAGCTTAAGACCGTATCTAGGTACTGGAGCTAACCCGTACAGCTGCGGGCAGACAGGTGGGTCAGAGACACTGTCCCAGGAGCCATCTGTCTCACTGGAGCAGGACAGCACTGCCGGTTAAAAAAAAAACAAAAAAAACCCTGCTCCTCTGCAACTCCTTGGCATCCCCTCAAATCCTGCACCCGGGGCGCACGCCCCCTTAGCTCCCCCTATTTGCTGCCCTGCTGGGGTAACCAATGGTATCTGTACCCATCATGAAGACCCATGGTGGTACTGTAATGTTCCAGCAGTAGACTTTGTGAATCTCTTCCTGAATTTCTTATTAAAAATAAATAAAATGCTGTAAGTTGTAGCCCTTTTCCACTATCTAGCATGGGGCGCAGCCTGGAGCCTGACACGGCTGCGACCCGTGCTAGAGCCCCCTTCTACACTGCGCTCATCAACCCGGCATATTGCCGGGTTGGTGACGCGGCAGGGGTAGTGCTGGGAGATCACATGGTCTCCCAGCGCCGCCCTTCCATAGACTGTGAACGGGAGCCGTGTCGCATCACATCTGTTTACACTACAGAGCTTACCGGGTTGAACACGTGTTCAACCCGGCAAGCTACCCGGGTAGGATTCCCGGATCACTTGATCCGGGAATTTGCAGGGGGGGCCGTTTCCACTAGAAAAAAACATGGGTAATTGCGCGCCCCCGCGCGTTTACCTGTGTTTTTGGAGCTAGTGGAAATGGGGTATAAGTGAAGATGTGACGCACACTGTTATTTTATCCCATGCTGAGTACTTCATGTGCCCCTGCATTATGTGTCTCCTGTAGGTGGCAGGGACCACTGAGGCAGCCCTGGTAGGGTAACAAGACTGAATCTCTGTCTCTAGCAGTTATATTATCCGGACTACGATCACAGATAACACTGCAGTATTGCTTTGCTTTTCATCAGAGGCTTCCAGCCTGCATTGGCATATGAGACCATACTGTGCTGAGTGTTCTCGAGAGTTGCACAGTAACATGTTACAGAAGTGCATCCTGCCAGGGGGAGGAAGTAAAGATGTACATTGGGCATAAAATGATGTCTGAGGACCTTGTAATCAATCCAAAAGGACCAAATGCTTCAGAATTTATTGGGACATTCGTGAAGAATGTTTTATATATTCAAGTCGATAAATCAGCCTTATTTAAAGTATTGTTCGAGCGCATCTCAGTTTCTTCCACTTAGTCACTATTCAACAGTTGGTTGCAGTAATAAATTGGTAGAACAAGATTTGTGTGTGTTTGGGAACATCTGGGAGAGTTCTTGGTGGGAGAATAAAGGACAAATAAGAGACAATGGGTCCCATATAATAAGAAGTGATGAGCGTTTTATCGCTCGTTTCTGATGGAAAAGTGTTTAGGCACCTGTTCAGTATCTGTCTAGGCAGATACTGCAGTTCATCATATTGGGGTAAATGTATTATTATTCAGTTATGGGGGAGAACCAGTTTCAGTGCATGTTATGTGCACTGATACCGCTTCTCCTCCATGTAAGACAGCAGTGATTCTTGCTCAGTGACGGGCGCTATGCGCCCCTATCCATATCGGCGTTGCTGTCTAAACGATAGCAGGCCGATATGAGGGAGGAATGTGTGAACGGTACCGGCACCTGCAGCTGTCAATTTTGACAGCTGCAGGTGGCCATGCCCGTACACCACAGCAAGGACAGGGCAGCAGACACAGTGCATCAGCAGTGAGCTGATGCGCTATGTGCTGAGGGTGGCATCGCCAGAGGGGAGAGCTTTAGCTCCCCTGCTCTGGCAGACAAGATGTTCTTACATCAGTGATGAGGCGAAGCAGGAAGCGGTATTGTGCCACTGTAATACATTTACCCCACTGTAGCAAGCGGCACTCGGCTGCTTTCTCCTGCATATACAAACAGTATGACTTTGTATTTAACAGCAAGCGGTACCTGCGGCTTACGGCTCATTATGAAGGTAAAAACTCACCAGGTAAAGACAAAAAAAAACCAAAAACATAAAAATAATAAAATAATCCTCACTTAAAGGGCTACTGCAATGCGTTTCCCGGTTCAACTGTCTGTTTCCTCACACAGTGGGCCTGCTTCATATGCAGTCGAAATGGCAAAGTAGCAGCAGTCCTTTTCAGTGACGGAACTGCGAGGCATTGCAAGTGTAGTAGCCATCAACAAATTAACAGAAACACCCACCGAAACTATCGCAGCAATCTCAGCAACTGCGTACTCTGTAATATCCTTGATGCAGATGTGAGAAACAGCAACTCCCTAAGTGACTCGATGGCCATGGGAGCTGCAACACTGGTGCCATGTTTTATGCATACGCAATTTCAGTCACATGTGAGACGCTCAAAAAATTGATAATTGCTCAGTTGCGACCGTATCTGAATCGGGCCCATTGGCGATACATATCAATGAATTAAGGACTGCTAATGCAACTATATGCATATCCTAATGCATCAGCTTCTATGCTATTACACCGTCCCATCATCATCATTAGCACCTACACCTCGTGAGAGCTTACATTCTGAAGTATGAACGTACATTATTTGTGCAATAAACTAATTATCTACATTCATTATCAATACACATTTCTGCTACTTCAATTTAAGAAACCTAATTTCTTATGTTGTAGGATACACTGGGATCTGGAGCTGTGTCAGAGCAGCTAGCAATAACTCACCACAAATTAATAACTCTAAAAATCCACCTCTGAAGAAACCAAAGACACCTCAAGGGCGGTTTGATGAAAATGAAGAGCCCAACATACAGAAAGATGTACTGGAAAGTGAGTGTATACTAATTACAAGTAATATTTTCTTTGATGAACACCTATATTTTAAAGTATACCTGTGAAAGGCCAAAATGTACATTTGCAATGTAAACAACTAGTGCTCACGTGTGCAATAAGATTCAAGGTAAAAATCCTGCGCACTCTATTGCAGCCTTTAGTGGTGCCTTACCCTGAGGTGTCACCACACACACCTGAAGGACATATACAATTCAAAACAATGGGATGGGGACCAACTGGTGGCGCAAAATGAATCAAAACGAAAAGTACAAATTACCTAGACACAGCTGAGACTATGCAATGTCCTTATAGGTCAAAAGTCCAGAGTCCAAGGACTTCTCAAATATGCTTCTCGTGAATGTCCAAAACCAAATGATGACATGTAAAGAAAACACAGATGGTACATACTAGTTCAGAAAAAACATCCCAGATGTAAAATATGAAATGCTTCTTCCCGGATTCCTTTATACTGAAATGTCTATGGGAGGTGATGTTCTAGCCGTACAGGTTCACCTCTGTGTGAAAGGTATTATGGGCTCCTCACATGTGTGCTTACTTCAATATATTTCCATGGGAAAGGTCCTTAGCGCGAAGAGAATCTAGACGCAACCGACCCGCGTGTGTGGTGCCCAGGGAGGCAGAGAGTGAACGGAAAAGGTCTCTTAGCCCACTTGAATCTAGCATCAACCGAGAGTGAACGGTCGGGTGTAGCGAGGAGAACACTGGCGGCATCACCATGCACATTACGAAGTGAGGAGACATTTGAGGACGACAGGATGACTTACCCATAAAGAAACCGCTACATGGAAGAACGGCATCTTTTGAAGTAAGCCTGAATGTGAGCTGCTAATTTTAAATTATGAGATTAATTACTATTAGAGCATATACAGTTCATAAGTCAGGAATCCAAAGAAACCTTTATAAGCTTGTTTGGAAATATATTAAAGTAAGCACACATGTGAGGAGCCCATAATACCTTTCACACCGAGGTGAACCTGTACGGCTAGAACATCACCTCCCATAGACATTTCAGTATAAAGGAATCCGGGAAGAAGCATTTCATATTTTACATCTGGGATGTTTTTTCTGAACTAGTGTGTACCATTTGTGTTTTCTTTACATGTCATCATTTGGTTTTGGACATTCACGAGAAGCATATTTGAGAAGTCCTTGGACTCTGGACTTTTGACCTATAAGGACATTGCATAGTCTCAGCTGTGTCTAGGTAATTTGTACTTTTCGTTTTGATTCATTTTCATTTTGCGCCACCAGTTAGTGCTCACGTGTGTTTGTGTAGATACGTTGAGTGATGTGGATATGTTACGGAGGTGGTGTTCTCGGGGATATATCAATGAACAATCAAGAGGGACTGGTCTCAAACCTTTTATTTAACTATATTACATTTCTTATTAAATCCTTCTGGGGGGAAGCCTAGTCCATCTAGTAGGTGCAAAAAATGTCCATGCGGGACTGTACTTCAGTGTAGTAACTATGGGGGGTATCCAATTAGATGCGCTACTTTTTTGGACTAAAAAAAAATGGACTATATTCGCAATTTTATTATTGTGCTATCCAAATATAGCCCATTTTTATCGGCCGAAAAATTACCCGTTTTTGGAGATAACACATGGGATCCGGGATAAGTATCCGGACACGTTTGTTATCACAGGTCTGATGGCTGGTTGTTGGAAATTGCCAAGCGATGCATAGTCCCCTAAAAGTGCTAGGTTTCGGGGCTAATTGGATAGCCCCCAGAGAATCCATTAGCTGTGGTAAATTATATCTACGCAGGTAATACACAATCTCAATGATGATATTGTAATCCAGCTGGGTATTAACTTGGTCCACCTTAATAGTTAATATAAACTGTCAGGACCGTAATGAACAGTGTGCTGTCTATGTGAATCAGTTAACTAATGAAGGCTCAATGATACTCTTGTCAGTGCTTATACATTTCAACAGTACCCAAACATTCAAGGAAGTAAATACATGATATTAGTCCTTACCATAATCATGCAGCCCATTCTGGGCCACCGTTACTGCCTATCCATTGCTGGCTATATCCACGGATCATCCTAAATTGACATTGAAGCTTCAATACGCTCCCCCCCCCCCCCCCCCCCCTCCCCTGCTGCCTATCACTGGACATCTTATTTCAACCGATCTACGCTGTGTTTGAGAAGCCCCGTGCTGCAGACGTATTATACAGAACTCGCGGCTTGCCCTCCTGATACATTCAGGTAAAGGCGCCCAGCAGCCGCTGGAAGTTCCTTCTGCTTTACCGCTACTGACGGGAATCAGCGCCTCACAAAGTACGGGTGAGAACTGTTAAATTCAAGTAGGGGTGAGCATTCATACCTAAAGCATTAAAGTATTTGACTTACATCCATATTTACTCTAAGTCCAGGACTGCTAACTATTGCGAATAAGCTTTATTTATCTTGGATGATACCAGCACCATGGCACTCTAAAAAATGGACTGCAACACTGTGTTTTTAGAAAAAGCCAATTCAGCTGAATTTATATATACTTACAAATAATATATTACATTGCATTGTTTGTGTATTATATCTCTAATTGAACCTTATATAGGTGGTTTTACTGCTCCCTTGGTTTATTAAATAATTTTTATGATACTAGCGCTCCTTAATTGTTTTTTCATAAAACATAATACTTTTTCATTCTGGTTAACAGTCTGTGGTCCTGCCATCAGTGTGGTTGTTCTTATGACTGTGGTACTCTAATGCGCCCCCCCCACCCCCACCCCCCAAATTGCTTTGACGTTGAAAATGGCTTCCATAGTTCCAAGGAATCTGAATTACTTTCAGAGTTTGAGCCATAACTAATGCTTGTTAAGATAATTTAATTAGTAGGAAATTATTAATATAATCTTTAATTTTATATGGGGCCAAAGGGCCCGTCCCTAGGTCAAATTATATAAATAATTACAATTTGCAGAATGCATTACTAACTAGAGGCCACAAAGGGAGGTGAACCTTGTTCATGAGTAGTTAAATTCTAGATGGGATATGGGTGAATGTAGCAGAGTTTAGGGAGTGGTTGGAGGTTTAGAATGATACGTTGTAGACCTATAAGAAGAGATGGGTTAAAGGGCACATTTCAAGAATGGAAGGCTGAATGGGCATCAGATAGTGTGTGAGGGCATTTAAGATACTGGGAGCTGTATAAATGCTGTCTGCGAGAGGGAGTGTCTGAGGAAGAAGAGTTTGATCTTTATTCTGAGTGGCATAGGGAGCTTGTACAGTACAGCAGACCTAACCTGGAGTGACTGGAAAGAAAAATGAGGCAGACAGCAGAGTTGAGGGGTATCCGGACTCTAGGTCGATACACATTAGGTCGACATGAACAAGGTCGATATGGAAAAGGGTCGACATGAGTTTTCACCTTTTTTTTTTTTTTACTTTTTCATACTTTACGATCCACGTGGACTACAATTGGGAACGGTAACCTGTGCCGAGCGCAGCTAAACAAATCATGCGAGGTGATACGGTACACTAAGGTTCCCCGTCACTTTACGGAGAAAATTACACAAACCCCCCATAAAAACCTCATGTCGACCTTTTTCCATGTTGACCTTGTTCATGTTGACCTAATGGCAGTGTCGACCTATTTCATGTGTTGACCAATAGGTGTCAACCTAGACACTGGCGACCCTGAGTCCCACACCCGAGTTGAGGATAGATAGAAGTGGGACTAAGGGGGAGATCGGTAATTGAGTGAGGAGTAGATTACGGTAGTATGGGCAAGAGATGAGTTTTAGTGGCTTTCAGGGTGAGAAAGGACCTGATCATGGAAATGTTTCATAGCAAGAAATGGCACAGGGTCCTCTCCATTCCAAGGCTGATTAGATCTCCCCAGGTGCATTGAGTAACTGAATTCTAGGTGCTTGGTTTATAGCATGCACCCCCATTGGTCCCTGCCAGATTAAAAAGCCTTATTGAATTCCTTCCTGTGTTTGTTATAGTTTCTGAATTCTTGGAAGCTGCACTTGCATTCTTGTGTGTTGCTTTTCTGTTGCTGATTAGAATTGATGCTGTCTCCAATTCTGACCCTGGTGGCTTTTCTGGATCTTGTCTGTCTACTACCTGTCTTAACAGATGAACAGTATACTGACCAAGTCTGTCTGCAGCCTGCCTTGACAAGACTGTTTTCTAGCCTAGCCTGGTAGTGCGTCACCCTACCTTTATCAATATATTTAAGGGATATTGTGACCACAAATTAGCTATATTTTGACAAAGTACAGAACCATCCATTTAGGCGACCGGTACTTTTCCATTGATGTCCCTCTCATTCCTAAACCTTTGTGCAATAATCTTTAAGATAAGCGTTTACTATATGGAGCTGAGGACTTGGGGACATCTGACTACCGACAAGTGTGCATAGCTTTAAGGAAAATGTGGCTGCCATAGGTGAAGACCTCTAGAAGTTGTTCTCGGGAAGGTTCAATTGTTATTTGGACACCCGCCACAATTCATTTGTTCTGCCATTTGGGCGCGAGTGCAGTGTTAACGGACATTTCTGCTTGCCGCTTCCTGAGGTGGTGAGCAGAAATGTGCGAAAAATGTCCTAAGTGGACACCCAAACGGTACTTTTCGCGCCACAGGCCAGGCTTTAGTCAGGTTTAGCCGATTTGCATGGCTAAACCCAATTTTTTTGTGTGCGTCAGTCGAAATGGGCGCCCAATCAGAGCAACAATTTTAATTGCTCTCACGGTTGCCTAAAAAAAATGTACTCACCCTCTAAGAGCCTTATCCCTCCTCTACAAGTATAACCATAGCTCAGCAGAATTGTGAAACGGAGACATTGTCATCTGAGATAAGGGGTTAATGGGAACTTGATGGGAGGAAATTACCATGACTTTTGTTTCTGTAATGTAGAGATTTAGGAAATGGTGGGACTTTCCGGAGAAGATTGCCAACTGGCAGGAGAGGACATGCGAGAGAAGTAAATTTGGGTATCTTTGGCATAAAGTTGATATTGGTAGCCTCTTCACACAGAAAAGAGGTTTGAGGGAGAGTGAAGTACAGAATCTTGTGGGGCATCATTGGGAAGGGGGAAAGGAGTGGAAACTGAGGAGTGGTTGGACAAGTAAGAGAAGACCCACGAGAGTGCTGTGTCCTAGAAGCCAATGGAGTGGTTGATTTGCAGGAAGGGGGAGAACAGTATGAGCGTTCTATTCCTGGGAGTTGTACCAGGGCAGTGAGTTTTAACATTATTATGGACTATGGTTCTGAAGAACAAAAGTAAATCCAAGACTTCTGATGACAAAAAAAAAAAATGAAGTACATAATATGCATTCTTCAGATATATAGGGACTAGTAAGTCCTTTTTATATACTAAGGCTGTGATTAGATCCCTTTTTTTTTTTTTTTTAATGTATGGTACCCAAGTCCATGGCAAGAGACACTATTTATGAAGATATTGTAGACTCCTCAGATCTATTAAAGGCACATGTACCATCTTTGATTCTTTGTCCTTGACAAATCCAGAGATTTGGTGAATTTCCATGGAAACTGAATAGATGCTGATCTCCGTCCTAGAGCTCTCCTTATGGAAACTGGCAAACATGTTTTTAAGATTCAGTGGACCAAATCTAAAGATGATTTGAGTGATCTATTTTTTTAAGTTTTATTTTTGGTAATGTATCAATATCACTTAAGTGATCAGTTTTTGTTCAGCTTTTAATATTGTTACAATGTCCATGTCACTACAGGTGCTCTCAGACTGAGCCTGTACGATTTAAAAACCTTTTAATGTTTCTCCTTTTGGATCTTGCACCTTAGCTTAATTAGAACAGTCATCCTGTGTGGATTCATCATTTCTGCAGCTACAATGTGAGAGGTGCATAACTAAGTAGCCTTGTTCATCAAATGGATGCACAAATTTCCTGGACGTTTCCACACTGTCTAACTTATTTTTGCATAAATATTTCTTATTATAAATACGAGGTGTGACTATTAATCAAGGAGAGTATACTATACTAAATAAACCATACTGCGTGAGTTAAAAGGGAGTGGGGGAACATTGACCTTGGACTATCCAAAAAATGTTTTGCAAGTTTCACCCCTCTCGCACAGATAATTTGCTGTCGCACAGCGTTCCAAGAAGTTTGTTTTTCCCATGTATCATAAAAATTATTCGTACAAAAGTAGAGCAAAGTGTTAACTTACAATTTTTGGTTAAATTGAACAAAACGCCCCCTGAATTTTTTTTGTATGTTAACTGAGGTTTACAGGGCAGAGTATATGTCACATGCACGTCTGTTTGAGTGGCACAAAAAATTTCTCTTACATTCTAGAGGATGCTGGGGTCCAATTTAGTACCATGGGGTATAGACGGGTCCTTTAGAAAATGTGCCCGGAGGAGCCGGTCACAGCTAGGGGAGCTCCTATGATCTTTTCTAGTTTTATTATTTTCTTGAGTTAGATACAGGGAGGCTGCTGGCAACAGCCTCCCTGCTTAGGGGGGGGGGGAGTAGGAACCAACTTCCTGAGAGTTAATGGTTCTCTATCTCCGCTGACAAGACACTGAGCTCCTGAGGGTGCTGATCGATGGCCCTCGAGGCAACCGCTCACTCCCGCAGCACGGCCGCCACCCCCTAACAGAGCCAGAAGATTGAAGATGTGGTGAGTACAGCGCAGGCGTCCCGGTTAACGGGTCGATGGCGGCACAAGGGTGGGAGCGCAGCTCTGACAGGCTGCGCTCCGGGAAGGCTCAGCAACACACTGTAGGCGCTGTGAGGGGTGTCCTGAGCCAGAGCGAATACACCCTACACTGGTTCAGCAGCTAACAGGGGCAAATCCCGCTGTTGGCACTAACAAAACCTCAGGCCAGTTTAAACATTAATGTGGGAAGCCGCACGCCATTACGAGGGGCGGGGCTTCCTCTCAGAGTGGATCCAGCACTCGCCAGTGCCATTTTCTCCCTACAGATCGTAGGAGACGCTGACAGGGAGCGCTGCCCTCCACATTCTTCCATCTATACCTCTGCGGTAACAGGATTATAGACGGGGGGGGGGGGTTTGATAATACAACTAATTACCCTATTAAGGGTAGTTAGTCAGCGCCAGGTTTTTATCATAATCATTGCCTACAGGGGCACTGTGTGGCTGGCTCCTTATACTCTGTGTCTCTCTGAAGGAAACTGGCTGACATTTTCCTGTGTGTGTATATCCCACATTACCATGTCCAAGGACGCTGTGTCCTGTGCTGCAGAGTGTTTATCTTCTCCTGAGGAGTCTGTTCCATGTTCTCAGGAATGCAATACAGGTTGAGTATCCCATATCCAAATATTCCGAAATACGGAATATTCCAAAATACAGAATTTTTTGAGTGAGACTGAGATAGTGAAACCTTTGTTTTCTGATGGCTCAATTAACACAAACTTTGTTTAATACACAAAGTTATTAAAAATATTGTATTATAAAACCTTCAGGCTGTGTGTAAATGATTTGTGTGAATGTACACACACTTTGTTTAATGCACAACATTATTAAAAATATTGTCTAAAATTACCTTCAGGCTGTGTGTATAAGGTGTAAATGAAACATAAATGCATTCTGTGCTTAGACTTGGGTCCCATTGCCATGATGTCTCATTATGGTATGCCATTATTCCAAAACACGGAAAAATCTGATATCCAAAATACTTCTGGTCCCAAGCATTTTGGATATGGGATACTCAACCTGTATACTGTCTCAGCCTTCTGAATCTGAACCCCCATGGGTGGATTCTTTAAGGGGGATGATTTTCCAGATTTCAACTAGGATGTCACATTCTGAGAGGGAGAAGCAATTTTTGAGAAAATCTTTGGAGGGCTTGCAGGCTTCGGCCTCCGCTACTTCGTCTAAAAACCCTGTATACCCACATAAACGTCCACTTGCCCAGATAATGCAAGCTGACACGGATACCGACTCTGATACAGGGGACGGTGATGGAGATATGCAGGGGTGGAATGCCTCCCTTGCTAAAGGGGAGCAACTAATGATTGAAGCCATTAGGGATGTTTTACACATTACTAAGAAGGTGCAGGAAGAGGAGACTTACTTTACTGTAAATAAAACATCCTTGCTTACCTTCCCTGCTTCTAAGGAGTTAAACTCCTTGTTTGAAAAATTCTGGGAAAACCCAGAGAAAAAATTCCAGATCCCTAAAAGAATTCTCATTGCTTTTCCTTTCCTTGAAGAGGACAGGAAAAACTGAGAAAATCCACCTGTAGTAGACGCTTCTGTATCTAGGTTGTCAAAAAAGGTGGTTTTACCTGTCCCCGGTTCAACTGCCTTAAAGGGGCCGGCTGACCGCAAGATAGAGACTACGCTCAAATCACTATCCACGGCTACATGCGTGGCCTTAAGGCCCACTATTGCTTGTGCGTGGATTTCTAAAGCCATAGTAAAGTGGCCAGGGACATTACTAGAGGAATTAGATACTATGGACAGGAGTTACATTGACTTGTTTTTACGTCACATACAGGATTCGTCAGGTTTCATGGTGGAAGCCATGAAGGACATTGGCCTGCTTAATGCAAGGGCTACTTCCATGGCAGTCTCGGCACGCAGAGGACTCTGGCTACACCAATGGACTGCGGATGCGGAACCCAAGAAGAAAGTGGAAAATCTACCCTTTACAGGTCAGGCCCTGTTTGGGGAAGCACTGGGTGCGTGGATATCCATGGCAACTGTGGGTAAGTTGACCTTTCTTGCCTCCGCAGCTGCACCGGCTAGGAATTCTTAGTTTACGCTGCAGTCCTTTCGGACCGCGAAATTAAAAAAATCAAAGGGTTCCCCCATCTTCTTTAGAGGAGGTTGAGGTTCCCAGGAACAGAAACCAGGTTCTGCTTCCTCCTCCAAGTCTTCAGCATGACGGTGGACCTCGCAGCCTGGGGATCGGGCAGATGGGAGCGAGACTAAAAGATTTCAGTCACGTCTGGGCGGCGTCGTGCCTAGACCCCTGGGAAAAAGATATTGTTACCCAGGGGTACAGACTGGAATTTCAAGTACTCCCACCTCACAGATTCTTCAAATCAGGCTTACCAGCTTCGCTGACAGTACAATTCTGCAGGAAGCCATTCAAAAATTGGTACAAACGTCATTGTTCCAGTTCCACCTCACCTAAAAAAAACAGGGGTTATTACTCAAACTTGTTTGTGGTACCGAAGCCGGACGGTTCGGTAAGGCCAATATTGAACCTAAAGTCCTTGAACCCATACTTTAAAGTGTTCAAGATGGAGTCTTTGAGAGCGGTGGTCTCAGGTCTGGAGGAGGGGGAATTCCTGGTATACCTGGATATCAAGGATGCGTACCTTCACATTCCGATCTGGCCACCTCACCAGGATTATGTAAGGTTTGCACTACAGGACTGTCACTACCAGTTCCAGGCCCTACCATTTGGCCTCTCCACAGCATCGGGGGTGTTCACCAAGGTCATGGCGGAGATCTCCGCAAACAGGGAGTGAACATAATTCCATACCTGGACGATCAGCTGATATAGGCATCTTCCAGGGAGAAGCTGTTGTCGAGTATTGCTCTCTCAACTCAACTACTCCAGGATCACGGGTGGATCCTGCACCTTCCAAAGTCACATTTTGGTACCGACAAGGAGACTACCTTTCCTGGGGATGATACTCGACACGGAAGTCCAGCGGGTGTTTCTACCTCTGGAGAAAGCGTTGGTGATCCAATCAATAGTCCGGGATGTCTTCAAACCAGCCCAGGTATCTGTTCATCAGTGCATTCGCCTTCTGGGAAAGATGGTGGCCTCCTACGAGGCTCTACAGTACGGAAGATTCCATGCACGGTTCTTCCAGCTGGATCTCCTGGACAAGTGGTCGGGATCACATCTCCATATGCACCAGCGGATATGCCTGTCGCCGAAATCCAGGATTTCACTCCTCTGATGGCTGCAAACTCCTCACTTGCTCGAGGGCCGCAGCTTCGGGATTCAGAACTAGATTCTTCTAACCACA
This sequence comes from Pseudophryne corroboree, assembly GCF_028390025.1. Classification (NCBI taxonomy): domain Eukaryota; kingdom Metazoa; phylum Chordata; class Amphibia; order Anura; family Myobatrachidae; genus Pseudophryne; species Pseudophryne corroboree. The sequence goes on from NC_086447.1 coordinate 410,222,180, forward strand.
GATGCAAGCCTCCTACATAAACAGGCAGGGCGGAACGAAGAGCAGAGCTGCAATGTCAGAGGTAACGAGAATCCTCCTCTGGGCAGAAAAGCATGCGCTGGCGGCGATCTTCATTCCAGGAGTGGGACAGCTGGGAAGCGGACTTCCTCAGCAGACACAAGGAGAATGGGGCCTCTACCCGGAGGTTTTCGCAAAGGTAACAAGCCGGTGGGGCGTACCTCACATAGACATAATGGCCTCTCACCTCAACAAGAAGCTTCAGAGGTACTGTTCCAGGTCAAGAGACCCGCAAGCGGTGGCGGTGGATGCCCTCGTAACTCCGTGGGTGTTCCATTCTGTGTATGTATTCCCTCCGCTTCCACTCATCCCAAGGATTCTCAAACTAATCAAAAGAATAAAAGTTCAGGCTATCCTCATTGCTCCGGACTGGCCAAGACGGCTTGGTACGTGGATCTTCTGGAATTACTGCTAGAGGATCCGAGGCCTCTTTCTCTTCGCGAGGACCTTCTACAACAGGAGCCATCGCCTGTCAAGACTTACTGTGGCTACGTTTGACGGCATGGAAGTTGAACGCCAGATCTTAGCTAGGAAGGGCATTCCGAACAAGGTCATTCCTACTCTGATCCAAGCTAGGAAGGTGGTAACGTCTAAACATTACCATCTGATTTGGAAAAAGTATGTGTCTTGGTGTGAATCCAAGAAGTTTCCTACGGTGGAGTTTCAACTGGGATGTTTCCTCCTCTTTCTGCAAGCAGGTGTGGATGTGGGCCTACGCTTGGGCTCCATCAAGGTCCAGATTTCGGCCTTGACCATTTTCTTCCGGAAACAATTGATTACTCTCCTTGAGGTTCAGACTTTCTTGAAAGGAGTTTTGTTCATCCAACCACCCTTTTTGCCTCCTACATGCCTTGGGATCTTAATGTGGTGCTGCAGTTCCTGCAATTGGATTGGTTTGAACCTTTTACAGGAGGTGGACGTAAAGTTTCTTACTTGGAAGACAGTCACACTGTTGGCATTGGCATCTGCAAGACATATGTCGGAATTGGGGGCATTGTCGCACAAGAGCCCCTACCTGATTTTCCATGAAGATGGGGCTGAACTCAGAAGGCGTCAGCAATTTTTCCCAAAGGTTGTGTCGGCTTTTCATATCAACCAACCTATTGTGGTGCCAGTGGCTACTGACACCTCGATTACCTCAAAGTCCCTGGATGTTGTGCGGGCTTTGAAAGTATGTGAAGAGAACTACTCATCACAGGAAGTCGGACGCACTTTTTGTTCTTTATGATCCCAACAAGATTGGGTGTCCTGCTTCTAAGCAAACCATTTCTCGCTGGATCAGGCTTACTATCCAGCATGCTTATTCAACAGCAGGTTTGGCTTGTCCAAAATCTGTTCAGGCCCACTCTACACGTAAAGTGGGTTCTTCCTGGGCGGCTGCCCGTGGTGTCTCGGCTCTTCAGCTTTGCAGAGTGGCTACTTGGTCTGGGTCATTTGCTAAATTCTGCAAGTTTGATACTTTGGCCTCTAAGGACCTAAAGTTTGGTCAATCAGTTCTGCAGGAACTGGTGTGAATATCACCACTATCTGTGTATTTCCATCTCTCAAAGTATGTCCGTCTCCTCGGGCACAGTTTCTAGACTGAGTCTGGTAGGAGGGGCACAGAGGGAGGAGCCAGCCCACACTATTAAAGTGCCAGTGGCTCCTAAAGGACCCGTCTATACCCCATGGTACTAAATTGGTCCCCAGCATCCACTACAGACTACGAGAAAAGTATTTACCGGTAGGTAATTAAAATCCTGTTTTTGTGACTATCCTAAGGATGTTGATGATGATAACCACCCCGGATGGGCTCACACATCAAAAACAAAGAAAGATGTGAAAAAAAATTGTTTGATGTGACTGTTAACTGAAGTTGCAAACATTGACAAAGAAACTGTTGGGCAAATTTTTCATTAAGATCTTAACATGACAAAAGTTTGTGCTAAGATGGTTCCAAGGCTTCTCACTGCTAAGCGGAAAGAAGGGCAAATTTGTATGGACATTTTGGAACAAATTCAAGTGGATTTAGATTTTTTTTTTTTTAGATTATTACCTGTAATGAAACATGGATCTTCCTATATGATCCTGAGACAAAACGCCAGTCCATGCACTGGAAAACACTCTTCACCAAGAATAAAGAAAGCACATCGAAGCAAATCCAAATTCAAAGCCATGTTAATTGTTTTCTTTGCTATCAAGGATTTTATTTTGACATACTGTGTACCAGAAGGCACAACAGTGAATAAACATTAATGCAAAAATGTTTTAAAAACTTTCCGATAAAGAATCCGAAGAAAGAGTCAAGAGTTGTGAAAAAAAGGTTTCATCCTCCGTCAGGACAATGCACCAACCCACACAACTCTGTGAACCAGTTTGTGGGCGAGAAACAGATTGCAGTGCTGGAACACCCTCCATACAAGCCAGACATAGCACTGTGTGGTTTTCTTTTCCCTAAAGTCAAATCTGTAATCAAGGGAACCCGTTTTACATTCGGTACTGAGGTAAAGAAGAAAACAACAGAGCTGTTGAGTCAGCTGACAGATCATGAGCTACAGCATGGCTTTGACCAATGGAAAATAAGAATGCAGCAGTGTGTGCATGCAGGTGGGGAGTACATAAAAGTAAAACAGAGTTAAAACGCACTTAATATAATTAAACGTAAGTTATAGCATCAGTCTCGTTATATAAAAGCCACAACTTGTAAATAAGATAATCTTCCTAGAATTCTGAATCTGAGAAAATTTGTTTATATAAATATCCCTTTCTTCGGCAGGGTCCACAGGTTATCCACAGGATAACATTGGGATATGATGACGCGACAGCAGATTTGCATCAAACGGTCAAAGCTTTCGGCCTCCCAGCATGCAACGGGCCAGTCCATATATCCCCACCTCCTGGCTCAGGCAAATCCGTTTTTTGTTTGGTGCGGCAGTAGCCGAGCAGTGGTCAAAAGGGCTGCTTTTTATTAGCAGCCATAAGCTTTTTTTTTTTTTTTTTTTTTATAGTCTTACTAATTTTTTGAGTGATCCTTCTAAAAAGCGTCTTATACATTTCTTAGAAAAAGTCGCTTCAACAACTCCCCGCCGGGTCGCGACAATGCTTACCCACGAGTACAGTGCTGTTTCGGCGGGCGTCTGTGTCGGATGTACTAACAAGTCCAGCAGACGTTACCAGGCTGTGGCCGGAGCACGGGGAGAAGGTAAGGCATCGGTTACGCTTAGAGGGGAAACACGGACACAGCCGCACTGTTTTGGGAGGATACTACCAAACAGTCGCTGACACGGCTGCCACATAGGGTGCACCAGCGCTAGGCCCTAGGGATCATAGGCTCCAGGGGTAGTATGAAGCCGCGATCTAGGGTTGATGTCAGCAGTGGGGAGTTAGACGCTCCCCTGATCGCCCCTCCCCCGGTTCATGAGCAGTTTCCTGAGTCTCCCGCCATGAACTGATTTCCTGCTTCTGTCTGAGACGCTGTGTAGCTAAGGGGACCCAGTCGCAGCATAGGCGGCTGTGTGAATGGTGCGTCAGTGTTCACTTGGGCATCTGTGTTCACTGTAGGTTCATGGGGCAAGTGTGTACACTGTTAGCATCTGGATCACTCAGCGTTCACTAACGTAATGATCGATCCTGGAAGCAGGTTGAGTCGCCCTGTATCCCACTCTACTGATCACGGGTAATACAGCACCAAATCTCTATCTACCTTTGAGTACGAATAGTTGGATAAGTGCCTAATGCATATGAGTCTGATAATTATTACTGTTGTTTTTCTTTCGCTGTGCAACTGAATACGGTTAAATCCTATATAAAGTAATGCAGTAATATGTTTCTCCTACGTACTTGAAATGTATTTGTAGTTGATTATGTGCTCTCATTGCTTATTTTACTAATGTATAACCTGTGACTGCTAGTGTGATTGCTGACTTTACTATAATTCTGTCAGTTTTTCTGTCTATTCCGATCCTCAATGCTGGTGCAAAGCAGGGTAGGGTTGGATTATATGTCACTTTAACAAAATTGAAAGTGATTACAGTCACAAATTGTGTAGTTACACTGTACAAGTGTGTGATTGTTTATCATGTCTAAGAGCGGCAAGGGTGAGGAAAATACACTCACAGCAGCACCAACACTCATGTCATGTTTGTCTTGCAAAGCTGGGTTATCCTCTGAAGATCTGCCTCAGAATGGTTTGTGTGTAAATTGTTTTAGCTTTCACCAAAGTCTCTTGAATAATCCAAGGCAGACACAGGTGCAAGTTGAACCCCCATGGGCTTCGTTTGCACAGACATTATCCAGTATAGCAGAGCAAATAATTCCAACTTCTGTACCAGGGATAGGTTACACTATTAACCCTTACATGCAGCATTCCACCTGGGGTTTATTATATCCAGCATGGAAAGCAGCAGCCTCTCAACAAAAACAGGCTGAAAGGCCGGTGGTAAGTAATTCAAATAGACATGAAACAACATCTTCACAGTCTACACATGTTTCAAATGAGGATTCGTCGGAGAATGAAGACTCATTACACTCCGGTTCTGCATACGGAGACGGTCTCAGCTCAGTGGACATATCTGAGTTAGTTAATGTGATGAAAGCGATTCTATCCTTAGAAGAATCAGCAGAGCCTGTGTTAAAATCTAAGGCACCTGTGTTTAAACGTCCCAAAACAGTTGGGTCAGAACAGCTGACAGAGGCTTGGGTTACGCCCAGTAAGAAGTTTAGAATTCCAAGGAAATGGAATTCCAATTATCCTGTTTAAAGAGGGAGGTGTCTCCCAAAATAGATACGCATGTCATTCGATTAGTACGAAAATCTACATTACCTCAGCCTTCAACATCGTTAAATGATGTCACAGATAGGAGAGTTGATGGTTTTATAAAAAACATTTTTTCCTTGTCTGGGGCAATCATAAGACCAGCCATAGCTTCAGCCTGGATGGCGAAAGCAGTGGCTACCTGGGCTGATGCATTGGATGGGGATCTTTCAATGGCATCTAGAAAGTAAAAATCCCATGTTGCAAATACCAAACAGGCTGCAATGTTTTTGAAGAAGCAGCCTTGGATATGGGTACAATTGCCTCTTAGGCTTCAGCAGTAGCCGCTCGCAGAGCATTTTTGGCTACGTACACAGAAAGCTGATTCAGAATCCAGTAATGTTTGGAGTCTTTACCTTTTACTGGAGATATTCTTTTTGGTAAAGAATTAACCATTATTTTGGAGTCAGAAGAAAGTGAAGAAACTCCAAGAAAGTGAAGTTTCCTTCCACACGCATATTCAAGCCTAAATTTCCAGCCTTTTGGTCACAAGGGAAAGCAAAAGGAAAAGGTGATGGCAAACAGTCCCAATACAACAAGTCTGGTAAGACTAAAGAGCATTGGGCTACCAGAGAACCGGCTTCTAAATTAAAATATAAGCCATCAACCTGATCCCAGGGTGGGAGGCAGACTTCTCCAATTTGCACGGATCTGGCAGCAGCTACCACAGATGCCTGGGTGCAAAAAGCGGTATCTCACGGTTATGACTTTGCTTTTCAAGAAACACCCAACTCAAAGGTTTTTTTGTACCAGCCTGTCTTCAGTAGAAACAAAAGCCAGGGCTTTGCAAGAGGCCGTTCAGAAATTGCTTCAGTCAGGAGTAATGGTGACTGACTGGAGTTACTCACCTTGATAAAGGCCCCAGACAGGGGAAGAAATGTGTTGGTGGAGGAGGGAATCCAGCTGGTGAGGACACTGACAATTTACCATTGGCACTGACGGTATACCCGGGACCGCCAGTCACCATTTAAGAACGCATTCGAACTGTTTATATCACAGTTCCAATCTATCTGGTAATTATTCCATTTATCACCTGCCTGGAAAGCCTCCTTATAAAAGAAGGAATGCCTTGCACTGCACTTTATGCATTTTGCTGAATTTTTATCCATTGTACTTTTACATCCATGGTACTGTTTGTCTACTATATGTGCATTAAAATTGTGTTACACTATATGCACTTTTTTTCCATTTTCATATTCCCATTTGAAACACGGGATGGTGTATGAGAACCAATTAGAAAAGCGCTGGTTAAGTTATTACTTCATTTTCTTACAAAGTACATTTGGGTGCCTCGGTTTCATATGGAGAAATTTACGTTCCATCATTTTGGGCATGGAGCCAGGGGATAGTATGGTATCCCTGGATATCCAGGATGCTTACCTACATGTTCCTATAGCACTGTCCCATCTGGATTCAAGCCTTCAAAGAGTATTTTTACCTCTGAACAAGAAAGATCAATCAAGGATTCAGGAGCTGCTACACAGTCAAGGGGTATCCATTCACGCAGCAAAGCTGCCCCATCAGCGCTATCTCAGGTTCGCTATCCTCCAACAGCATTTTCAGTTCTAGGCCCTTCCATTTGGATTGGCCACAGCGCCCAGAGTATACACCGAGATTATGGTGGTAATGGCAGCTTATCTCCGCCAGCAGGGTATAACAATTTTTCCATACCTCGACGATCTTTTAATCCTGACACAGTCTCAGGAATTGCTTCTGTGTCATCTGCAGCAGACAATAGCTTGTCTACAGAAGCACGGTTGGCTCATAACTTGGGCAAATTCATCTCTGGTTCCGTCACAGTGGATGACTCACTTGAGGGCTGTATTGGATTCGAGCCTTCAGAGAGTAACTTTACATCTGAACAAAATATCCAAAGTTCAGTCAAGGATTCTGGAGCTGCTACACAGTCAAAAGGTATCCATTCACGCAGCAATGCGTGATGGAATTGATGGTGTCAGCATTCGACATGGTAGAGTATGCTCAGTTTCACTCAAGGCCTCTGCAACTTATGATCCTTACCAAATGGAATGGTTTTCAGCAGACAATAAAAACGCAGACTATGGTCCTTACTCTGGAAGTAAGGAGGTCATTAGCCTAGTGGCTACAGACATCCCATCTGGACATAGGGAGACCCTTTTGAATATCAGATTGGGAAATTCTGACAACAGAGGATGCCAACCTTCGGGACTGAGGAGCGGTGTCGGGAAGGATTTGTTTCCGGGGCAGTGGACCAAGGAAGAAAGTTGCCTGCCAATAAATATATTGGAACTTCGGGCCATCTACATGGCACTGATTCAGGCAAAGGGCATCCTTCAGGGGAAACCAGTTCAGATCCGCTCGCACACTTCGATGGCAGTAGCGTACCTCAACCATCAGGGAAGAACTTGCATCCAGAAAGCAATGAAGGAGGTAAGTCGCACGTTAACGTGGGCAGAACTTAATCATCCAGCCTTGTCTGCAGCGTTTGTTCCTGGGAAGCGGATTTTCTCAGTCGACACACCATTCATGCAAACGAATGGGCTTTACACCCCGAGGTCTTCCAAACCCTGGTCGACAAGTAGGGTTTGCCGGAGATCTCATGGCGTCTTGTCGGAACAACAAAGTTCCCACATACAGGTCAAGAACAAAGGATCCCAAAGCGATCTTTGTGGATGCCCTGTCAGTGAAATGGGATTTTCATCTGGCCTATGTGTTTCCACCAATCACCCTATTACCCAGGGTGATGAGAGAGGCAAAACAAGGAAGGGGTGCCGTTATACTAATCGCTCCGGCTTGGCCCAGAAGACATCACCGAATATGGTAAGCCTATTTCTCTAACGTCCTTGAGGATGCTGGGACTCCGTAAGGACCATGGGGAATAGATGGGCTCCGCAGGAGATAGGGCACTTTAAGAAAGCTTTGGATTCTGGGTGTGCACTGGCTCCTCCCTCTATGCCCCTCCTCCAGACCTCAGTTTTACACTGTGCCCAGAGGGAAATGGGTGCACTGCAGGGAGCTCCCCTGAGTTCTCTGCCTAGAAAGCATTTTTGTTTGGATTTTTTCTATATTTTTACACGGAGCACTGCTGGCAACAGGATCCCTGCATCGAGGGACTGAGGAGAGAGGGGCAGACCTTCTTAAATGATAGGCTCTGCTTCCTCGGCTACTGGACACCATTAGCTCCAGAGGGGGTGAACACAGGTTCGTCCTGGGCGTTCACTCCCAGAGCCGCGCCGCCATTCTCCTCACAGAGCCAGAAGAAACGAAGTCAGAAGACGTCTCAGGCGGCAGAAGCCTTCAGAGCTTCACTGAGGTAACGCACAGCACTGCAGCTGTGCGTATTTGCTCCCATACACCTCACACACTCCAGTCACTGTAAGGGTGCAGGGCGCAGGGGGGGCGCCCTGGGCAGCAATAGAACACCTCTCTTATGGCAAAAAGACGATATACATGTACAGGTGGGCACTGTACATGTATATAAAAGAGTCCCCGCCATTTTTTAATAACTTTGAGCGGGACAGAAGCCCGCCACCGAGGGGGCGGGGCTTCTCCCTCAGCACTCACCAGCGCCATTTTCTCTCCACAGCACCGCTGAGCGGAAGCTCCCCGGACTCTCCCCTGCTTTACACACGGTGAAAGGGGGTTTGAAGGAGAGGGGGGGGGCACATAATTGGCGTTTTATTACTACTCAGCGCTTCTGGAAAAGGGCATTCTGTGTTTTTTTTTTTTCCAGGGGTATAGCGCTGGGGTGTGTGCTGGCATACTCTCTCTCTCTGTCTCTCCAAAGGGCCTTAAAGGGGATACTGTCTACAGACAAGAGTTTCCCGGTGTGTGTGAAGTGTCGGTACGCGTGTGTCGACATGTTTGACGAGGAAGGCTCGCTTAATGTGGAGGGGGAGTGCTTGAATGTCATGTTGCCGTCGGCAACGCCGACACCGGAATGGGTGGATATGCTGAATGTCTTAAATGCAAATGTCAATCTATTGCATAAAAGGTTAGACAAGGCTGAAGCTAGGGATCAGTCAGGTAGCCAGACCATGCCTGTCCCTGTGGCGCCAGGACCTTTGGGGTCTCAGAAGCGCACCATATCCCAGATCGATGACACAGATACCGACACGGATACTGACTCTAGTGTCAACTATGAAGATGCAAAATTACAGCCGAGGGTGGCAAAAGGTATTCGGTACATGATTATTGCCATTAAAGAGGTTTTGCATATTACTGAGGAACCCCCTGTCCCTGAAACGAGGGTACACATGTATAAAGGGAAAAAGCCTGAGGTCACCTTTCCGTCCTCATTTGAGCTGAGCGAATTGTGCGAAAAGGCTTGGGAATCTCCAGATAGGAAACCACAAGTTCCCAAAAGGATTCTTATGGAGCATCCTTTTCCACAAATGGATAGTATACGATGGCAATCTTCACCTAAAGTAGACAAGGCGCTGACACGCTTATCCAAAAAGGTGGCACTGCCTTCTCAGGATACGGCTTCCCTCAAGGATCCTGCTGATCGCATGCAGGAAATTACCATGAAGCACATTTACACTCATTCAGGTACTATTGTTAGACCGGCTATGGCGTCGGCCTGGGTTTGTAAGGCTGTTGTGGCATGGGCAGATTCCTTATCTACGGAGATTGACACCTTAGATAGGGATGCCATTTTAATGACCATAGAGCATATCAGAGATGCTGCCTTGTATATGAGAGATGCTCAAAGAGACATTTGTTTATTAAGCTCCAGAATAAATGCTATGTCTATTTCTGCTAGGCGGCTCTTGTGGACCCGACAGTGGACGGGAGACGCCGATTCAAAGCGGCATATGGAGTCCTTGCCTTACAAAGGGAAGGAGGAGTTTTGGAGACGGCCTCTCGGACCTTGTCTCTACTGCTACGGCTGGTAAGTCGAATTTCTTACCTTATGTCCCCCCGCAGCATACAAAAAAGGCACCTCATTATCAAATGTAGTCCTTTCGTTCCAATAAGAGCAAGAAGGTACGGGGATCGTCCTTTGTTGCCAGAGGGAAAGGCAAGGGAAAAAAGCTGCACACAGCTAGTTCCCAGGAGCAGAAGTCCCCCCCTGCATCTGCAAAGTCCACCGCATGACTCTGGGGCTTCCCGGGGGGAGGCAGATCTAGTGGGGGCTCGTCTTCGGTTTTTCAGCCACGTCTGGGTTCACTCGCAGGTGGATCCCTGGGCATTAGAGATTTTCTCAGGGATACAGGCTGGAATTCGAAGACTTGCCTCCTCGCCGGTTTTTCAAATCGTCTCTGCCGGCTTCCTTGTCAGAGAGGGAGCTAGTGTTGGCAGCAATCCAAAAATTGTATATTCAAAAGGTGATTGTCACAGTTCCTCATCTCCAGCAAGGAGAGGGATATTACTCAACCCTGTTTGTGGTCCCGAAACCAGACGGTTCGGTCAGACCCATTTTAAACTTAAAATCCCTGAACCTGTACTTGAAGTGGTTCAAGTTCAAAATGGAATCGCTCAGGGCGGTCATCGCCAGCCTGGAGGGGGGGTATTGGATGGTGTCCCTGGACATAAAGGATGCTTACCTTCATGTTCCGGTATTCCCCCCTCACCAGGCGTTCCTGAGACTTGCAGTGCAGGACTGTCACTACCAATTTCATACGTTGCCGTTTGGGCTTTCCACGGCCTCGAGAATTTTCACCAAGGTAATGGCGGAAATGATGGTGCTCCTGTGCAGGCAGGGTGTCACAATTATCCCATACTTGGACGATCTCCTCATAAAGGCGAGATCTCGGGAGAAGTTGCTGGATAGCGTGTCTCTGTCCATGAAGACGTTGCAGTTACACGGCTGGATTCTCAATATACCGAAGTCCCAGCTAGTCCCTACAACGCGTCTTACCTTTTTGGGCCTGATTCTAGACACAGACCAGAAAAAGGTTTTTCTTCCGATCGAAAAGGTTCAGGAGCTCATAGCCCTGGTCGGGAACCTATTAAAGCCAAAAAAGGTTTCAGTGCATCATTGCACACGGGTTCTGGGGAAGATGATGGCTTCATACGAGGCCATCCCCTTCGGCAGGTTCCATGCGAGGACTTTTCAATGGGACCTCTTGGACAAGTGGTCCGGGTCCCATTTACAAATGCATCAAAGGATCACCCTGTCTCCCAGGACCAGGGTATCTCTCCTGTGGTGGCTGCACAGTGCTCACCTACTAGAAGGTCGCAGGTTCGCATTCAGGACTGGGTCCTGGTGACCATGGACGCAAGCCTCCGAGGCTGGGGAGCAGTCACACTGGGAAGAAATTTCCAAGGTCTCTGGTCAAATCTAGAGACTTGTCTCCACATCAACTTCCTGGAGTTGAGGGCCATATACAACGCCCTGCGTCAAGCGGAGGAATTGCTTCGGGGAAAACCGGTTCTGATTCAGTCAGACAATGTCACGGCAGTGGCTCATATAAACCGCCAAGGCGGAACAAGGAGCAGAGTGGCCATGGCAGAAGCGACCAGGATTCTACGCTGGGCGGAAGGCCATGTAAGCGCACTGTCAGCAGTGTTCATCCCGGGGGTGGACAACTGGGAGGCGGACTTCCTCAGCAGGCACGACCTGCATCTGGGAGAGTGGGGACTTCATCAAGAAGTCTTCGCACAGATCACAGGTCGGTGGGGACTGCCTCAAATAGACATGATGGCATCCCGTCTCAACAAAAAGCTAAAGCGGTATTGCGCCAGGTCAAGGGACCCTCAGGCGGTAGCGGTAGACGCTCTTGTGACACCTTGGGTGTTCAGATCGGTCTATGTGTTTCCTCCTCTTCCTCTCATACCCAAGGTGTTGAGAATAATAAGAATAAGCAGGGTCAGAACAATCCTCATTGTTCCAGATTGGCCACGGAGGACTTGGTATCCGGAGCTGCAAGAGTTGCTCACAGAAGATCCGTGGCCTATTCCTCTAAGGCAGGACCTGCTGCAGCAGGGGCCCTGTCTGTTCCAAGACTTACCGCGGCTGCGTTTGACGGCATAGCGGTTGAACGCCGGATCCTAGCGGAAAAAGGGATTCCGGAGGAGGTCATTCCTTCCCTGATCAAGGCTAGGAAAGACGTGACGTTGAAACATTATCACCGTATATGGCGAAAATATGTTTCTTGATGTGAGGCCAGAGCTGCTTCTACAGAGGAGTTCCATTTGGGCCGTCTACTTCACTTCCTTCAAACAAGAGTGAATTTGGGCCTAAAATTAGGGTCCATAAAGGTCCAAATTTCGGCCTTATCCATTTTCTTTCAAAGAGAATTGGCCTCTCTTCCTGAAGTACAGACTTTTGTGAAGGGAGTGCTGCAGATTCAGCCTCCCTTTGTACCTCCGGTGGCGCCTTGGGATCTTAACGTGGTGTTACGTTTCCTCAAGTCACCTTGGTTTGAACCACTCAAAACCGTGGAGTTGAAATACCTCACATGGAAAGTGGTCATGTTGTTGGCATTAGCTTCGGCAAGGCGTGTTTCAGAATTGGCGGCTTTATCACATAAAAGCCCATACTTGGTTTTTCACGTGGATAGGGCAGAGTTGAGGACTCGTCCTCAATTTCTGCCAAAAGTGGTCTCATCTTTTCATGTGAACCAGCCTATTGTTGTGCCTGTGGCTACACGGGACTTGGAGGATTCCGAGTCCCTGGATGTGGTCAGGGCTTTGAAGATTTTTGTGACCAGAACGGCTAGGATCAGGAAGACTGAAGCTCTGTTTGTTCTGTATGCGGCCAACAAGGTTGGCGCTCCTGCTTCAAAGCAGACTATTGCTCGCTGGATCTGTAATACGATTCAGCAGGCGCATTCTACGGCAGGATTACCATTGCCTAAATCGGTTAAGGCCCATTCCACTAGGAAGGTGGGCTCTTCTTGGGCGGCTGCCCGAGGGGTCTTGGCGTTACAGTTGTGCCGAGCAGCTACTTGGTAGGGGTCAAACACCTTTGCAAAGTTCTATAAGTTTGATACCCTGGCTGAGGAGGACCTCCTGTTTGCTCAATCGGTGCTGCAGAGTCATCCGCACTCTCCCGCCCGTTTGGGAGCTTTGGTATAATCCCCATGGTCCTTACGGAGTCCCAGCATACTCAAGGACGTTAGAGAAAATAAGATTTTACTTACCGGTAAATCTATTTCTCGTAGTCCGTAGAGGATGCTGGGCGCCCGTCCCATGTGCGGACTTCTTCTGCAAGACTTGTTTATAGTTATTGCTTACATAAGGGTTATGTTATAGTTTATCGGTTGACCTGAGGCTATGTTGTTGTTCATGCTATTAACTGGGTAGTTTATCACAAGTTATACGGTGTGATTGGTGTGGCTGGTATGGATCTCGCCCTTAGGTTTACAAAAATCCTTCCTCATACTGTCCATCTCCTCTGGGCACAGTTTCCCTAACTGAGGTCTGGAGGAGGGGCATAGAGGGAGGAGCCAGTGCACACCCAGAATCCAAAGCTTTCTTAAAGTGCCCTATCTCCTGCGGAGCCCGTCTATTCCCCATGGTCCTTACGGAGTCCCAGCATCCTCTACGGACTACGAGAAATAGATTTACCGGTAAGTAAAATCTTATTATTCAATGGTGCAGTGATTGGAAATTTGACCCTAGATCTTTCAGAGTCTCCATGGTCTTAGCATTCCATCAGGCAGGAATGGATAAAGGTTTATGGGTGGCTTCCTTGAGAGTGCAAGTGTCAGCATTGACTGTATGGTTCCAAAAGAAAATTGCTAACCTACAGGATGTGCACACTTTTTTACAGGGAATGATGTGCATTCAACCTCCTCTTGTTTCTCCTACAGTGTCTTGGGATTTAAGTTTAGTCCTAAAGGCCCTTCAGGTTGCCCCATTTGAACCACTTAAACGAGTGGATCTTAAACGGTTGACAGCTAAAGTTCTCTTTCTACTGGCCATTGCTTCAGCTAGAAGAGTTTCAGATTGAGGGGCAATTTTTATGTCGTCCTCCATTTCTGATTTTATTTATCCAGATAGAGCAGTTCTCAGAACTAAATCTGGGTATCTTCCTAAGGTGGTGTCTAAATTCCACCTTAACGAATAAATTGTAGTCCCGGCCTTCCAGGGGCCGGACCTTTCTGCGGGAGATGCATCGTTGGACGTAGTCCGTGCTTAAGGATCTACGTAGATCATACCAGTGCCATCAGAAAGACAGATTCTCTCTTCGTTCTCTGCAGATTTTACATGAGAGGATGGCCTGCTGACAAGCAGACACTGGCGAGGTGGCTTCGGATGACTAGATCTCCTGTTCCGGCTAAGGTCTCTGCTCACTCTACTCGTAAGGTAGGTCCATCATGGGCAGCACAACGTTGTGCTTCAGCTAAAGCAGCCACATGGTCTTCCATTAACACATTCATTAGACATTATGCCTTTGCTACCTTTGCCTCTCAGAACTCTAAATTCGGGCGAAGGATTCTCCTGTCCATTCGGGAGCATCCCCACCACTAAATTGCTTTGGGACATCCCAATGTAATCCTGTGGATAACCTGTGGACCCTGCCAGAGAAATATTCGTTATGGTAAGAACTTACCGTTGATAACTGTATTTCTCCTAAGTCCACAGGATCCACAGGGATCCCACCCTGACGCACCTGATTTGAGGATCCTTTTACTCACTAACCTCTTCCTTCTTGTACGGAAGGAAGGGTGTGCATGTGTGTTGTTCTCACCTGATTAGGGCTCTCTATGATGCTCCTTCCTTGAGCTTTGGAAAAACAACTGATTTGCCTGAGCCAGGATATATGGACGGGCCCGTTGCATGCTGGGAGGCCGAAAGCTTTGACCATTTGGTGCAAATTCACTGTCACATCATCATATCCCAATGTTATCCTGTGGAATTAGGAGAAATACCGTTATCAACGGTAAGTTCTTTACCATAACGAATATTTCTGTTTTCATTAAGTATTCCACCAGCCATAGATAAAGTACAGGGAGAATCCTTCTGATGTACATGCAAGTGGTGAAAATTTATAGGGAAGGACTCCTTTTCATGCCCGTGTATCAATCCACGGAGAAGCACACCTAGGCAAGCAATCCACTTCTGTCATTAATCAAGCACAGTCTTTTGAAATGACAGAAAAGTCGATTGCTCCTGGCAAGAACTCTACTTTCTCTCCAAGGCTTTATATACTCCCTTCCCCCCAACTTAGATCTTTTTACAAGCTTTTCTTTACAAATGTGTTTTTTACACTGACAGAAAATGTTGCCATCCTTTTCCTCCAGTGACCCCCATTATGTATTGCTGGAGTGTGGTTTTTCTCTCTGAATGTTCCTTAGGTTGGAATTGTTTACTGGGGCTAGAATCAGAGGAATGGCTGTGTGGATTTATGTTCATGCCTGATCTTTGTTGAGGCTAATTTCTTTTTCTTGCTCTAAAGAAGACTCTAATAAAATAAACAGACACACACATAACATGTCTTTTTCTATCTTATCTGCTATTTCTCTGACGTCCTAGTGGATGCTGGGAACTCCGTAAGGACCATGGGGAATAGCGGCTCCGCAGGAGACTGGGCACAACTAAGAAAGATTTAGGACTACCTGGTGTGCACTGGCTCCTCCCTCTATGCCCCTCCTCCAGACCTCAGTTAGAATTTTGTGCCCGGCCGAGCTGGTTGCACACTAGGGGCTCTCCTGAGCTCTTAGAAAAGAAAGTATAATTTAGGTTGTTTTTTTTCAGTGAGATCTGCTGGCAACAGACTCACTGCTACGAGGGACTGAGGGGAGAAGAAGCGAACCTACCTGCTTGCAGCTAGCTTGGGCTTCTTAGGCTACTGGACACCATTAGCTCCAGAGGGATCGAACACAGGCCCAGCCTCGGTCGTCCGGTCCCGGAGCCGCGCCGCCGTCCCCCTTGCAGAGCCAGAAGCAAGAAGAACGTCCAGAAAATCGGTGGCTGAAGACTCCGGTCTTCATTAAGGTAGCGCACAGCACTGCAGCTGTACGCCATTGCTCCCCATGCACACCACACACTCCGGTCACTGCTGTGGGGGGGCGCCCTGGGCTGCAATAAAAATACCTTAGCTTGGCAAATAAACACATAATATAGTCAGTAAGACTATATATGTGTAAAATCCCCTGCCAAAAATATCCTGAAAAAAGCGGGAGAAGTCCGCCGTGAAGGGGGCGGGGCTATCTCCCTCAGCACACTGGCGCCATTTCCTCTCACAGCTCCGCTGGAAGGACGCTCCCAAGTCTCTCCACTGCAGTTTCCAGGCTCAATAGGGTAAAAAAGAGAGGGGGGGCACTAAATTGAGGCGCAAAACTGTGTATTATAGCAGCTATAGGGGAAAAATCACCGTGTGTAGTGTGTATCCCTGCATTATATAGTGCTCTGGTGTGTGCTGGCATACTCTCTCTCTGTCTCCCCAAAGGACTTTGTGGGGTCCTGTCCTCGGTCAGAGCATTCCCTGTGTGTGTGCGGTGTGTCGGTACGGCTGTGTCGACATGTTTGATGAGGAGGCTTATGTGGAGGCGGAGCAGGTGCCGATAAATGTGATGTCACCCCCTGCGGGGTCGACACCTGAATGGATGGACATGTGGAAGGAATTACGCGACAGTGTCAACTCCTTACATAAAAGGTTTGACGACATAGCAGATGTGGGACAGCCGGCTGCTCAGCCCGTGCCTGCCCAGGCGTCTCAAAAGCCATCAGGGGCTCTAAAACGCCCACTACCTCAGATGGCAGACACAGATGTCGACACGGATACTGACTCCAGTGTCGACGACGATGAGACTAGTGTACATTCCAATAGCCACTCGTTATATGATTACGGCAATGAAAAATGTGTTGCACATTTCTGATATTACCCCAGGTACCACAAAAAAGGGTATTATGTTTGGGGAGAAAAAGCTACCAGTGGTTTTTCCCCCATCTGATGAATTAAATGAAGTGTGTGAAGAAGCGTGGGCTTCCCCCGATAAGAAACTGGTAATTTCTAAAAAGTTACTAATGGCGTACCCTTTCCCGCCAGAGGACAGGTCACGTTGGGAGACATCCCCTAGGGTGGATAAAGCGCTCACACGTCTGTCAAAAAAGGTGGCACTACCGTCTCCGGACACGGCCGCCCTAAAGGAGTCTGCAGATAGAAAGCAGGAGGCTATCCTGAAGTCTGTATATACACACTCCGGTATTATACTGAGACCTGCTATTGCTTCAGCATGGATATGCAGTGCTGCAGCTGCGTGGTCAGATTCCCTGTCGGAAAACATTGATACCCTAGACAGGGACACTATATTGCTAACCGTAGAGCATATTAAAGACGCTGTCTTGTACATGAGAGATGCACAGAGGGATATTTGCCGGCTGGCATCTAAAATAAACGCAATGTCCATTTCTGCCAGGAGAGGATTGTGGACTCGGCAGTGGACATGAGATGCAGATTCTAAAAGGCACATGGAAGTTTTGCCTTACAAGGGTGAGGAGTTGTTTGGGAATGGTCTCTCGGACCTCGTTTCCACAGCGACAGCTGGGAAGTCAGCATTTTTACCCCATGTTCCCTCACAGCCAAAGAAAGCACCGTATTATCAGGTACAGTCCTTTCGGCCCCAGAAAGGCAAGCGGGTTAGAGGCGCGTCCTTTCTGCCCAGAGGTAGAGGTAGAGGGAAAAAGCTGCAACATACAGCCAGTTCCCAGGAACAAAAGTCCTCCCCCATTTCCTCTAAGTCCACCGCATGACGCTGGGGTTCCACAGGCGGAGCCAGGTACGGTGGGGGCCCGTCTCAAGAACTTCAGCGACCAGTGGGCTCGCTCACGGGTGGATCCCTGGATTCTACAAGTAGTATCTCAGGGGTACAAGCTGGAATTCGAGACGTCTCCCCCTCGCCGTTTCCTCAAATCTGCCTTGCCGACAGCTCCCCCGGACAGGGAGGCAGTGCTGGAGGCGATTCACAAGCTGTATTCTCAGCAGGTGATAATCAAGGTACCCCTCCTTCAACAAGGACGGGGTTACTATTCCACAATGTTTGTGGTACCGAAACCGGACGGTTCGGTGAGACCCATTTTAAATTTAAAATCCTTGAACACTTATATAAGAAGGTTCAAGTTCAAGATGGAATCGCTCAGGGCGGTGATTGCAAGCCTGGACGAGGGGGATTACATGGTATCACTGGACATCAAGGATGCTTACCTGCATGTCCCTATTTACCCTCCTCACCAGGAGTACCTCAGATTTGTGGTACAGGACTGTCATTACCAATTCCAGACGTTGCCGTTTGGTCTGTCCACGGCACAGAGAGTATTTACCAAGGTAATGGCCGAAATGATGATACTCCTTCGGAGAAAGGGAGTTTTAATTATCCCGTACTTGGACGATCTCCTTATAAAGGCGAGGTCCAGGGAACAGTTGTTGATCGGTGTAGCACTAGCTCGGGAAGTGCTACAACAGCACGGCTGGATCCTGAATATTCCAAAGTCGCAGCTGGTTCCTACAACGCGTCTACTGTTCCTGGGGATGGTTCTGGACACAGAACAGAAAAAAGTTTCTCCCGGAGGAGAAGGCCAAGGAGTTGTCATCTCTAGTCAGAGACCTCCTAAAACCAAAACAGGTGTCGGTGCACCACTGCACGCGAGTCCTGGGAAAGATGGTGGCTTCTTACGAAGCAATTCCATTCGGAAGGTTCCATGCAAGGATCTTTCAGTGGGATCTGTTGGACAAGTGGTCCGGATCGCATCTTCAGATGCATCGGCTGATAACCCTGTCTCCAAGGACCAGGGTGTCGCTGTTGTGGTGGCTGCAGAGTTCTCATCTTCTAGAGGGCCGCAGATTCGGCATACAGGACTGGGTCCTGGTGACCACGGATGCCAGCCTTCGAGGTTGGGGGGCAGTCACACAGGGAAGAAACTTCCAAGGACTATGGACAAGTCAGGAGTCTTCCCTACACATAAATATTCTGGAACTAAGGGCCATTTACAATGCCCTAAGTCAGGCAAGACCCCTGCTTCAACACCAGCCGGTGCTGATCCAGTCAGACAACATCACGGCGGTCGCCCATGTAAACCGTCAGGGCGGCACAAGAAGCAGGATGGCGATGGCAGAAGCCACAAGGATTCTCCGATGGGCGGAAAATCATGTGTTAGCACTGTCAGCAGTGTTCATTCCGGGAGTGGACAACTGGGAAGCAGACTTCCTCAGCAGGCACGACCTCCACCCGGGAGAGTGGGGACTTCATCCAGAAGTCTTCCAAATGGTTGTACACCGTTGGGAAAGGCCACAGGTGGACATGATGGCGTCCCGCCTCAACAAAAAGCTAAAAAGATATTGCGCCAGGTCAAGGGACCCTCAGGCGATAGCTGTGGACGCTCTAGTGACACCGTGGGTGTACCAGTCGGTTTATGTGTTCCCTCCTCTGCCTCTCATACCCAAGGTACTGAGAATAATAAGGAGAGGAGTAAGAACTATACTTGTGGTTCCGGATTGGCCAAGAAGAGCTTGGTACCCAGAACTTCAAGAAATGATCTCAGAGGACCCATGGCCTCTGCCGCTCAGACAGGACCTGCTGCAGCAGGGACCCTGTCTGTTCCAAGACTTACCGCGACTGCGTTTGACGGCATGGCGGTTGAACGCCGGATCCTGAAGGAAAAGGGCATTCCGGAGGATGTCATCCCTACGCTGATTAAAGCTAGGAAGGAGGTGACCGCAAACCATTATCACCGCATATGGCGAAAATATGTTGCGTGGTGTGAGGCCAGAAGGGCCCCAACGGAGGAATTTCAGCTGGGTCGATTTCTGCACTTCCTACAGTCAGGGGTGACTGTGGGCCTCAAATTAGGTACCATTAAGGTCCAGATTTCGGCTCTGTCGATTTTCTTCCAAAAAGAACTGGCTTCACTGCCTGAAGTTCAGACGTTTGTTAAAGGAGTGCTGCATATTCAGCCCCCTTTTGTGCCTCCAGTGGCACCTTGGGATCTCAACGTGGTGTTGGATTTCCTTAAGTCACATTGGTTTGAGCCACTTAAAACCGTGGAACTAAAATATCTCACGTGGAAAGTGGTCATGCTGTTGGCCTTGGCTTCGGCCAGGCGTGTGTCAGAATTGGCGGCTTTGTCATGTAAAAGCCCTTATCTGATTTTCCATATGGATAGGGCGGAATTGAGGACTCGTCCCCAATTTCTTCCTAAGGTAATATCAGCTTTTCATTTGAACCAACCTATTGTGGTGCCTGCGGCTACTAAGGACTTGGAGGATTCCAAGTTGCTGGACGTAGTCCGGGCCCTGAAAATCTATGTTTCCAGGACGGCTGGAGTCAGGAAAACTGACTCGCTATTTATCCTGTATGCGCCCAACAAGCTGGGTGCTCCTGCTTCAAAGCAGTCTATTGCTCGCTGGATCTGTAGTACGATTCAACTTGCACATTCTGCGGCTGGACTGCCGCATCCTAAATCTGTAAAAGCCCATTCCACGAGGAAAGTGGGCTCTTCTTGGGCGGCTGCCCGAGGGGTCTCTGCTTTACAACTTTGCCGAGCTGCTACTTGGTCGGGTTCAAACACATTTGCTAAATTCTACAAGTTTGATACCCTGGCTGAGGAGGACCTTGAGTTTGCTCATTCGGTGCTGCAGAGTCATCCACGCTCTCCCGCCCGTTTGGGAGCTTTGGTATAATCCCCATGGTCCTTACGGAGTTCCCAGCATCCACTAGGACGTCAGAGAAAATAAGAATTTACTCACCGGTAATTCTATTTCTCGTAGTCCGTAGTGGATGCTGGGCGCCCATCCCAAGTGCGGATTGTCTGCAATACTTGTATATAGTTATTGCCTAACTAAAGGGTTATTGTTTGGAGCCATCTGTTGAGAGGCTCAGTTGTTATTCATACTGTTCACTGGGTTTAGTATCACAAGTTGTACGGTGTGATTGGTGTGGCTGGTATGAGTCTTACCCGGGATTCCAAATCCTTTCCTTATTGTGTCAGCTCTTCCGGGCACAGTTTCCTAACTGAGGTCTGGAGGAGGGGCATAGAGGGAGGAGCCAGTGCACACCAGGTAGTCCTAAATCTTTCTTAGTTGTGCCCAGTCTCCTGCGGAGCCGCTATTCCCCATGGTCCTTACGGAGTTCCCAGCATCCACTACGGACTACGAGAAATAGAATTACCGGTGAGTAAATTCTTATTATTTTATAAGTACTCGGAAGAAGTATCTATAGCTTCTATATAATAAAATAAACTCCCGGGTAGTGTTGAAGAAAACAAGGCAGTCTTCATGGAGGGAGAGAGGATATCTGGAGAAATTGCAAGCTTTGGAAGGCGCACCTTACTGATGTTGCTGCTCACGGTGTAAAGAAATAATACTAGTGGATGCTGGGAACTCCGTAAGGACCATGGGGAATAGCGGCTCCGCAGGAGAATGGGCACAAAAGTAAAGCTTTAGGACTACCTGGTGTGCACTGGCTCCTCCCCCTATGACCCTCCTCCAAGCCTCAGTTAGATTTTTGTGCCTGGCCGAGAAGGGTGCATTCTAGGAGGCTCTCCTGAGTTTCTTAGAAAAAGTTTAGTTTTAGGTTTTTATTTTCAGTGAGACCTGCTGCCAACAGGCTCACTGCATCGAGGGACTAAGGGGAGAAGAAGCGAACCTGCCTGCTTGCAGCCAGCTTGGGCTTCTTGGCTACTGGACACCATTAGCTCCAGAGGGACCGAACACAGGCCCAGCCTCGGAGTCCGGTCCCAGAGCCGCGCCGCCGGCCCCCTTACAGAGCCAGAAGCAAGAAGAGGTCCGGAAAATCGGCGGCAGAAGACATCAGTCTTCACCAAGGTAGCGCACAGCACTGCAGCTGTGCGCCATTGCTCCTCAGGCACACTTCACACTCCGGTCACTGAGGGTGCAGGGCGCTGGGGGGGGGCGCCCTGAGCAGCAATAGAAACACCTTGGCTGGCGAAAATACATCACATATAACCCCCAGGGCTATATGGATGTATTTTAACCCCTGCCAGAATACAGCAAAAAGCGGGAGAAAAGTCCGCCGAGAAGGGGGCGGAGCCTATCTCCTCAGCACGCGGGCGCCATTTTCCCTCACAGCTTCGCTGGAAGGACGTCTTCCTGACTCTCCCCTGCAGTCCTGCACTACAGAAAAGGGTAAAACAAGAGAGGGGGGCACTAATTAGGCGCAGTATAAATAAAACAGCAGCTATAAGGGGAAAAACACTTCTATAAGGTTATCCCTGTATATATATAGCGCTCTGGTTTGTGCTGGCATACTCTCACTCTGTCTCCCCAAAGGGCTAGTGGGGTCCTGTCCTCTATCAGAGCATTCCCTGTGTGTGTGCTGTCTGTCGGTACGATTGTGTCGACATGTATGAGGAGGAAAATGGTGTGGAGGCGGAGCAATTGCCTGTAATGGAGATGTCACCCCCTAGGGAGTCGACACCTGAGTGGCTGAGCTTATGGAAGGAATTACGTGACAGTGTCAGCTCTTTACAAAAGACGGTTGATGACATGAGACAGCCGGCTACTCAGCTCGTGCCTGTCTAGGCGTCTCAAAAGCCATCAGGGGCTCTAAAACGCCCGTTACCTCAGATGGCAGATACTGACTCCAGTGTCGACGATGAAGAGACGAATGTGACTTCCAGTAGGGCCACACGTTACATGATTGATGCTATGAAAAATGTTTTACATATTTCTGATAATACAAGTACCACTAAAAAGGGTATTATGTTTGGTGAGAAAAAACTGCCTGTAGTTTTTCCTGCATCTGAGGAATTAAATGAAGTGTGTGATGAAGCGTGGGTTCCCCCGATAAAAAAATGATAATTCCTAAAAGGTTATTAGCATCATACCCCTTCCCGCCAGAGGATAGGGCACGTTGGGAAACACCCCCTAAGGTGGATAAAGCGCTCACACGTTTGTCAAAACAGGTGGCACTACCGTCTCCTGATAGGGCCGCCCTTAAGGAACCTGCTGACAGAAAGCAGGAGAATATCCTAAAATGTATATACACTCACACGGGTGTTATACTGCGACCAGCAATCGCCTCAGCCTGGATGTGCAGTGCTGGGGTGGCTTGGTCGGATTCCCTGACTGACAATATTGATACCCTGGATAGGGACAGTATATTACTGACTATAGAGCATTTGAAAGATGCATTTCTATATATGCGTGATGCACAGAGGGATTTCTCTATCGTCCTAAGTGGATGCTGGGGTTCCTGAAAGGACCATGGGGAATAGCGGCTCCGCAGGAGACAGGGCACAAAAGTAAAGCTTTTACAGGTCAGGTGGTGTGTACTGGCTCCTCCCCCTATGACCCTCCTCCAGACTCCAGTTAGATTTTTGTGCCCGGCCGAGAAGGGTGCAATTCTAGGTGGCTCTCATAAAGAGCTGCTTAGAGAGTTTAGCTTAGGTTTTTTATTTTACAGTGATTCCTGCTGGCAACAGGATCACTGCAACGAGGGACAGAGGGGAGAAGAAGTGAACTCACCTGCGTGCAGGATGGATTGGCTTCTTGGCTACTGGACATGAAGCTCCAGAGGGACGATCACAGGTACAGCCTGGATGGTCACCGGAGCCACGCCGCCGGCCCCCTCACAGATGCTGAAGCAAGAAGAGGTCCAGAATCGGCGGCTGAAGACTCCTGCAGTCTTCTTAAGGTAGCGCACAGCACTGCAGCTGTGCGCCATTTTCCTCTCAGCACACTTCACACGGCAGTCACTGAGGGTGCAGGGCGCTGGGAGGGGGGCGCCCTGGGAGGCAAATGAAAACCTTTAAAAAGGCTAAAAATACCTCACATATAGCCCCAGAGGCTATATGGAGATATTTACCCCTGCCTAAATGTACTAAATAGCGGGAGACGAGCCCGCCGAAAAAGGGGCGGGGCCTATCTCCTCAGCACACGGCGCCATTTTCTGTCACAGCTCCGCTGGTCAGGAAGGCTCCCAGGTCTCTCCCCTGCACTGCACTACAGAAACAGGGTATAACAGAGAGGGGGGGCAAAATAAATGGCAATATATATTAATATAAAAGCAGCTATAAGGGAGCACTTAATCATAAGGCTATCCCTGTCATATATAGCGCTTTTTGGTGTGTGCTGGCAGACTCTCCCTCTGTCTCCCCAAAGGGCTAGTGGGTCCTGTCTTCGTATAGAGCATTCCCTGTGTGTCTGCTGTGTGTCGGTACGTGTGTGTCGACATGTATGAGGACGTTATTGGTGTGGAGGCGGAGCAATTGCCAAATATGAGGATGTCACCTCCTAGGGGGTCGACACCAGAATGGATGCCTTTATTTGTGGAATTACGGGATAGCGTCAACTCGCTTAAGCAGTCGTTTGCCGACATGAGGCGGCCGGACACTCAATTAGTGCCTGTCCAGGCGCCTCAAACACCGTCAGGGGCTGTAAAACGCCCCTTGCCTCAGTCGGTCGACACAGACCCAGACACAGGCACTGATTCCGGTGGTGAAGGTGACGAATCAACCGTATTTTCCAGTAGGGCCACACGTTATATGATTTTGGCAATAAAGGAGATGTTACATTTAGCTGATACTACAGGTACCACTAAACAGGGTATTATGTGGGGTGTGAAAAAACTACCAGTAGTTTTTACCGAATCAGAAGAATTAAATGACGTGTGTGATGAAGCGTGGGGTGCCCCGATAAAAAACTGCTAATTTCAAAGAAGTTATTGGCTTTATACCCTTTCCCGCCAGAGGTTAGGGAGCGCTGGGAAACACCTCCTAGGGTGGACAAAGCGCTAACACGCTTATCAAAACAAGTGGCGTTACCCTCTCCTGAGACGGCCGCACTTAAAGATCCATCAGATAGGAGGATGGAAAATATCCAAAAAGGTATATACACACATGCAGGTGTTATACTACGACCAGCTATTGCGACTGCCTGGATGTGCAGTGCTGGGGTAGTTTGGTCAGAGTCCCTGATCGAAAATATTGATACCCTGGACAGGGACAATATTTTACTGTCGTTAGAACAAATAAAGGATGCATTTCTTTATATGCGTGATGCACAGGGAGATATCTGCACACTGGCATCACGGGTAAGTGCTATGTCCATTTCGGCCAGAAGAGCTTTATGGACACGACAGTGGACAGGCGATGCGTAGAGGAGTTATTTGGGGTCGGTCTATCGGATTTGGTGGCCACGGCTACGGCCGGGAAATCCACCTTTCTACCTCAAGTCACTCCCCAACAGAAAAAGGCACCGACCTTTCAACCGCAGCCCTTTCGTTCCTTTAAAAATAAGAGAGCAAAGGGCTATTCATATCTGCCACGAGGCAGAGGACGAGGGAAGAGACAGCAACAGGCAGCTCCTTCCCAGGAACAGAAGCCCTCCCCGGCTTCTACAAAAGCCTCAGCATGACGCTGGGGCTTCGCAAGCGGACTCGGGGGCGGTAGGCGGTCGTCTCAAGAATTACAGCGCGCAGTGGGCTCACTCGCAGGTAAATCCCTGGATCCTGCAGATAATATCTCAGGGGTACAGGTTGAAATTAGAGACAGAGCCACCTCGCCGTTTCCTGAAGTCTGCTTTACCAACGTCCCCCTCAGAAAGGGAGACGGTTTTGGAAGCCATTCACAAGCTGTATTCTCAGCAGGTGATAGTCAAGGTACCTCTTCTACAACAAGGGAAGGGGTATTATTCCACTCTTTTTGTGGTACCGAAGCCGGATGGCTCGGTAAGGCCTATTCTAAATCTGAAGTCCTTGAACCTGTACATAAAGAAGTTCAAGTTCAAGATGGAGTCACTCAGAGCAGTGATAGCGAACCTGGAAGAAGGGGACTTTATGGTATCCTTGGACATCAAGGATGCGTATCTCCACGTTCCAATTACCCCTCACACCAGGGGTACCTCAGGTTCGTTGTACAAAACTGTCACTATCAGTTTCAGACGCTGCCGTTTGGTTTGTCCACGGCACCTCGGGTCTTTACAAAGGTAATGGCCGAGATAATATTTCTTCTTCGAAGAAAAGGCGTATTAATTATCCCATACTTGGACGATCTCCTAATAAGGGCAAGGTCCAGAGAACAGCTAGAGATGGGTTTAGCACTATCTCAAGAGGTGCTAAAGCAGCACGGATGGATTCTGAATATTCCAAAATCCCAATTAATGCCGACAACTCGTCTGCTGTTCCTGGGGATGATTCTGGACACAGTTCAGAAAAAGGTTTTTCTTCCCGAAGAAAAAGCCAAGGAGTTATCTGACCTGGTCAGGAACCTCCTAAAACCAGGAAAGGTGTCTGTACATCAATGCACAAGAGTCCTGGGAAAAAATGGTAGCTTCTTACGAAGCAATCCCTTTCGGCAGATTCCATGCAAAGGGATCTGTTGGACAAATGGTCAGGGTCGCATCTTCAGATGCACCTGCGGATAACCCTGTCGCCGAGGACAAGGGTATCCCTTCTGTGGTGGTTGCAGGAGGCTCATCTATTGGAGGGCCGCAGATTCGGCATGCAGGATTGGATCCTGGTGACCACGGATGCCAGCCTGAGAGGCTGGGGAGCAGTCACACAGGGAAGAAATTTCCAGGGAGTGTGGTCGAGCCTGAAAAAGTCTCTTCACATAAGCATTCTGGAACTAAGAGCAATCTACAATGCTCTAAGCCAGGCGGAACCTCTGCTTCAAGGAAGACCGGTGTTGATCCAGTCGGACAACATCACGGCAGTCGCCCATGTAAACAGACAGGGCGGCACAAGAAGCAGGAGGGCAATGGCAGAAGCTGCCAGGATCCTTCGCTGGGCGGAGAATCACGTGATAGCACTGTCAGCAGTATTCATCCCGGGCGTGGACAACTGGGAAGCAGACTTCCTCAGCAGACACGACCTTCACCCGGGAGAGTGGGGACTTCATCCAGAAGTTTTCCACATGCTATTAAACCGTTGGGTAAAACCAATGGTGGACATGATGGCGTCTCGCCTCAACAAAACACTGGACAGATATTGCGCCAGGTCAAGAGATCCGCAGGCAATAGCTGTGGACGCGCTGGTAACACCTTGGGTGTACCAGTCGGTATATGTGTTTCCTCCTCTGCCTCTCATACCAAAGGTATTGAGGATTATACGGCAAAGAGGAGTAAGACTAGTGGCTCCGGATTGGCCAAGAAGGACTTGGTACCCGGAACTTCAAGAGATGGTCACGGACGATCCGTGGCCTCTACTTCTGAGAAGGGACCTGCTTCAGCAGGGTCCTTGTCTTTTTCAAGACTTACCGCGGCTGCGTTTGACGGCATGGCGTTTGAATGCCAGATCCTAAAAGGAAAAGGCATTCCGGAAGAAGTCATTCCTACCTTGATAAAGGCAAGGAAGGAAGTCACCGCGAA
The DNA here is from genome assembly GCF_028390025.1 of Pseudophryne corroboree. Lineage (NCBI taxonomy): Eukaryota > Metazoa > Chordata > Amphibia > Anura > Myobatrachidae > Pseudophryne > Pseudophryne corroboree. The sequence continues at coordinate 410,249,227 of NC_086447.1, forward strand.
GCATTATCGCCGTATTTGGCGAAAATATGTTGCGTGGTGCGAGCAGCGGAGTGCTCCGATGGAGGAATTTCAACTGGGTCGTTTTCCTACATTTCCTGCAATCAGGATTGTCTATGGGTCTCAAATTGGGATCTATTAAGGTTCAAATTTCGGCCATATCAATATTCTTCCAAAAAGAATTGGCCTCAGTCCCTGAGGTCCAGATTTTTATCAAAGGAGTACTGCATATACAGCCTCCTGTGGTGCCTAAGGTGGCACCGTGGGATCTAAATGTAGTTTTAGATTTCCTCAAATCCAATTGGTTTGAACCACTAAAGAATGTGGATTTGAAATATCTCACATGGAAAGTGACTATGTTACTGGCCCTGGCTTCGGCCGGGAGAGTATCTGAACTGGCGGCTTTGTTTTATAAAAGCCCTTATTTAATTTTCCATTCGACATAGGGCAGAGCGGCGGACGCGTCCGCATTTTCTCCCTAAGGTGGTATCAGCGTTTCACCTGAACCAGCCTATTGTAGTGCCTGCGGCTACAGACGACTTGAAGGACTCCAAGTTGTTGGACGTTGTCAGAGCCTTAAAAATATACATTTAAAGGACGGCTGGAGTCAGAAAATCTGACTCGCTGTTTATACTGTATGCACCCAACAAGTTGGGTGCACCTGCTTCTAAGCAGTCGATTGCTCGTTGGATTTGTAACAAAATTCAACTTGTACATTCTGTGGCAGGCCTGCCACAGCCTAAATCTGTTAAGGCCCATTCCGCAAGGAAGGTGGGCTCATCTTGGGCGCCTGCCCGAGGGGTCTCGGCATTACAACTCTGCCGAGCAGCTACGTGGTCAGGGGAGAACACGTTTGTAAATTTTTACAAATTTGATACCCTGGCAAAGGAGGACCTGGAGTTCTCTCATTCGGTGCTGCAGAGTCATCCGCACTCTCCCGCCCGTTTGGGAGCTTTGGTATAATCCCCATGGTCCTTTCAGGAACCCCAGCATCCACTTAGGACGATAGAGAAAATAAGAATTTACTTACCGATAATTCTATTTCTCGGAGTCCGTAGTGGATGCTGGGCGCCCATCCCAAGTGCGGATTATCTGCAATACTTGTACATTAGTTATTGTTAACTAATTCGGGTTATTGTTTAGGAAGCCATCTTTCAGAGGCTCCTCTGTTATCATACTGTTAACTGGGTTTAGATCACAAGTTGTACGGTGTGATTGGTGTGGCTGGTATGAGTCTTACCCGGGATTCAAAATCCTCCCTTATTGTGTACGCTCGTCCGGGCACGGTACCTAACTGGAGTCTGGAGGAGGGTCATAGGGGGAGGAGCCAGTACACACCACCTGACCTGTAAAAGCTTTACTTTTGTGCCCTGTCTCCTGCGGAGCCGTTATTCCCCATGGTCCTTTCAGGAACCCCAGCATCCACTACGGACTCCGAGAAATAGAATTATCGGTAAGTAAATTCTTATTATTTGCCAACTGGCATCAAGAGTAAGTGCGCTGTCCATTTCTGCCAGAAGAGGGTTATGGACGAGGCAGTGGTCAGGTGATGCTGATTCCAAAAGGCATATGGAAGTATTGCCTTACAAAGGGGAGGCGTTATTTGGGGTAGGTCTATCAGACCTGGTGGCCACGGCAACTGCTGGGAAATCCACATTTTTACCCCAGGTAGCCTCTCAACATAAGAAGACGCCGTATTATCAGGCGCAGTCCTTTCGGCCCCATAAGGGCAAGCGGGCAAAAGGCTCCTCATTTCTGCCCCGTGGCAGAGGGAGAGGAAAAAGGCTGCAGCAAACAGCCAGTTCCCAGGACAGAAGCCCTCTCCCGTTTTCTGCCAAGTCCTCAGCATGACGCTGGGGCTTTACAAGCGGACTCAGGCACTCCCCTAAAGTCTGCTTTACCGACGTCTCCCTCCAACAGGGAGGCGGTATTGGAAGCCATTCACAAGCTGTATTCCCAGCAGGTGATAATCAAGATACCCCTCCTGCAACAGGGACAGGGGTATTATTCCACGCTGTTTGTGGTACCGAAGCCGGACGGCTCGGTGAGACCTATTTTAAATCTGAAATCCTTGAACACTTACATACACAGGTTCAAATTCAAGATGGAGTCACTCAGTGCGGTGATTGCGAACTTGGAAGAAGGGGATTATATGGTGTCTTTGGACATCAAGGAGGCTTACCTCCATGTCCCAATTTACCCTTCTCACCAAGGATACCTCAGGTTTGTGGTACAGAACTGTCACTATCAGTTTCAGACGCTGCCGTTTGGTTTGTCCACGGCACCCCGGGTCTTTACCAAGGTAATGGCCGAAATGATGCTACTCCTTCGAAGGAAGGGAGTTTTAGTTATCCCGTACTTGGACGATCTCCTGATAAGGGCAAGATCCAGGGAACAATTGGTAGTCGGGGTAGCACTATCTCAAGTAGTGTTGTGGCAGCACGGTTGGATTCTCAATATTCCAAAATCGCAGCTGATCCCGACGACACGTCTTCTATTCCTAGGGATGATCCTGGACACAGTCCAGAAAAAGGTGTTTCTCCCGGAGGAGAAAGCCAGGGAGTTATCCGAACTAGTCAGAAACCTCCTAAAACCAGGCCAAGTGTCAGTGCATCAATGCACAAGGGTCCTGGGAAAAATGGTGGCTTCCTACGAAGCAATCCCTTTCGGCAGATTCCACGCAAGAACTTTCCAGTGGGACCTGCTGGACAAATGGTCCGGATCGCATCTTCAGATGCATCAGCGGATAACCCTGTCACCAAAGACAAGGGTGTCTCTCCTGTGGTGGTTGCAGAGTGCTCATCTTCTAGAGGGCCGCAGATTCGGCATTCAGGACTGGGTCCTGGTGACCACGGATGCCAGCCTGCGAGGCTGGGGAGCAGTCACACAGGGAAGAAATTTCCAGGGCTTGTGATCAAGCCTGGAGACATCACTTCACATAAATATCCTGGAGCTGAGGGCCATTTACAATGCCCTAAGCCAAGCAAAACCTCTGCTTCAAGGTCAGCCGGTGCTGATCCAGTCGGACAACATCACGGCAGTCGCCCACGTGAACAGACAGGGCGGCACAAGAAGCAGGAGGGCAATGGCAGAAGCTGCAAGGATTCTTCGCTGGGCGGAAAATCATGTGATAGCACTGTCAGCAGTGTTCATTCCGGGAGTGGACAACTGGGAAGCAGACTTCCTCAGCAGGCACGACCTCCACCTGGGAGAGTGGGGACTTCACCCAGAAGTCTTCCACATGATTGTAAACCGTTGGAAAAAACCAAAGGTGGACATGATGGCGTCCCGCCTCAACAAGAAATTGGACCGGTTTTGCGCCAGGTCAAGGGACCCTCAGGCAATAGCTGTGGACGCTCTGGTAACACCATGGGTGTACCAGTCAGTGTATGTGTTTCCCTCCTCTGCCTCTCATACCCAAGGTACTGAGAATTATAAGACGGAGAGGAGTAAGAACTATACTCGTGGCTCCGGATTGGCCAAGAAGGACTTGGTACCCGGAACTTCAAGAGATGCTCACAGAGGACCCGTGGCCTCTACCTCTAAGAAGGGACCTGCTCCAGCAAGGACCCTGTCTGTTCCAAGACTTACCGCGGCTGCGTTTGACGGCATGGCGGTTGAACGCCGGATCCTGAAGGAAAAAGGCATTCCGGAAGAAGTCATTCCTACCCTGATCAAAGCCAGGAAGGATGTGACCGCAAAGCATTATCACCGCATTTGGCGGAAATATGTTGCGTGGTGCGAGGCCAGGAAGGCCCCAACGGAGGAATTTCAACTGGGTCGATTCCTGCATTTCCTGCAAACAGGAGTGTCTATGGGCCTAAAATTAGGATCCATTAAGGTTCAGATTTCGGCCCTGTCGATTTTCTTCCAGAAAGAACTGGCTTCAGTTCCTGAAGTTCAGACGTTGTCAAGGAGGTGCTGCATATACAGCCTCCTTTTGTGCCTCCAGTGGCACCTTGGGATCTCAATGTAGTTTTGGGGTTCCTAAAATCACATTGGTTTGAACTGCTTAAATCTGTGGATTTGAAATATCTCACATGGAAAGTGGTCATGCTGTTGGCCCTGGCTTCGGCCAGGCGCGTGTCAGAATTGGCGGCTTTATCTTATAAAAGCCCTTACCTGATTTTTCATACGGACAGGGCAGAATTGAGGACTCGTCCACAATTTCTCCCTAAGGTGGTTTCAGCGTTTCACCTGAACCAGCCTATTGTGGTACCTGCGGCTACTAGGGACTTGGAGGACTCCAAGTTGCTGGACGTTGTCAGGGCCCCTGAAAATATATGTTTCCAGGACGGCTGGAGTCAGAAAATCTGACTCCCTGTTTATCCTGTATGCACCCAACAAGCTGGGTGCTCCTGCTTCTAAGCAGACTATTGCTCGTTGGATTTGTAGTACAATTCAGCTTGCACATTCTGTGGCAGGCCTGCCACAGCCAAAATCTGTAAAAGCCCATTCCACAAGGAAGGTGGGCTCATCTTGGGCGGCTGCTCGAGGGGTCTCGGCTTTACAACTTTGCCGAGCAGCTACTTGGTCAGGGGCAAACACGTTTGCTAAATTCTACAAATTTGATACCCTGGCTGAGGAGGACCTGGAGTTCTCTCATTCGGTGCTGCAGAGTCATCCGCACTCTCCCGCCCGTTTGGGAGCTTTGGTATAATCCCCATGGTCCTTACGGAGTTCCCAGCATCCACTAGGACGTCAGAGAAAATAAGAATTTACTTACCGATAATTCTATTTCTCGTAGTCCGTAGTGGATGCTGGGCGCCCATCCCAAGTGCGGATTGTCTGCAATACTTGTACATAGTTATTGTTAACTAAATCGGGTTATTGTTGTTGTAAGCCATCTTTCCAGAGGCTCCTCTGTTATCATGCTGTTAACTGGGTTCAGATCACAAGTTGTACGGTGTGATTGGTGTGGCTGGTATGAGTCTTACCCGGGATTCAAAATCCTTCCTTATTGTGTACGCTCGTCCGGGCACAGTATCCTAACTGAGGCTTGGAGGAGGGTCATAGGGGGAGGAGCCAGTGCACACCAGGTAGTCCTAAAGCTTTACTTTTGTGCCCAGTCTCCTGCGGAGCCGCTATTCCCCATGGTCCTTACGGAGTTCCCAGCATCCACTACGGACTACGAGAAATAGAATTATCGGTAAGTAAATTCTTATTGTCACTGCCTTACAGTGATTTCTTTCTTTTCTCTTACGTCCTAGAGGATGCTTGGGACTCCGTAAGGACCATGGGGTATAGACGGGCTCCGCAGGAGACATGGGCACTCTAAAGACTTTAGATGGGTGTGCACTGGCTCCTCCCTCTATGCCCCTCCTCCAGACCTCAGTTAGATCCTGTGCCCAGAGGAGACTGGATACACTGCAGGGGAGCTCTACTGAGTTTCTCTGAAAATACTTTTTGTTAGGTTTTTTATTTTCAGGGAGCACTGCTGGCAACAGGCTCCCTGCATCGTGGGACTGAGGGGAGAGAAGCAGACCTACTTAACTGATTGGCTCTGCTTCTTAGGCTACTGGACACCATTAGCTCCAGAGGGTCGGAACACAGGTGTCGTCCACGCTGTTCGTCCCGGAGCCGCGCCGCCGTCCTCCTCACAGAGCCGGAAGATAGAAGCCGGGTGAGTATAAGAAGAAAGAAGACTTCCCAGGCGGCAGAAGACTTCAGATCTTCACTGAGGTACCGCGCAGCGGTAAGGCTGCGCGCCATTGCTCACACACATACACACACACACACACAGAAGGCACTGTACGGGTGCAGGGCGCAGGGGTGGCACCCTGGGCAGCAATATTAACCTCAAGGGACACTGGCTAATATATTAGATACTGCGGAGGCAGTATATTGAAAACCCCCCGCCAGTATAAAGAATTTGAGCGGGACCGAAGCCCGCCGTTGAGGGGGCGGAGCTTGATCCTCCAGCACTAACCAGTGCCGTTTTTCTCCACAGCAAGCTGCAGAGAAGCTGCTCCCCGGACTCTCCCCTGCTGAGCAAGTACAGAGGGCAAAAAAGAGGGGGGGGGGGCACATTTAATTGGCGCAGTGAGTGTATTATTTATTCTATTAAAAGAGCGCTGTACAGTCTGGGATTTTATTCCAGTGTCCAGTGGCGCTGAGTGTATGCTGGCATACTCTCTCTCTGTCTCTCCAAAGGTACTTATTGGGGGGCTGTCCCCATAATTGTATATCCCAGTGTGTGTGGGAGTGTCAGTACGTGTGTGTCGACATGTCTGAAGCGGAAGGCTCGTCTAAGGAGGAGGTAGAGCAGATGATTGTGGTGTCTCCGTCGGCGACGCCGACACCTGATTGGTTGGATATGTGGAATGTTTTAAATGCAAATGTGTCTTTATTACATATAAAAGATTGGACAAAGCAGAGTCCAGAGAAAAAGCAGGGAGTCAATCCATGGCTTTGACTGTGTCACAAGGCCCTTCGGGCTCTCATAAACGCCCCCTGTCCCAGGTAGCAGACACTGATACCGACACGGATTCTGACTCCAGTGTCGACTACGATGATGCGAAGTTACACCCAAGGGTGGCCAAAAGTATTAATTATATGATTATTGCAATAAAAGATGTTTTGCATATCACAGAGGACCCCTCAGTGCCTGACACGAGGGTATGCATGTTTAAGGAGAAGAAACCTGAGGTAACCTTTCCCCCATCTCATGAGCTGAACGCTTTATTTGAAAAAGCTTGGGAAACTCCAGACAAGAAACTGCAGATTCCCAAGAGAATTCTTATGGCGTATCCTTTCCCTGCACAGGACAGGTTACGGTGGGAATCTTCGCCCAGGGTGGACAAGGCTTTGACGCGATTGTCCAAAAAGGTGGCGCTACCGTCTCCAGACACGGCAGCCTTCAAGGATCCTGCTGATCGCAGACAGGAGACTACCTTAAAATCAATTTATACACATACGGGTGCCTTGCTCAGACCGGCAGTAGCGTCGGCATGGGTATGTAGCGCAATAGCAGCATGGGCAGATAACTTGTCATCTGACATTGACACCCTAGATAAGGATACCATTTTATTGACCTTGGGTCATATTAAAGACGCAGCGTTATATATGAGAGACGCTGCGAGAGACGTTGGGCTATTGGGTTCAAGAGCCAATGCCATGGCAATTTCTGCTAGGTGAGCCCTGTGGACCCGCCAATGGACGGGTGATGCTGATTCAAAGAGACATATGGAAACTTTGCCTTACAAGGGTGAGGTTTTATTTGGGGAGGGCTTCGCGGACCTGGTTTCCACAGCTACCGCGGGTAAATCTTCTTTTTTGCCTTATGTTCACCCACAGCAAAAGAAAACTCCTCAATATTAGATGCAGTCCTTTCGGTCGCATAAGTGCCTCCTCGCCGATTTTTCAAGTCTGCTTTGCCAGCTTCTCCCCCAGAGAAGGAAATAGTTTTAGCTGCAATACAAAAGCTGTGTCGACAGTAGGTGATTATCAAGGTTCCCCTAATACAACAGGGGAAAGGGTACTATTCAACCCTATTTGTGGTCCCGAAACAGAATGGCTCGGTCAGACCCATTCTGAATCTAAAATCCCTAAACCTTTATCTAAAGAGGTTCAAATTCAAGATGGAATCTCTCCGGGCAGTGATCTCCAGCCTGGAAGGGGGGGATTTTATGGTATCACTAGACATAAAGGATGCATACCTTCATGTCCCCATTTATCCTCCTCATCAGGCGTACCTGAGATTCGCTGTACAGGACTGTCATTACCAGTTTCAGACGTTGCCGTTTGGGCTGTCCACGGCCCCGAGGATTTTCACCAAGGTAATGGCGGAAATGATGGTGCTCCTACGCAGACAAGGAGTCACAATTATCCCATACTTGGACGATCTCCTGATAAAAGCGAGATCGAGAGATCAGTTGCTGAAAAGCGTGTCACTCTCCCTGAGAGTGCTGCAGCAACACGGTTGGATCCTAAATCTGCCAAAGTCACAGTTGATTCCAACGACTCGGCTGTCATTTTTAGGCATGATTCTGGACACGGAAAAGAAGAGGGTTTTTCTCCCAACGGAAAAAGCCCAGGAACTCCAGAGCATGGTCAGAGACCTGTTAAAGCCAAAAAGAGTTTCAGTTCATCAATGCACTCAAGTACTGGGAAAGATGGTGGCGGCCTACGAGGCCATCCCCTTCGGCAGGTTCCATGCGAGGACATTTCAGTGGGACCTTCTGGACAAGTGGTTGGGGTCCCATCTACAAATACATCAGAAAATAAGCCTGTCCCCCAGGGCCAGGGTGTCTCTCCTGTGGTGGCTGCAGAGTGCTCACCTTCTAGAGGGTTGCAGGTTCGGCATTCAAGACTGGGTTCTGGTAACCACGGACGCGAGCCTCCGAGGATGGGGAGCAGTCACACAAGGAAGACATTTTCAGGGACTGTGGTCAAGCCAGGAGGCTTGTCTACACATCAACATGCTGGAATTAAGGGCCATATACAACAGCCTACGACAAGCGGAGACTCTTCTTCGCGACCTACCGGTTCTGATTCAATCGGACAACGTCACAGCAGTGGCTCATGTAAACTGCCAAGGCGGGACAAGGAGCAGAGTGGCAATGGCGGAAGCCACCAGGATTCTTCGCTGGGCGGAAAATCATGTAAGCGCGCTGTCAGCAGTCTTCATTCCGGGTGTGGACAACTGGGAAGCAGACTTCCTCAGCAGACACGATCTCCATCCAGGAGAGTGGGGTCTGCATCAAGAAGTTTTTGCAGAGATAACAAGTCGTTGGGGGCTTCCTCAAATAGACATGATGGTGTCACGCCTCAACAAGAAACTTCGGAGGTATTGTTCCAGGTCAAGGGACCCTCAGGCTGTAGCGGTAGACGCCCTGGTGACACCGTGGGTGTTTCCGTCGGTCTATGTCTTCCCTCCTCTTCCACTCATCTCAAAAATATTGAGAATCATAAGACGAAAAAGAGTCCAGACAGTACTCATTGTTCCAGATTGGCCTCGAAGGGCCTGGTATTCAGATCTTCAGGAGATGCTCACTGAAGATCCGTGGCCTCTTCCTCCCAAGGAGGACCTGTTGCAGCAGGGGCCCTGCGTGTTCCAAGACTTACCGCTGTTACGTATGGCGGTTGAACGCCAAATCCTAGCTAGGAAAGGTATTCCGGGGGAAGTCATCCCTACTCTGATAAAAGCTAGGAAGGAGGTGACTGCGAAACATCACCGTATCTGGAAGAAATATGTATCTTGGTGTGAAGCCAAGAATGCTCCTACCTAAGATTTCCAC